>NW_028270146.1:99448296-99816862 GCF_037043375.1 Chiloscyllium plagiosum | reverse complement strand
AACTCCTATATTCCTCCACATGCATATGCACACATGTCATTTCTACATGCATATGCTCTCATAAATACCTGCATGCACACACAAAAATGCACATACTGAGATATTCTCTCACAGGTATAGACTTACATACATGCGTACTTGTTTGTCACACGCGCGCACACACGCACGCACGCACTAAATCACATGGACCAGTAGTTTTAAAGCACTATGGAGACCAGACTTTGACATGTCACTGTGATTATTGAACATCCAAAATTAGCTCTGATCTAACTGGCCCTTTAACTAGGAAGTGGAAGATGTGGAATTGAGCTCACCCTTTTCCATGCTTTGGATTATTTGGCATATCTGTTCAGTATCTAAAGATTCTCTGTCTGTAGCATTGTGTATAGTTTTTGGAAGTCCTTGCTGTGTTTATTCTGGTCTGTAACTATCTTCTGTATTTGTTCAGTGCCATTGACCACTTCAAGCGATGGCTGCAGCCAGAAAGAGTTCCGGTCAGTACAGAGGAAGTTCAGTACCTGATCAACCCTGAAGGACAATCTGCTAACCAAGAGGAACCAAAGAGTGAAAGCTGTGATCAGTGATGACCCACACCACCCATGCCCTTGCCCGTGTCTTACTGAAACATCCAGCTGGCCAAATGAGGCCAATTCTGTCACCAAACACTGAGCTACCGAGCTGCTTTAACATTCAGTGCTGGATGAAAGGGGAAACACCTAATCTTGATGATGCCTACTGCTGAATTCAGTCCCTTCATATTGGCTTATGTATGTTCTAGAAATAGAGGGACAGTGCAAATGTTCTCAGGACTTCTCCCACTCCATTATAACTGATAGCAATTGACTTGTATGAAGTGACATTCCAGCAATGCTCTGTCTGTAGAGCAGGAAAGGAAGAGACAGAGTTCCTGAGAAGGAGCTCACCAATCACTAACTTGATTTGTGCACCCTCCAGTGCATTAATGGACCTGTACAGTGGAGAATTATGGACTGATGTTTGTCAAGAGGTTTGCACCCAAGGACATCTCATTGTGCAACTCATCAGTGACAGTATTTATTCATTGGCACATATTCTCTCTGCTCCTCATTAACAATGTCCAAATTGTGACAAGTTTGAAACAGAGACCAACAGCCGGATTTTCAACACATCAAAACTCTCACCTGTCTTTGCAACTAGATTTCTGATTAATCCCAGTCTCCCTAAGACAGATTTATTGTTTTTACTATAGCAGCCTATCTGTGTAAATGAGGGTACAAACACTTAAAGGGGACAGTTCTAAGCTGTTACAACTATGAGAGGAGGAATGTGCTGATAATCAAGCCCCACTACTGCATCAGTTGCCCATTAGTATAAATCTGTTGGTTCATTCACTGAAATGGCCACTTGTTTCTCTCTTGTACTGCTATCTACAATAAAAAGAGCCTTTCACCATGCTTCTTTAATTAACTCAAAATAATCTATCTATTGTAAACAAATCTATTCTTAAAACAAGTGGTAAACACTGGTTAACATCAAAGCTGGAAATAGGACTCTACCTGCTTCATCGCAAATACTGACACGCCCTTACAACACAGAAGGACACAGTCTCTGCAGAAATTATGGGTTTATTTTCAAAGGCAAAAATACCCCTTTGGGCCAAAGGTCAACAAAAAAAGGGAAAAAATGTAATGACTTTTTGTGATCCATTGAGTTTTCTGTTAATGAAATTAAATTGCTGATAGCCAATAGACTGACGGAAGATGTTCAAATCTGACTGCAATCTAACTGGATCTGTAGTTACATTTCAGCTTTTTAAGTTTTGCACAGTAGTCAAAAATACTGGTGTTTGGAAAGTTTATCAGATTCCCAGGAACGTCTGTTAACTGAAGGAGAGGTTCTGGGATGTCTTCCTGACTGACTACTTCAGTCTAGAGAGGGTTGCTAGTTTCTCCAGTGATTAAGGACACAAACGCCACCTTTTCTCTCTATGAAAGCTTTCTTCAATGTCAGTTAATTTTTCTGTAAACACATGGCTTGGAGCACACATCACTTTGTTGACTTTGTTCCTTGATAAAACAGATGGAAAATCCTTTTCAAATCACAAAATGTCCAATAGAGGCAATATCCTTCTTTGTTCACAATGTGGCCATCACTGCCTGAGCAAGCATTTATTGCTCTTCCCTAGTTACCCTTGAGAAGGTGGTGGGTGAGCTGCCTTCTTGAACCACTGCAGTCCACGTGTTGTAGGTAGAGCCATGGTGGTGTTGGGGGGCGGGGGGGGGGGGGGGGGGGGGGGAGCAGTGCGATTTCCAGGATATTGACCTGGTGTCACTGAAAGGACAGTGATATATTTCCATGTCAGGGTCGTGAGTGGCTTGTCCTTCAAGATTATAGTAGTAATGAGTGTGGAAGGTGCTGTCTGAGGATTTTGGCAAATTTCTGCAATGCATCTTGCAGGTACTAAACATTGCTGCTACTGACCGTCAGTGGTGGAGGGAGTGGATGTGGTGCCAAACAGGCGGGCTAGTTTGACTGGATGGTGTCAAGCTTCTTGAGTGTTGCTGGAGCTGCACTCATTCAGGCAAGTGGGGAGTATTCCATCACACTCCCCTGACTTGTGTCTTGCAGATGATAGATAGGCTTTGGGGAGTAATGAGGTGCTTGCTGCAAGATTCCTAGCCTGACTTGCACTTGTAGCCACTGTACTTATATGTATAGTCCAATTCAGTTTCTGGTCAAGAATTACATGCAGATATTAATAATGTTGAAGTATACAACAAGCTGATAGAGCAATTCCATCTCCTTTGAGATGTCGGGATAAACGTGATTGCATGTAAATTTGTACTTGGATGTCATGAACCTTGCAGAATGATTGTCCTACATCTAACAACTATGCTGTGACAATCCTAATTTCAATAGAGCAGCTTTTTCTTATTCACTCATGGGATGTGCATGTCACTAGCTGGGCCATCATTTCCTGCCTATCCCGAGTTGTCCCTTGAGAAGGTGGTAGTGAGCTGCCTTCTTGAACTGCTGCAGTCCATGTGCTGTAGGTTGACCCAAAGGGGGAGAATTCCAATTGCAGGATTTTCACCCAGCGACAGTGAAGGAACAGCAATATATTTCCCAAGTCAGGATGGTGGGTGGCTTGGAAGGGAACTTGAAGGGGGTGGTGTTTTCATTTATCTGTCACCCTTGTCCATTTAGATGGAAGTAGTTGTGGTTTGGAAGGTGCTGTTTAAGGAGCTTTTGCTGAATTTCTGCAGTTCGTCGCATAGTTCACTTCACTGCTACTGAGCATCGGTTGTGGAAGGAGTGGATGTTTGTGGATGTGGTACCAATCAAGCAGGCTACTAAATCATGGATGGTGTCAAGCTTCTTGAATGTTGATGAAGCTGCATTCATCCAGGCAAGTGGGGAGTATTCCATCACACTCCTGACTTGTGTCTTGTAGATGGTGGATAGCCTTAGGTGTATCAGGAGGTAAGGATTACTTAGCACAGTATTCCTAGCCTCTGACTTGCTTTTGTGGTAATTGATATTGCAAGTCCATTTCACTTTCTGGTCAATGGTAACCCACAGGATATTTTTAATGGAGGATTTAGTAATGTTCACACTACTAAATGTCAAGGAGTTATGGTTACTTTGTCTCTTATTGAAGAGGATCATTACCTGGCATTTGTGTGGCATGAATATTATATGCCAGTGGAGAAGACTGAGAAAGATCATTCACTTAGCACTTCAGTCTGAAGATTATTGCAAACATTCAGGCTGAAGATTGTTGCAAACATTCAGCCTTACATTTTGCACTGATATACTGGGCTTTTCCATCTTTGAGGAAGGGGGTATTTGTGGAGCCTTCTCCTCCAGTGAGTTGTTTACCTGTCCATCACCAGTTATAACTGGATGTAGCAGGACTGCAGAGCTTAGATCTGATCCTTTTGGTTGTGGGATCATTTACCTCTGGCTATCACTTGTTTAGTGGCTTCACCAACTTGACTCCTCATTTTCATGTCTATCCGTTGTTACTCCTGGTATGCCCTTCCACACTCTCCACTGAACAACCCCCTGACTTGATGGTAATAGTTGAGTGGGAGATATGCCAGGCCATGAGGTTGCAGATTGTACAAGAGTTGATGGCCCACAGAGCCCCACTAATGCCCAGTCTGGGTTGCTGCATCTGTTTAAAGTTTGACCTATTTAGCATAGTGATGATGCCACACAAGATGATGTAAGGTATTATCAGTGTGAAGGTGGGACTTCATCTCCACCAGGACTGTGTGGTGGTCACTGTTACCAATACTATCATGGACAGATGCATCGCCAGTAGGCAGATTGTTGAGGATGAGGCCAAGTGTGTTTTCCCTCTTTTTGGTTCCTTTACCACCTGTTGTAGACCTAGTTCAGCAGCTATGTCCTTTAGGACCTGACTGGTTCAATCAGTATTGTTGGGAACAATTCTTGGTGAAATCCCATACCCAGAATACATTTTTGAACCCTTGCCACCCTCAGTGCTTCCTCTGAGCTGTTCAACATCGAGAAATATTGATTCATCAGCCAAGGGAGGGCAGTACGTGATAAACAGCAGAAGGTTTCCTTGTCCATGTTTAAATGGATAACATGAGACTTCATGGGGACTGGAGTCAATGTTGAGGAGTCCCAGAGCAACTCCCTCCTGACTATATACCACTGTGCTGCCATTTTGCTGCATCTGTTCTGCTGGTGGGACAGGGCATATCTAGGCATAGTGATGGTGGTGGACGTTGTCTGTAAGGCATGATTCCGTGATTATGACCACATCAGGCTGTTGCTTGAATGGTAATGGTTGAATGGTTGACAGCTCCCCCAATTTTAACAGTAGCCCCCAAAAGTTAGTAAGAAGGACTTTGCAGGATTAACAGGGCTGTTTTTAGTACTGTCGTTTCCAGTGCCAAGGTGGCTGGTGGTCCATCCAGTTTCATTTTTAATGTAAATTTATGGTAATTGATGCAACTGATATGGCTTTCTAGGCCATTTCAGTGGGCAGTTGAGAGTCAACTGCATTGGTCCCACCAGCCCCATCCTCCCTTCCCCTAGAGGGCAACCAAGACCTTGCTCAGTAGCTGACAGAGGGGCTATTCGTACTAACACAGAGACGTGGCAACACTGAGCCCTGTATTTGCAACATAAAAAGGAACATATTTTAATTCAAGACATGTGGTTGGTCCACATTGACAAAAGGCAGTTAAGAATCAACCACATTGTTGTGGGTCTGGAGGCACATTTAGGTTAGCACTTTCCTTCCCTGAAGGGTATTAGTGAACCAGATGGGTTCTTCCCTCAACTATCAGCATGGTCATCATTAAACTCCTAATTCCAGATATTTATTGAATTCAAATTCTACCATCTACTTAGAGTCATAGAGTAATACAGGATGGGAACAGGTCCTTTAACCCAAACTGTTCCATGCTAACCACAGTGCCCCACTCAGCTAGTTCCAATTGCCCACATTTGATCCATATCCCTCTAAACCCTCCCCATCAATGTACCTGTCCAAATTATTTTTTAAATGTTGCTATTGTACCTGCCTCAAACACTTTCTCTGGCAGCCCATTCCATATGTTCACCACTCTCTGCATGAAGAAATTGCCTCTTAGGTCCTTCTTAAATATTTCCCCTCTCACCTTAAACCTCTGCCCTCTAGTTTTCAATTCCCCATTCCTAGGAAAAAGACTACATGCATTCATCTTGTCGACACACCTAATGAATTTATACACCTCAATAAGATCACCCCTCATTCTCCTACGTTCCAAGGCATAAAGTCCTATCCTGGCCAACCTCTCCTTATAACTCAGGCCTACCAGTGCTGACAACATCCTCATGAATCTTGTTTGCACTCTTTCCAGTTTAACTATGTCTTTCCTATAACAGGGTGACCAAAACTGTATACAATACGCCCAAGTGTGGCCTCACCAAAACGTAGTAGGGTTTGAACTCTGGATTCATAGACTAGCAATAAGCAACCTGGCCATCACCAGGTTTCAGACAAGCTGATAGTCAGAAGTCAAAACAAAAAGCTGGAACTACTCAGCAGATTTAGCAGCATCAACAGCAAGAGAAATGGAGTTAGGGCGGGGCAATTAATAATACAGTTGGTTCTGCTACAACGTGCTTTTCTTTAATGTGAATTGGTTATAATGCGATTGAAGAATTTAGACCATTATTTGTAGAACACAAACTTTCCTTACTCGTATTGGCTATAGTGCGATTCTGGTCCCATTGGTTTAAATGGTGCTGCTATTACATGATTTTTTAATAATACGGGATCACACAGGAACAGAGCTATCGCGTTATAGCAGAACTGACTGTACAAGAGAATACGTTCTTCTTTTCATCAGTTCTCTGCATAGAGTCATAGTGATGTACAAATGCTCAGTTGGGTAAATATCAGATTGAATGGCCGGATTGAGTCTCCTGAACGATGGACAAACACTGAACATTCAGAGCAGCAGCATGTTGGCAGAGGAAGTCGAACCTCTGAGACAGTGGTGAATGAGAATCAAGTGGGTTAGTATGAAGTTACGTCATCCATCCTGCTGGTGTCCTCATAATCCATGAAATTGAAGGAGTCAGTTGCGTAATTTAACAAGGTCATAAAAAGTGCAAAGCTGTCTCCAGGATTCACGTCTGGTTGAATGGAATTCAAAAACGGACATGTTACATTAAACCTGTATCGAATGTTTGTTGAGCCACACTTGGGGTACTGTGCGCTGTTCAAATCTCCATGTAGATAAACAAAAAATGTAAAGGCACTGAAGAAAATGTGAAATTCACAAGGATTCCTGAACTAAGGGGACATACTTATCAAGGAGGTTTGAATAGGCTCGGATTCTTCCCTCTGGAAGACTAAAGGTTGAGAGGTACCTGATAGAAGCCTTTAAGAACTCTTTAAGGAAGAGTTTGATGGGACAGAGGAAACAGAATGTGGAATGTGTTGCCACAGGACGTTTGATGTGAACGCCGTAGATGCATTTAAGAGGAAGGTGTATTAGGAAAAGGAACAGAAGGGTTTGAATGATTCGTAGAGCCATGGGTAAGACAGCTCTACAAAGAAGCATGGGAGTCAAAGTGCATTGAATAATCACCAGTATAGACCACTTAGAATGAATGCCTGGACTCTTTATTGTGGACTTGATCTAAAAACATCTCCACAGCCCCCAGTTAATCTCTCAAAAAACAAAATCCTACTCAACCACCAATACCCCACCACATGGCTTGGCATGATGTTAGCACTGCTGCCTCACAGTGCCAGGGACTTAGGTTCAATTCCAGACTTGGGTCTGTGTGGAGTTTGCATGTTCTCCCTATGTCTGTGTGGGTTTCCTCCAGGTGCTCTGGTTTCCATCCACAGTCCAAAGATGTGCAGGTTAGGTGAATTGTCCATTGCGTTCAGGAATGTGTAGGTTATTAGTCAGGGGAAATGTCTGCGGAATGCATCTGGGTGGGATCCTCTTTGGAGGGTCGGTGTGAACTTGTTGGGCCAAATGGCCTGTTTCCTCACTGTAGGGATTCTATGATTCAACGATCCCAGATATTCCCACTCATATACACCCCCAACTGCTATGACCTCCTAGACCATGAACTCTGTCTTTCCATCTCTAACACAAGCACACAATCTCTCTTTTTAATTCTCAAACATTGATTTTTGTTTAAGGATAAAATGCTCCTTGTTAGGATTAAATGTATTCCTCTTTTGAACTCTGGTATGTTAATCCTGAATAGAATCTTTCTCTGCCACAGATACTCTCCGTATCTCCAGTGTTCAGGCTGCATGATGAATACCTTTCCAATTTCTCCAAGTGTAGCAGGATAACAATATCAATCAGAATTGGAGAATCAGAATCATCGTCTCTGTGCCAGGAATATCCTGCTTTTGGTGGTTTAGCTGCTTTGAGAGATCAAAAGACAAAAGAAGGTGGGTTTTCCCATCACTCTGCATTGAATGTTCCCCTGTTTTAATTGGGACATAATTTTATGAGCAAGTTCTGCACTCTCACTCATGAAAGGATCGGTCACAATCACAGATGGACTCTGCTTCTACCTCAGTGAGTTTAGCCTGTGTTTTCAGGACGCTTACTGCTACTTGTGCTTCTTGTGTGAAAGTTTCATGTCAGAAAACCTGAATAGTGGAACTACAGCACTCTGGGCTGTGCCAGCACCAGGCAGCTGTGCCCAGCCCTCCTCTCATCCAGGCCTGACCTTGTGCAGATTAAACAGATGACTGTGTGTTTGGGCACCGTGCCATTTCCTGCTCTACCAAGGCAGGCGCTCTGGGCACTAATAAAACAATTGAGGAGCCATCTGCAGTCTTGTCGCACAGAGTGATCCCACAGTCATAAATGCTGAGAGTTACTGGCCAACAACGAACACCATGCAACACAAACCACACAACCTCCCACTTCTCCCTCCATTCCAAACAGCCCTCACTGTCCTTCCACATTCTCTCTATTCTTTTAAACTAAAAATAAAGCTTTGCCTACTCTGTCCCCCATCAAACACTCCCAGGACAGAGACAACATGGGGTTAGATACAGAGTAAAGCTTCCACTATGCTGTCCCCCATCACATTTTTAATTTAAAAGAGTAGGGAGAGATTTGCTCTGTATCTAACCCCATACTCTTTCTGACTTGAGAGTATCTGATGGGGCCAATGTAGAGGGAGCTTTGCTTTGTATCTAACCCCACTCTGTACCTGTCCGAGGAATGTTTGAGGGGGACAGTGAAGAGGAGCTTTACTCTGTATCTAACCCTGTACTGTCCCAGTCCTGTGAGTGTTTGATGGGGATGGTGTTGAGGAAATGTTACTTTCAGTTTAAAAAAGTAGAGGGCACTCTACTTTTGATCTAAAAGAATGGAGGGAGGTTTGCACTGTATCCGACCCCATTCTCTACCTATCTATATCATTAAAGTGCTGGTGACCAGATCTGAGATGTTTTTCCAAGTCATGTTGTAAATATTGACCAGGGCAGCGAGAAAAATTGCAATGTTGTTGTGGGATCTTTTGGGACACACCTAAAGGGACAGGCGGGCGTTCAATTTGACATATTATCCTAAAGACAGTAACTCCACCAGTGCAGCACTCCCTCAGTATTGACACTGGAATAATTGAATCGGGTTGTACTGGAGTCTGCTGGAATGGGACCTGAACCTCCTGAACCAATCAGAAAGGAAAGATAAGAGCATGAGTAGGCCAGTCGGCCCTTCAAGTCTGGTCCCCCCCATTCCATATCATCATGGCTGATCATCCAACCCACTCCCCTGTTCCCAATTTCTCCCCATATCCTTTGATCCCTTGGGTGCTAAGCACTGGATCTAACTCCTTCTTGGCCTCAACCACTTTCTGTAGCAGAGAATTCTGGGTGAAGAGGGGTGAGGGTGTCCACTGAGTGGCAGGACAAAACTCGAGTAGACCAAGTTTGCAACAATGTTCGAGTTATATTTGTTGTAATTCACAGCAAGTCTCTTTCCCCCTCCCCCCGCCCCCCCACCCAACACATTTGCTGTCCTACATTGCCTCTTAAACTAAGCAATATGTTAACATTAAAATCTTTGTTTTCATGGCCTCAGCGGCCCCTTCACCCATCCCCATAATACCTTCTTGCCTGATAACCCAACGAAATATCCAATTCCAGTCTCTGTGCTTCTCCAGGTTTAATCACTCTACCTTTTGAGGCTTTCAATTGCCCAAAACCCTGTGCTGTGGAATTCACTTCCTAAAGGCCTCCACCTCACTTTCCTCCTTAAAGGAAAGCACCAAATATATCCTTACATAGCCTAGTGTCAAACTTTGATTCATGATGACACTGCGGATGGTACATTATGTTAAAGGTGCTATAGAAATGTAATTGTTGTGGTGCAGAAAGAGGCATGGGGGTGGGAGGCAGGCAATTCCAACTGAATTCACTGTTTGGAAATGTGGTCCTCCTCTCCAGGAGTTTCCCCGAATTCATTTTCCAGTTGGGATAGCTGATACATGTCTTCTCAACAGCTCTCCAGCCAGCCCCATCCTCCCTACCTCTAGGGGGCGGCAAATGCTTGACAGTTAGACTCTGTCGCTGATGGAGATTCCTGATGAAGGACTTATGCCCGAAATGTCGATTCTCCTGCTCCTCGGATGCTCCCTGGGCTGCTGTTCTTTTCCAGCACCACGCTCTCGACTCTGACCTCCAGCATCTGCAATCGTCACTTTCTCCCCGATGGAGAGTGGGGTCTGTGTGTACTGACGGAGACGCAAGACTGTACATACAGCGATGTCTGCATAAAACGGAATACTGTTGGCCAATAACTTTCTTTTTAATTCACGGGATGTGTGCATCTCACATTGCCCATCCTTAATTGCCCAGAGGGCAGTTAAGGGTCAACCACATTGCTGTGGGTCTGGAGTTGAATGTAGGCCAGACCAGGTAAGGATGGCAGATTTCCTTCCGTAAAGGAGGTTATTGAACCAGATGGGCTTTTAACAATTAATTTATTATCATTATATTGATAGTCAATATCACATATTGAATTGAATCAAATATTAACAGAATCCCTACAGTGTGGGAGCAGCATTCAGCTGGCACCAACCCTCCAAAGAGGATCCAACCTCTTCTTACCTTATCCCCAGAACCATGCATTTGTCATGGCTAACCCACCTAGCCTGCACATCCCAGTGACACTATGGGCAATTTAAGCAAGGCTAATCCATCCAACCTGCACAATTTTGGACTGTGAGAGGAAACCCACACAGTCATAGGGAGAATGTACAAACCCCACACAGACAGTTGCCCGAGGGTGGAAATGAACCCGGTGTTGCGAGGCAGCAGCGCTAACCACTGAGGCATCAGGCCTCCGACGGTGGGGTACAAACCTCTTTTCCTCACAGCAGCAGCACCCTGGAGGTTCTGATTGACCAAACCAGTGCTAAGGCCACTGCAGTCACAGGTCTGCAAACACACTGTAGCTCCGGTGACCCAGCGGGAAGCGGGGTCTGGTGAGGTTATCCAGTGAGGTCGGGATAAGGCGGGGCGCGGGGGGGAGGTGCCACTGGGGCTGGGAGCAAGAAAAACAGAGAGGCCAGGCCACCTGATGTTCTGTGAGTCAGCTTCCAGAGCAGATAAGAGGGGACCGCTGCGAGAGCAGGTGTTTCCTGAGTTATGCACTTAGTGACATGGTAACATGAAAGGAAGGAGACGACAAGCAGAGGAGAATAAGCTGACCTTGCAACCCGCTCTTGTGGGGGGGGGGAGGTTGGTGTACAGGCTGGAAGCAAGTTGAGAGAACAAGGCTCTCTCTCTCTCTATCTTCCCCTCTCCCGCTCCCTCCTCCCTCTTTCACTCTCCTCTCCAGAAGTACTTTGTTTTGTCATTCAAAGCTCGGAGGAAGGAACTCTTTGTGGGAAAGTGCTTGTTTTTTTTCTGGGAGCCAACAGGAACTGGCAGGAATCCAAGCAGTTCCTTGCTTGAACAATGCAAAGGGAACACACCCAACCTTGGATACTGCGATTTCACATGGAAAACCTGGGAAAAGAGAATGTGTATGTGTGCGTTTGGGAGGAGGTGGGGGGGGGGGGGGTTGGTTGGCAGGAGGATAAACAGCCTACAGTTGCTGATAGGGAACAAATGGGGGGGCTGTTTCCAAGGCAACTAAAGACTCCCCCTGTCAAAAAAAAGAATAGGCTCTCTTGAAGCCCCATGGAGATCAGGTTGTCCTTTCAACTACATTATTCTGTTCAAATCCAATGTTTTCCATTCCAAGGGGAACATCTTTAGAGTGATTGTATCCCTCAATTATATTTTGTTTCTTTGTCGATTTTGTTTTGGCTATTTTCAGTTGCTGGTCACCCCCATTCTCATAGAATCCCGACAGTGTGGAAGCAGGCCTTTCAGCCCATCGAGTCCACACCGACCCTTGAAGAGCATCCCACCAAGACCCCTGTAACCCTGCCTTCCCCATCGCTAATCCACCATCTTTAGACTGCGGAGGGAAACCAGAGCACCTGGAGTTAACCCACGCAGATACAGGGAGAACATGCAAGCCCCACACAAACAGTCGCCTGAGGGTGGAATTGAACTCAGGTCCCCGGTGCCGTGTGTCAGCAGTGCTAACCACTGAGCCACCATGGTGGCGCCAAGCTTTTGCTCCAAAGATAATAAAGTTACAGGTACTGCTGGGATTTGAACTCAGGCACTTGAACCTATTTTCCTCCCACTTCTCCCCAAGTACAATCCCAAATAAACTCCACCAGGGGGCACCATTGAGCCAGGCAGCCTGGCCTAAAAGCCGGGAGGTGGTCGCATCAGCCATTTGTGAAACAAATCAGGCCTGGCCTCCTTGGCTTGATTTGTTCCCCAAAACAAAGATAAGAAACAAACTAAAGAACTGCTAAACGCCAGCAATCAGAAACGAAAACTGAAATTCAGAAGAAGGGTTGCTGAACCTGAAAAATGTTAACTCTGCTCTTGCTCTGTCTCTCCACAGTCAAAACGTGTGGTGCTGGAAAAGCACAGCAGGTTAGGCAGCATCCGAGGAGCAGGAGAGTCGACATTTCGGGCAAAAGCTCTTCATCAGAAATGAAGGGCTTACACCTGAAACATAGACTCTCCTGTTTCTTGGATGCTGCCTGACCTGCTGTGCTTTTCCAGCGCCACACTTTTTGGCTCTGATTTCCAGCATCTGCAGTCCTCACTTTCTCCTCTCTCTCTTCACAGACGCTGCGGGACCTGCTGAGTCTTCCCAGCAGTTTCTGTCTTTGTTTCTGAGCTACCCACCCCCTCCCCCCCCCCCTCCCCCCCCCGGCCGATCTCTCCCTCTTTCGGTGCCAACTGCCTCGAAAAGACTAGGACAGGGTTCACAGTGTCCAATACAATGGGCCTTATGTCCTGCAATGGTTGAAAAAGAACATGGTCAGGGGTCTCATTGTAACACCCATTTGTTTCACTCTCTCCTGGACTGCCTTGCCTACAGCCACTATGAGGCTCAATACTTTCAGGAAAATGCACTCCAGTTGCAGGCCTCATTAAAGCACATACTGCAGTCGTCCACTACCACAAGGCTGTATGCATTGTAAAATGTAGTTGCTGTGAATGTAGGGCCAGACTCTGCTGCAGCACCACCCTCTTCACAGCTCCATAGCAGCACTGGATCACGTTCAGCCTCCTCCATCTCTGTCACCTCCCAAGAACCAGAGAGCTGGCTGATCTGAGACACATATCTCTTCTGACTGAGGCGAACAACTTTTTCCTTAATAATGAGTATCAATGTGATAAATGCCTGTGTTTGTGTGAAAACGGGTCCAAGTGTGAACCTGAGGGTGAGTGTAAGTATGTGTGTAAATTTGAGAGTGTGTGCAAACCTGGTGGTGCTGATACAAATGTGTATGTGAACCTTGGGGCGAGAATATAAGTTTGTGTGAGTGTGAACCTGAGGGCAAGTGTGCAAATTTGTGTGTGTGCAAACCTGAGGGTGACTGTGTAAATTTGTATGTGAACCAGATGATGTGTGTAAACTTGTGTGAACGTGAACCTAAATGTAAGTGTGTAAATTTGTGTGTGCGAACATGAGGGTGACTGTGTAAATTTGTGCGAGTGTTAACCTGAGGATGAGTGTGATCATTTGTGAGAGTGTGAATTTGAGAGTGCTTGTGTAAATGTGTATGAGTATGTAAATGTGCATACGAATGTACATTAATTTATTCATTAGTGGAATTTAAGCAATTATTGTCCATCCCTTGAGAGGGTGGTGGGGAACTGCAACTACATCCTCAGTACTGTGAGGAAGGGGGTTTTAAGTGCGTGTGTGTCTGTGTGTGGATTTGCAGAAGCTGTGACCCAGTACAGGTTCTATCTCCTCCTGAACTATTCCCAGTTTTTCTTGGAATCTAAAGCCCTCCCTACTGCTGTATCTCTCTAGCCAGGCATTCATCTGTGCTGTTCCATCTTCTTATTTCTGTACACCCTCACATGTGATACAGGAGTAATCTGGAGATGAAGCCCTGCTTTCTAATTTATCTTGAAGATTGGAAGAGAGCTATGTCTCCTAATGAGCAGAGAGGGCCACTGTCAGTGTGCTGTCCTGTCAGCATTATGGATTGTCTCCCGTGTATGAAATGCTGCTGCATTGCTGACCCTGGTCCATCAAGCTGTTAACAGAGTGAAATGGAATGAGTTAGTTACGTTTCCATTGCTTTGCGCTCCATACCTACAACACCGCAATTGGTATTTCCTGTTGGGATTCTCTCAAAGGTCACGAGCTGTGTGGCTGGGATTGTTGTGCTTGGCTGACTTTCCTCACGTTTGTTCCCACCGCTTGTTGTTCTAAGTGTCTGAGTCAAGAAACATCCACCCAGAAATCCTTAACATTTCACAACAATCTTCACATGGATGGATTCCAGGAATGGAGGCACTGACCAGACGTTGCTCCCAATCTCCGATGTTACAGCCTGGGAGCTCCATACTGCAAATCAATTAAACGACTCTGAGTTGTGGACTGCACAAACAGGTTGACTGATTTGGTCAGGCCATTTATATGCAGGGACTGGCTGCACCTGCAGCCTGCATTGTTAGCAGAGTCTGTTTTACACATTTCCCCTTGCTGCCGTGGTCTCCACATGTTCCGTGAACTCTCAGAGGATATAGCTCGACAACATCCCTGTTTGTGAGTATTCAGTTCGGAGTCTCCCTGCTCCACGGGACCTGAGCAGTATAGGACATTCAGACCATCTACCAATGACATGCAACTTTCTCAGTCTTGGATATTATCCCATTCCTGGCCACTGCTCCATTCCTGGACACTTACCCCATTCTTGGGTACTACCATATTCATGGAAGCTACCCATTTCCTGAGCACTACCCCATTTCCTGAGCATTACCCCATTTGTGTACACTACCCCATTTATGGACACTACCCCATTTATGGACACTACCCCATTTATGGACACTAACCCATTCCTGGTCTCTACCCCATTCATGGGCAATTAATTAGAGACATTAACTAAATACAAGTATCAAAATTTTGAGTTTGAATTGCAGAACATTAAGTGCAATCTTCCAGAGGTGCACAAATACTAAGACACCTCTATGAGCACCATCCAATTAGATTTGAAGATAAAGATAAATTAACCGTGATTAGAGTCATACAGCACAGAAACAGGTCCTTCGGTCCAACTCATTTGCGCCAACCAGACATCCCAATCTGACGTTGTCCCATTTGCTAACATTTGACCCATGTCCCTCTAAACTCTTCCTATTCATACACCCAGCAAGATGCCTTATAAATGTTGTAATTGTACATGCTTCCACCACTTCCTCTCGTAGCTCATTCCATACATGTAGCACCCTCTGCATGAAAAAGTTACCTCGTAGGTCCTTTTTAAATCTTTCCCCTCTGACCTTAAACCTATGCCCTCTAGTTTTGGACTCCCCCACCCCAGGGCAAAATCATTATTAATGAAAGAAGTTAAAGGTTGCATTAGATCAAAGGAACTGGCTTATAAAGATGCCAGAAAAAATGGTAAGCCTGAGGACTAGGGGCAATTTAGAACCCAGCAAAGGAGGACCAAGAAGCAAATTGAGAAATGGCAAAGAGAATAGGAATGCAAAATAGTGAGGAACATGATTTTGGACTGTAAAAGCTCCTTTCGGGTATGAGCAAACAAGAAGATTATTTAGAATAAATGTGGGCCCATTACATGTGGGTTCAGAAGAATTTATAGTGAACAAACAGGAAATCATAGAAAAATCAAACAAATACTTTGGGTTGAATCTTACTTTGTTTTGGCTACGTCCGAGTTGCATCAATTTTTTTGGAAATTTTTTCAGCACGAGGCATAGCAATATTTCTGTCCATGTTTTGTCAAACTTGCCTCATTAACTCCTTCCCTCTGGTGTCCCTCTTGTCCAGCTCTGTCCCTGTCTTACGACATGCCATTCCCAGAACCAGTCACTCGATATCCACCAAAAGATCAGCATCCCTTGCACCTACACCATCTTTGCAAGGCCGCTTGCCTCCAGACCAGCATTGGCAATGTACCTGGCCTGGCCACCATTCTCTCCGTCAGACGTACAACCCCATTCTTGCATCAGGCCATACAGTTTGCCTTAGCTACATCCCATGTGAACACCTTTTCTAAATTACTTCTACTCTGTTCTGAATGCCCAAAAGAGACCTGTAGCTTGTGATCCCCCAGAAGGTGAACATCACAGGCAAGCAATGGGACAATTCCAAACTGACCTTTTCTTGACAGCCATCAAGAGGGAACACAAGCAAAAACAAACAGAGGTTACAGACGCCCCCACAATGCAAACCAAATGTCAGCATGATGACCAATAACTATTTTATCAGTCTACAAAAGTTCTGCTG
Source organism: Chiloscyllium plagiosum (assembly GCF_037043375.1). NCBI lineage: Eukaryota > Metazoa > Chordata > Chondrichthyes > Orectolobiformes > Hemiscylliidae > Chiloscyllium > Chiloscyllium plagiosum. The sequence continues at coordinate 99,800,507 of NW_028270146.1, read as the reverse complement.
CACCCAGCTCTCAACTCCGGGACTTGTGTGCCAATCAGGTCCAGTTGTGCCCAACGCATCTAAACTCTGTCATGGTAAAGGAGAGCTTCCACACCCCCAGTGTCCTCATCCTCTTCCTTGGGGGACTGCACCCCACCCATCCCCATTCCCCCAGTTGCTTAGCCTCCCTCTCCATTAGATCAGAGCACATCACATCAGAATGATGCAGCACCCTCTTTCTGGATTATACTCCTCCCAGACTGATCCAAGGAAGGGAACCACAACATCAGCAGCCCCACAATGGGGTACCAACTTGGCGAAGGTGCCACTCTGAGTGAGTGATCAACACATTACATTGAAAAGAGAGTGCCTGCTGCACTCTGACCCCCTTCCCACGTCAGCCATGAATCATAGAATCCATACAGTGTGGTCCACAGCAACCCTCCGACGAGCATCCTATCCAGACCCAACACTCCCTGCCCTATAACCCTGCATTTCCCATGGCTAATCCACTCAACCTGCACATCCCTGGACAATTTAGCATGGCCAATCCACCTAACCTGCACATCTTTGGACTGTGGGAGGATACTGCAGCACCTGGAGGAAACCCACACAGACGCAGGAGAACATTCAAACTGTACGCAGGCAGTCATCTAAGGTGGAATTGAGCCCAGGTCTTGAGCACTATGATGCAGCAGTGCTAACCACTGAGCCACCGTGTTGCCCTGTCCTATGGACATTCAGTAAAGTCCATTCTCACGCTGACATGTTGTATGATGAAGTGATGTTCCCGCCACCCACAGTAACCCTGAAAGTTTCCCAAATAATGGAATGCATTTTGACTGGTGAACAATGCCTAAGCACATTCACTCCAGGTGCATTGCAACTGGGGAGAGAAATGGTTGCAAATGAAATGTAGCCACAGTTTACAAAATTCCCCGCTTCATTTATCTGCCCCTTCATTGTCCCAGCATCCAGTAGATGTTATTCCTACGCTTTTGTCCACCAAAGTGATACTGACTCCATCCACGCTGGGTCCCACACTAAAGATTAGTAAATAAAATTTCAGTCCACTGGATTGGGGGAAGTGTACTAGCATGGATTAAGAACTGGTTAACAGATAGTAAACAGAGAATTGGAATGAACAGATCATTCTCTGGATGGCAGGGCTAGTGGTGTGCTGCAAGGGTAAGTGCTGGGTCCACAATCTGTATAAATTATTTAAATGTGGGAACATTTAGTATTATTTCCAAATATGTTTATTGTAACTATTTATAATTAGGTTGGACCTTGTGAGGAGGATGCAAGAAGGCTTTAAAAGGGTCTGGCAAGCTAAATTAATGGGCTAGGTCTCATCAACTGCTCTCAAGCAGTACCTGCTCAATGAAGCCCAGTTTGGATTTGTATCAGACCCATTCAGCTCCTGTCCTCATTGTAGCCTTGACTCAAGTATGGACAAAAGAGCTGAATTCCAGCGGTGAGGTGAGAATGACAGCCCTTGACATCAAGGCTGCATTCAACTAAGTGTGGCTTCGAGGAATCTTAGCAAAACTGGAATCAATGAATATCAGAGACAAATGCTCTGCGCATTAGAGTCATACCAAGCACATAGGAAGATAGTTGGGGTTGTTGAAGGTCAGTCATCTCAGCTCCAAGACATCTCTGCAGGAGTTCCTCAGGGGAGTATTCTAGGCCCAACCATCTTCAGCTGCTTCATCAATGACCTTCTCTCCATCAAAAGGTCAGAAGTGGGGATGTTCTCTGATGATTGCACATTGTTCAGCATCATTCACATCTCCTCAAATACTGAAACAGTCCATGTTCAAATGTAACAAGGCTAGAACAATTATCTGGGTTGGCAAATGACAAATCTTATCTGCCATCTACAAGGCACAGGAGTGTGATGGAATACTCCCCACTTGCCTGGATGGGTGCAGCTCCAACAACACTCAAGAAGTTTAACACCACCCAGGACAAAGCAGCCCACTTGATTGGCACCACATCCACAAACACTCCCTCAGTAGCAGCAGGGTATGTTAGCTGCAAGATGCAATGCAGCAACTCATCAAGGCTCCTTAGACAGCACCTTCCAAACCCACACCACTTCCATCTAGAAGAACAAGCACAGCAGAAACATGGGAAGATAGTGACATTTGAGTCTCTGTCAGAATGTGGAGACTGGAGTCAATATATTAGCAACCTTCTAAAACTATGTGAATAGGTTGGTGATCAAAGAATTTTCTTTTTAATACCAAGAAGGAGCTTTGAGACTCAAGAAAGTATTGACAGTAACATAACTATTCCCATGACATAAGTAACAGTTCAAGCCAGTTCCCAGTCTTTTTTTCACAAGATTTACAACACCAGGCACGTTGTATCAAGCAAAGTTTTATTGCGAGATACAATTTATAACATCTTCATGACGCTGTCAGTAGTGATAAGGAAGTTTCCTCAGTGTCCAACAGACATAAAGTAAGAATTGTACTTACTCGCAAAATTGAGGAATGGACACCGAGGAACTTCCCAATGGAACAAGATGTTGACAGCCAGGATCCCCACTACAGTGTGATTGTACAACATGACTCACTGAGAACATGAAATGGGCATCAGCACATCCATCACCTCCTCCTGACCCCCTCAAGTGATCCAAAGTACGATGGAGTCTGGGATCTTTGTGCTGTCTGGTCTTTTGCTATGAAGGATAATGGGGTCAAGGATTTTTTAGAAAGAAAGGGATGGTGATGGCCGATTTAAAGGGAAGAGAGAAAATAATGCAAGTGAAAGAGTTGGTTCCACTCATCTCTTCCTGACTCCCTCAACTCATTGACTAAAGTCTCCAACTTCCTCAACCAATTGACTAAACTCCCCGAACCTACCCCAACCCATTGCCAAAACTCCCCAACTCCCTCAACCCATTCCCACACTCCCCAACTCCCTCAACCCATTGACTAAACTCCCCAAACCCCTCAAACCATTGACTAAACTCCCCAAACACCCCAACTCATTGACTAAACTCCCCAACTCCCTCAACTCATTGACTAAACTCCCCAACTCCCTCAACCCATTGACTAAACTCCCCAAACACCCCAACCCATTGACTAAACTCCCCAAACCCCTCAAATATTGACTAAACTCCCCAAACACCCCAACTCATTGACTAAACTCCCCAACTCCCTCAACCCATTGTCTAAACTCCCCAAACTCTCTCAACATCTCTGACTCACCTCCTCCTACTGCTTTCAGGATCGCCAGTCCAATATCTCCTGAAACCTTTGCCCTATTGCATTTTAAATCAGCTCAGCTCCCTCAGTGCCATCTCACCTCCTCCCCACACCCTATCCAGCTTCTTGAGAGGAGAACAGAGCTGAGGGCAGTGCAATAACAAGACTCGCTGATAACGACGCACCGAGCTCACTAATCCAGATCGTGAGAAACTATAGTTTTATGACTGAGTCAGTCCATGATGATTAGTAAAGGTTCAATCTGCTTTTCTAATCAGGAGTGATATATTACTGTGGCCCTGAAGATTTGCAGCTGCCTGATATCATCAGGTTTGGTGAGTTTGGTAAACTACATCCAGCAGTTTAATCTCAGTGAGTTACCCAGTGGCAGCCTCTGGAACAGATTGCATCTAGCACCCCACACTAATCTAATCCCACTTTCCTGCTCACCCTCCATGCCCTTCCCCTGCCCCACAGCACTCTGAGATACCTGCGCTCTTCGATTTCTGGTCTCTTTAGCATCTCCTGTGTTAATTGCTCCAGTATTGGTTGTTACACCTTCAGTTGCCTCAGCCCTAACACTAGGAACATCCTTTCTACTCCTCTTTGCCTCTCTACTTCATTTTGCAGTGATTTATTATTTGACCCCATGTCTGATTTGTTTTATAAACACTTACAAGTGTCTATACAAATCCCAAGCTATGCTGTTATTGTTGATATCCCACCCTGTCTTATCTTGCTCTCGTTCTCACTCTCTGTACATTCCAGCCAAACTAATCTCACTCTGCTCCTCACTAGCCATATGCTTTAGTATCTCCAAAGACTAAAGATGGACTAAACCCATCTCCATGAAAGTCTCAGGTACAATAGAAGTTAGAATTTGGGTGGCTCAGTGGTTAGCACTGCTGCCTCACACACTAAGGGACCTGAGTTCAATTCCAGCCTTGTATGTGGAGTTTGCACATTCTCTCCATGTGAGCTTCCTCCCACAATCCAAAGATGTGCAGGTGGTGGAATGGCCATGGGACATGTCGAGATAGAGTAGATGGAATGCCCTTCAGAGAATTGGTGTGGACCCGATGGGCTGAATGGCTTGCACCCACACTGTAGAGATCTATGATATTGAGTACTGTCCAAAATGTGGTAATTTTATAACTGTAACTATGACTCTATTTGTAACAGTATTGCTAACAGCCCTTTCACTTGTGTTATTTTCCCTCTTCCCTTTAAATTGGCCATCACCATCACTTCCTTAAAAAAAATCCTTGACCCCATTACCTTTGCAAAGTATTGTTGTGCTATGTCTCACAATCAGTTTGACACTGTACCTTTAAGAGATATGCTCACAATATCATCACTGCATTGGAGCATATGACCGAACAGCACAAAGATCCCAGACTCCATCATACTTTGGATCACTTGAAGAATGACACCTTACTGGAAGTATGCTCCTCCACTGGAACATAATTACTTCATGTAAACACCAGACACTTATATGCCTGAGGAACGTGTGTTTGTAAATAATAGTTAGTTGTAATGCTGGATTCTTTAAAATCATGATATTCATGCCCAGTTTTGTATTTTTTAAATTAACTCACAGGGTGATGGCACCTCTGGCTAGGCCAGCATTTATTGCCTAGAGGGCAGTTACGAGTCAATCACATTGCTGTGGGTCTGGAGTCACATGTAGTACAGACCAGGTAAAGATGGCAGTCTCCTTCCCATAAAGAACATTAGTGAACCAGATGGGTATTTTTCCAACAATTGGCAGTGAATTCAGATCATCATCAGACTCCCAAATTTTAAATTGAAATAAAATGCCACCATCTATGGTGGTGGGATTTGAACTTGGAGGTCCAGAGCATTACTTGGGTCTTTGAATTAACAGTCCAGTAATAATACCGCAATGTCATTGTCTCCCCGTATTGCAGGAGATTGCATAAACATTGCCCCATACTAAGTTTACGTTCAGTCTCCCAAATGTAGAGAAGACCACATCAGGAGCACCTGATACAGTAAACGAGGTTGGAAGACAGGTAGGTAAACCTCTGTCTCACCTGGAAGGACTGTTTGGGGCCCTGGATGGAGGTGAGGGGATGGTGTACGGCAGGTTTTGCATCTTTTCCAGTTGCAGGGGAAGGTACCTGGAAGGTTCAGGGGGTTGTTGGGGAGAGTGGTGCAAACCAAGGACTGTCGAAGGTCCTTGTGAAGGCAGAGAGTTGTTCTGGGTGGTAGGGTCTAGTTGGAGTTGGTGGAAGTGTTTAAGGATGATGCGTTGGATGTGGAGACCGTCTCACTTTGGAACTGCATGTTTGAATTCCTCAGTCAGGTTTCTGTCCTTGCCTCAGGGACAGAAACAACTCTTAAGAAAGTCACAAATGTTACTCTATGACTGTAACAAAGGTAACCTATCCCTCCTTGTCTTTCCCTACTTGTCAGCCCCAATTACATGATTGACCACACCATCCTCCTTGACCACTGTCATCTAGCTGGGTCAGACTACACTGTCCTGCTTCCATTCTTTTCTTTCCCTTCCTACCCCTCCACAATTACTGCTGGTGTCTCCCAAGGATCTTTATTTTTGTTTTGTCCTTCCTATTTGTCATCCGTATCAGTCCCTCAATGATAATTTCCAAAAGTACTGAAGCAGTTTTTTATTGTACATGTTATGTCTTTTCATTTTTCTGTATTTTTTGTTTGTGAACGGTTTTAAAAACCGAGGATTATTAAAGGATTGGTGCTTTCAAAAGCAAATAACCTAAACTTCATTGTAAGTGCTGTTTACACAGCTGCATGTTCAAGTCATAGCAGAAACCTAATTACAGATGGCTTGGAGCTAAGGGATGTGTACAAATAGAGCCAGCTGATTAGTCTGTGGACTAGTGACCAGTTATCGATGACAAAGATCTTCTGCCTGACAACAGTTATCTGATTGGCTATCAGGTATCTGAACATCTTGGGGTTCTGAATATTTGGGAGAAGCAATCAATCCTCACAAAGACATGGGCTTTCTGTTCTCTCTGCTGTTAAAACCACCTTAAGCGTGAAGTAAGCCAATTTATTTTTCCCTCAGCAGTTGCTGTAATCTGAGGTTCTTTTTTCAAGATGGTGGTGTTAACAAGGTAGGGAGCATTTCAGTTGTCCACTCCAGACTATCCACTGCCTCCCTTATTTCTTTGCCCTTTTTCATCTTTTCTCTTTTTTTTTCATCATCTTCTTCCTGTCAGCGATGGCAGAGATGTTGACGCCGCGGAGGAGGGAAGCTGAAGCAAGATGCTTGGCATGGCAGCAGCCTGGCATTGGAGCCAGGCTGCTGCCTGGTTGTGGTAGGCCCAATGCCAGGCATTGGTGAGACAGCAGCGGCAGCTGCAGAGCCGGGGACTCCTGGTTACGGTAGCCCCAGGGCAGAGACTCCCTGGTGAGGCAGCAGCAGCAGCTGCTGGTTGCGATAGGCCCAGAGCCGGGGTCTCCTGATATCGGCAAAGCGGTGACAGCAGCAAATTCATGGGCTCTTGGTTGTGGGGCAACTGTGGGTCCAGCATGGGACCAGCATCGGCAATGGCAACAGCGTCATTGAGGTGGGCCCAGTGGCAGAGACAGCAGATGACTCTGATGTTTGTGGGTCAGGCTCAGGTGGTGGCGAGGCGGTAGGTCAGGGTGATGGTGCAGCTCAGGGCTCATGACAGAGGTGGTGGAACGAAGAGAGTGTCTTTTTCAGCTATATCTTTTTATTCTTAAACAATTCAAACTGCTGCCAGGTTGTGTTGACAGTTGAAGGTTTTCACTATATTTTACTGTATTATTCATTAAAGACAAGTGACAATAAATCATTCAATTCAATTCTCAACCATAAAGGCTTTATAAGTTAGAACAGCCACCTGTGTGCAAGGCAGCAAAGGTATCTGGAGTAGGGCCATTTGAGGTGCGCTTTTTCCTTTTTAAAACTCTGATTTTCAACTTCCGTCATCTGATTTTAATTGCTGAGACATTCATGGATTAAACTGAGTTTTAAAAAGTTTTAAAAAAACACCTTTTATTTTATCGCTACCGTGACAGGCTGAGCTATGCATCCTGGCTTTCACATCTGATCCTGAGACTAGCTTTACCACAATCCATGAGGAGATCACCTTCATAGCGCTGCCCATCGTCACTCCTTCTCAGTTTACCAACTGCAGCAAACCTCATTAAGACCTGTGTTACCATTGGTGACTATTCCAACACCACTCCTGGCTGTTTTTCCACATCCTCACTTTTGTAACATTGGCGTTACAAAAGATCTTTATTTTTGTTTTGTCCCTCCTATTTGTCATGCACATCTGTCCCTCAATAATCTCCAAAAGTACTGAAGCAGTTTTTTTATTGTACATACCACGTCTTTTCATTTTTCATTTTCATCCAGAGCTCACACCATAGTCCTAGTGATCCCCAACCTGCACCAGATCTCAATTAAACAGTCCCTCGATTTCATAATCCTTGTCCTTTGCTTTCAATTCCCTCATTCCGGAATCTCCTCCAGCCATGCCACAACCTCCAAGACTTTTTCACAAATCTAAATCTGGCCTCTTGAGGATCTCCAATTTTGAACGGTCCATCGTTTGGCATGAGGAAACAGAACCGGTGCTGGCCCAATAGGGCTGAGTGGTCTCCTCCTGCAGGGCACCATTTCAGTGATTCGTGGCTGGCTGTGCCTCCAGCTGCCTAGGCCCCAGACTCTCTAATTCCCTCTCTATGCCTCTTCACCGAGCTTGCCCCATTAAGATGCTCCTTAAAAATCCACCTCATTTGGGCCAGGCTTTTGTCCATCACTGATGCAGCTCGGTGTCAGTGGCTCTATAACACACCCAGGAAGCATGGTGGGGGTGTTTGGGTGGTTTTATGGAAAAGTAAGTTGTTGTTGTTGTTAAACATGGACCAGAGCGCTGAGGAGAACCTCACTTGGCACTTCTTTGAAAGAAAGCGTGCGATCTTCAAGACCCACCTCAGAGGGCAGCCTCCAGAAGGTGACATCTGTGCTGAAGTCTTAAACTCAGGACCCTCTGACTCCAAGGGCTACCTACTTAGTCAAAGCAGGACATCCCAGACCCACAGGGCTGATGGGCCGCTGAGTTGTCCCACTGAAATTATGGATTGCAACTGATGGAGAGGAGAGCAAGGAGAGAGATTCAGGATAATAATGAGGGTCACGCAGTCCGTGACAAAAGGGAAATCAGGTCAAACAAATCCCCAGAAGCCTTTTGTGAACAGTCCACACAACATTGTCTGTTTCCATACAATACACTGTTGAATCTTGCCTCACACCTCAGGAACTGGTCAATATTTATACACAGTACAGTGGATAATATCTACACGAAGATACCATCAGCAGCAATGACAACAAGTGTGTCTGGGGGAGGGGAGGGGAAGGACATGACATGTCAGGCTGAGGAGATGGCAAGGGTACTGTTTTCAATGTTAAGGATCATCGTTGAATCATTGAATCCGTACAGTGTGGAAACAGGCCATTTGGCCCAATAAGCTGACCCCGACCCTCCAAAGAGTATCCCATTCTCCTACCCTATTACTCTACATTTTCCATGACAAATGTACCTAACCTATATATCGCTGAACACTACGGGCAATTTAGCGTGGCCAATTCACCTACCCTGCACACCGTTGGATTGTGGGAGGAAACCGGAGCACCCAGAGGAAACCCACGCAGACACGGGGAGAATGTGCAAACTCCACACAGACAAGTCACCTAAAGCTGGAATCGAACCCAAGTCCCTGGCGCTGTGAGGCAGCAGTGCTAACCACTGAGGCAATGTGCCACCCCAACTTGGCATAAAGTTGATCATAGAATAACACAACGCAGGATGGAGGCCATTCTCTTCATTGCTACCTGTGCTGGCTTCTGCTCTCCAACCAGTCCCGCACCCATTTGTTCCACCCCTCCCCCACTGTAACCCTGCAATGATTCACTCCTCAGGTGTTTAAGAATTCCAGGATCTATTCCTTTCCACACACGTACACCCCTCCATTGCATCCTGCCCCACAGGTCCAACAATCCCTTACATCTTCCACAACACTCACCCAACACTCCACCCCCCCCCCCACCAACTCTGTGCAACAGTCCATCCATCAATCAAAGGCCCAGGGGGGAGTTACCATTGTGGGAATGATGGAGTGGACAATGTTGGCTCGCAGACCGCCCAGGACTGGACTGCACCCACTTGGTTTGGCTTTGATTCATGTCCCCTCAGCATCAGGTGAAGGGAGTGCAGATCTCCCTGAAGAAGGGCTTATGCCCGAAACGTCGATTCTCCTGTTCCCTGGATGCTGCCTGACCTGCTGCGCTTTTCCAGCAACACATTTTCAGCTCTGATCTCCAGCATCTGCAGACCTCACTTTCTCCCCGAGTGCAGATCTCTCCAAGTTCAGGAGACAGAGAACGAATCCCACATTAATTGTCCTCAAACGGTACTTATTTGGTGACTCCATCATGGTGCCGAGGAGGGGGCCACTGCAGGGTGATCCACCTCCAACAGTGTCAATGCTCCCCCCACTTCCACCCCTGTACTGTGTACCCTAGCCATTCAGTCTTGTGTACTGTACACATCGAATGTGACACTTAATACTGTTTTGTAACCAAAGGATAATCGCAACAAACATATCAAATGCCAGCCCATGTCAAAGAATGACAACACACAGGAATGGCCCTTTGTGCAGGCATTTTACACATCCTGACCAAACCGGAGATAGCAAGACTTCCCTCTGAAGAGAGTTTGGTTTGACTGGGCCTGTATTCACTAGAGTTTAGAAGGATGAGAGGGGGATCTGATTGAAACGTAGAGAATTCTAACAGGGATGACCAGGCTAGAGACAAGAAAGATGCTTTCCTTGGTTGGGGAGTCGAGAACCAGGGGATACATTTTCATGATACGGAGTAGACTATTTAGAATTGAGATGAGGAAAATGTCTTCATTCAAAGCGTTATGAACCTGTGGAATTCTCTCCCACAGAAGGCCAGATCACTAAGTATATTCAAGATAAAGACAGATACACTTTATTGATTTTTAAAAGCATCAATAAGTAAGCGGAAAATGTGGGAACATGACATTGAGATAGAGGATCGGCCATGATTGCATTGAATGGCCAAGCAGACTCGAAGGGGAAGGGCCGAACAGCCTACTCCCATTTCCTACTTTCGGGCCAGGCCTTTGAATATTGCTTTTCTGTGCAAGGGCGACAGGGCCTCAGTCACATCCTAGCAGCTGCACCAAGCGGCAAAAGTCAGCTATAAGGTCAGGACTCTGTCAGCAGAGGGGAAACGAGATTGTTTACCAGTTTCTCTGGAAATTCAGACCTTTTGTTGTGTGTAAATCAGAATCTCCACTCACTAGAGCAGCAAAGCCTGCTGGACTAGTGCCGGGGGCTGCATACTCACTGTCGTAACAAACACCTTGTGGATCTGCCATCACTTTTACTAAAAGGATATCGGAGTCGTCAAGACCTCACTTACTCTTCCTGTTTTCCAATCAGTTGTTTATTTCTCTGGAGCTAACCAAGTGCAAGCAGTCCAATGCAACTGGGCTCCTGTTCTGTAAGAGAGAGTTTCTCTTCTGTCAATCCCCCCTCCCCATAGGGACAGACTCGGTGACACAGTGGGTGTGAATTGCCGCAGCCTTATGAAGCACGAACTGTCGGTAATGCCACCAATGTCGATGGGAATTCCTCCCCTGGCATCTCTTCAGCTCACAGTGGGTGCTGGGCCTGGTGGAGAGCAGGAAACCAGTATCACCATATCACTACAGTGATATTGTCAATAGATGCGTAATGGACCTGAAAACACATGCAGCTGCATATGACCCAGACAATCTGTCATGTCTTCATTTTAAGATGATAAAGGGCATGTAACACCTACTGGTAGCTTTAGAAATTCTAGAATCAATGGGTAAAAATAATGACTGCAGATGCTGGAAACCAGATTCTGGATTAGTGGTGCTGGAAGAGCACAGCAGTTCAGGCAGCATCCGAGGAGCAGTAAAATCGACGTTTCGGGCAAAAGCCCTTCATCAGGAATAAAGGCAGTGAGCCTGAAGCGTGGAGAGATAAGCTAGAGGGTGGGGGTGGGGAGAAAATAGCAGAGTACAATAGGTGAGTGGGGGAGGGGATGAAGGTGATAGGTCGGGGGAGGGGGAAGGGTGGAGTGGATAGGTGGAAAAGAAGATAGGCAGGTAGGACAAGTCATGGGGACAGTGCTGAGCTGGAAGTTTGGAACTAGGGTGAGGTGGGGGAAGGGGAAATGAGGAAACTGTTGAAGTCCACATTGATGCCCTGGGGTTGAAGTGTTGCGAGGCGGAAGAGGAGGCGTTCTTCCTCCAGGCATCTGGTGATGAGGGAGCGGCGGTGAAGGAGGCCCAGGACCTCCATGTCCTCGGCAGAGTGGGAGGGGGAGTTGAAATGTTGGGCCATAGGGCGGTGTGGTTGATTGGTGCAGGTGTCCCGGAGATGTTCCCTAAAGCGCTCTGCTAGGAGGCGTCCAGTCTCCCTAATGTAGAGGAGACCGCATCGGGAGCAACAGATACAATAAATGATATTAGTGGATGTACAGGTAAAACTTTGATGGATGTGGAAGGCTCCTTTAGGGCCTTGGATGGAGGTGTGGGAAGAGGTGTGGGCACAGGCTTTGCAGTTCCTGCGGTGGCAGGGAAAGGTGCCAGGATGGGAGGGTGGATTGTAGGGGGGCGAGGACCTGACCAGGTAGTCACGGAGGGAACGGTCTTTGCGGAAGGCAGAAAGGGCTGGGGAGGGAAATATATCCCTGGTGGTGGGGTCTTTTTGGAGGTGGCGGAAATGTCGGCGGATGATTTGGTTTATGCGAAGGTTGGTAGAGTGATCACCAGGGGCGTTCTGTCCTTGTTATGGTTGGAAGGGTGGGGTCTGAGGGCCGAGGTGCGGGATGTGGACGAGATGCGTTGGAGGGCATCCTTAACCACGTGGGAAGGGAAATTGCGGTCTCTAAAGAAAGAGGCTATCTGGTGTGTTCTGTGGTGGAACCAGTCCTCCTGGGAGCAGATACGGTGGAGGCAGAGGAATTGGGAATACGGGATGGCATTTTTGCAAGAGGTAGGGTGGGAAGAGGGGTAATCCAGTTAGCTGTGGGAGTCGGTGGATTTGTAAAAAATGTCAGTGTCAAGTCAGTCATCATTAATGGAGATGGAGAGGTCCAGGAAGGGGAGGGAGGTGTCAGAGGTGGTCCAGGTAAATTTAAGGTTGGGGTGGAATGTGTTGGCGAAGTTGATGAATTGCTCAACCTCCTCGTGGGAGCATGAGGTGGCGCCAATGCAGTCATCAATGTAGCGGAAGAAGAGGTGGGGAGTGGTGCCGGTGTAATTAAGGAAGATCGACTGTTCTATGTAGCCAACAAAGAGACAGGCATAGCTGGGGCCCATACGTGTGCCCATGGCTACCCCTTTGGTCTGGAGGAAGTGGGAGGATTCGAAGGAGAAATTGTTAAGGGTGAGGACCAGTTCGGCCAAACGAATGAGAGTGCTGGTGGAAGGGTACTGTTGGGGACGTTGGGAGAGGAAAAAACGGAGGGCTTGGAGGCTCTGGTCATGGTGGATGGAGGTGTAGAGGGATTGGATATCCATGGTGAAGATGAGGTGTTGGGGGCCGGGGAAACAGAAGTCTTGGAGGAGGTGGAGGGCGTGGGTGGTGTCTCGAACGTATGTGGGGAGACTCCTAGAATCAATGGGTGTCAGGGGACACACTCTCCACTGGTTGGAGTCATACCGCGCACATAGATGGTTTTAGTTGTTAGACATCAGTCATCTCAGCTCCCGGATATCTCTGCAAGAGTTCTTTTGGGTGATGTCCAAGGCCCAACCACCTTCAGCTCCTTCATCAATGACCTTCCTTCCATTAAAAGGTCAGAGTGGTGATGTTCGCTAATGATTGCACAATGTTTGGCACCGTTCACACCTCCTCAGGTACTGAGGCAGTCCATCCTCAAATATAACAAGATCCGGACAATATCCAGGCTTTCACTGTTAAGCAGCAAGTTACATGTGTCCCACAGAAGTGCCAGACAATGACCATCTCCAATAAGAAACATTCTAACCTTTCAATGGTGTTAGCATCACTGAATCCCTGGGGTTACTATTGACCAGAAACTGAACTGGACTCGCCACATAACTACAGTAGCTATAAGAGCAGGTCAGAGGCTAGGACTACTGTGATGAGTAACTCATCTCTGACTCCCCAAAGCCTGTCCAACATCTACAAGTCAGGAGTGTGATGGAATATTCTAAGAAGCTTGACACCATCTGGGACAATACATCGCTTAGTAGTCCAATGTTTTGTGAACGTCTTGTTTTGTGGAATATTTAGCCCCAGTCCCATGTCTTGAGCCAGATCTCTGTCATATCATATTTCCACATGGAAGTCTGCACCTCTATTTCATCAATCTTATTGACTACACTCTGTGCACTCAAATTCAGGGTGAGTCTGAATTTCAACTCCCTTCCTTTCTGCAATTCCACTTTTTAGCTCATTATTCTAATGCTATCTGTCTGTCCTAGAGTTTCATGTATCCTGGTATTACGCTCCAACATACACTCCTGGTTCCCACATGCCTGCCAATTTAGTTAAAAGCCTTTGCAGTAGCAAAATACCTCTCACTCCAAAGCAATTCCTTGCTCTCATTTAGATGCAATGTTTCTGGCTTGTACAGTGGCAATTCATCCCCGAGCAAGTCCCAGTGCCCTAGGAAACTAAACCCCTCCCTTGTGCACCATCTTTGAAAGGATTCAAAAGAAATTTACAAGGATGTTGCCAGGGTTGGAGGATTTGAGCTATTTAGAGAGGCTGAATAGGCTGGGGCTATTTTTCCTGGAGCATCGGACGCTGAGGGGTGATCTCATAGAGGTTTATAAAATCTTGAGGGGCGTGGATAAGACAAGGTCTTTTCCCTGGGAGTGGGGGCGTCCAGAACTAGAGGCCATTGGTTTAGGGTGAGAGGGGTAAAATTTAAAAGGGAACTAAGGGCAACCTTTTCATGCAGAGGATGGTGCGTGTGTGGAGTGAGCTGCAAGAGGAAGTGGTGGAATCTGGTACAATTACATTTAAAAGGCATCTGGATGGGTATATGAATACGCAAGGTTTAGAGGGACGTGGGCCAAATGCTGGCAAATGGGAATAAATTATGTTAGGCTATCTGGTCAGTATGGACCACAGGGTCTGTTTCCGTGCTGTACATCTCTATGACTCTGTATTCATTGTCTTGTTTCTCAATTGCACATGGCATTGGAAGTAATCCAAAGAGTACAACATTGCCACTCTTTAAAGGAGTTCTGCAAATTCTGATTGCAGGACCACCCCTCCCTTCCTACCTATGCTTTTGATACCAACATAGACAACTAACTTGCTGGCGTTTCACCATCCCCACAAAGAATGTCCTACAACAACTCTGGCACCAGAGAGGTAAGATTCCTTCCTGGAGTTAGATTAGATTCCCTACAGTGTGGAAACAGGCCCTTCGGCCCAACAAGTCCACACCGACCCTCCGAAGAGCAACCCACTCAGACCCATTCCCCTACGTTTACCCCTTCACCTAAAACTATGGGCAATTTAGCATGGCCAATTCACCTAACCTGCACATCTTTGGGCTGTGGAAGGAAACCGGAGCACCCGGAGGAAACCCACACAGACACGGGGAGAATGTGCAAACTCCACAAAGACAGTCGCCCAAGGCAGGAATTGATCCCAGGTCTCTGGTGCGGTGAGGCAGCAGTGCTAATCACTGTGCCACCATGCCGCGTGATCAGCCACGACCAAATTGAATGGGACAGCAAGCCTGAAAGGTTGAATGGCCCACTCCTGCTCCTAGGTGGAAGTGGATACTGTAGATGCTGGAGATTAGAGTCAAGACTAGAGTGGTGCTGGAAAAGCACAGCAGGTCAGGCAGCATCCGAGGAGCAGGAAAATCGACGTTTCGGGCAAAAGCCCTTCATTAGGAATGGCCCACTCCTGCTCCTGCTCCTAGTTTTATTGTATCATCCCTATCAAATCCTTATTATGAAGAGTGCATTATTGTGAGGGTTACATTATTATGAGGGATGTGTTATGAAGGATATGATATTATGAGGATATGTCATTATGAAGGGTATGTAATTATGAAGCGGTGTATTATTATGAGGGTTATGTTATCATGTGGGGTATGTTATTATGGGGGATGTGTTATTATGAGAAGTGTATTGTTTTGAGGGGTGTGTTATTACAAGGAGTGTGCTATTATGAGGTGTGCACTATTATGAGGAGTGTGTAATTATCAGTGGTGTGTCATTATGAGGGGTGTGTTATTGTGAGGGGTGTGTTATTATGAGGGGTGTGCTGTTATGGGGAGTGTGTTATCATCAGGAGTGTACTATTATGAGGGGTGTGTTATTGTGAGGGGTGTTTTATTGTGAGGGGTATGTTATTATGAGGGTACATTATTAGGAGGGGTGTGTTATTATGAGGAGTGTGTTATTGTGAATGATGTGTTATTGTGAGGGGTGTGCTATTCAAAATACTCCTCAAAATAATATTCTCTTTATAATAACATACCCCAGAAAATAGCGTACCCATTGATAATAATACACCCTTGTATTATTCACATGCCCCTTGTAATAATGTATCCTTATAATATCATATCCCTCATAATAATACAGATATCATAATAATGTAACCCTCACAATAATACACTCCTCATAATAACATACTCCTCATAATAACACACACCTCATAATAACACATCCCTCATATGTAATTATGAAGGGGATGTGTTATTATGAGGGGTATGTTATTAGATGAGGTATGGTATTATAAAGAGAATGTTATATTGAGGAAAATGTTATTATTTGAAATGTTACTATGAGTTGCTACAGTCTGCTTTACAGCATAATGTTAACTCCTAGCCAATACACATTGCTGCAACTCAATCCTTCTCCCTTTCTGTTGCCATGGCAGTCCGTGTCAACAAGCCATGTCCTTCAAATGACACAGAAATACAGCAGAGAAACGAGGCCAGTGGCAAGGTGATAGGTACCTAATTTGGTGTTCATTGGCAAACATGGCACTGCCAGACCCTGACCACATAATGTGTCAATTAAAGAGGGAGCAAAACGAAGAACTGTTCAGAACAGTGGTGGGTCAGCTTTCCCTTCTGCTGTTTAATGAACGGAAACTAGCTCGATTAAATAATTGATTTACTTCCCTCGGACGTTTCTCTGTGCCACTTTCACCACGTCCACTCCTATGTCACCCATTGCCAGTCTCAGCCAACTGGGTCAGAAAAGCCACGCCCAGACTAATTCTGTTTTTGATACTCCCCACACAGTGAGGAAACACCAGGTTGTTGTCACTGATTGTCACCGTGGTACCTCTACCAGAGTGTGGCACGGAGTAAGGGTTTGTTTGAGGCAGTTCACTGCCACTAATCCTCCCTTGTCTTTTTCTTCGGCCTATCTAATGATTAGTGATCATGAGGGGTGTATTATTCATAGGAGAAAGTGAGGACTGCAGATGCTGGAGATCAGAGCTGAAAATGTGTTGCTGGAAAAGCGCAGCAGGTCAGGCAGCATCCAAGGAACAGGAGAATCAATGTTTCGGGCATGAGCCCTTCTTCAGGAAGGGCTCATTATTATTCATACTCTATGCTGCATCTCTCTGCATCCAACTGTGCAGCTTTTACCAGTTAAAGTGATTCGATTTGATTTATTATTGTCATATGTACCTAGAAACAGTAAGAAGTTTTGTTTTGCTTGTAATACAGGCAGACCATACTATACAAAGTGCATTAGGGTAATAGAGCAGAGCAATGAATGCAATATTACAGCTGCAGTGAAGGTGGACAGAGAGCAAGATCAATATTATACTTGAAATTTGAGAGGTCCACTCAGAAGTCTAGTAGCAGTGAGGAAGAAGCTGTTCTTGAATCAGTTTGTAAGCATGTTTAAGTTTTTGTATCTTCTACCTGACAAAAGAGGTTGGATGAGATTAAAACTAGGTGGGAGGGTCTTTGATAATGTTGGTAGGGAGAAGTGTACATGGTGTCAATGGATGGAAGGTTGGCTTGCGTGATGGACTGGGCTGTGTTCACAACTTTCTGTAGTTTTTTACAATCCTGGGCAGAGCAGTTGCCATACCAAGCTGTGATGCATCCGGATAGGATGCTTTCTATGGTGCATCTATAAAAATTGGTAAGAGTCTTTATGGACATGCTGAATTTCCTTAGCCTCCTGAGAAAGTAGAGGTGTTGTTGTGCTTTCTTGACTGTAGCATCAACATAGGTGAACTTGGACAGATTGTTGGTGATCATCACTCTGAGGAACTTGATGGTCTTGACTATTTCTGCCTCAGCAACATTAATGTAGACAGGGGTGTGCCCTCCATCTTGCTTGCTGAAGTCAATGACCACTTCTTTCATTTTGGTGACATTGACAACCATGTTGCACAGTTCATTGCAGTTAAATAACTGCTGGTTCAAAACTGAGCTTGTTTGGCTGCTTCGGCTGAACTGTGGTCTGATATCCCCAGGCCAAATGTGTGGAAGCCAGAGCCCCGGGCTGGAGATGGGGTGGACCTGGCAGGATACTCAATGGCTGGCCACCACTGCGTGTCCTCCTGCTACACTGCCGTCTAGCGGTCTTCCTGAGCTAGGAAGGCCTAGGGGCTGACTGAAAGCTGTCAACTCACTCTCTAATTGGGTAGAAGGGGTCTTTTTCTGCCCTGCGGATTTTGCATTACATTGATTGAACTCTTTGTTCCTATAGGCTGGGACACAGGTACACATGAAGTCCAGTTTAGGCACCTTATAATACAAGCATTCAAATTTGACAAACAGGAAAAGACCTGATGGGCAAACAATTTTGTCCTGTGGACATCAAGGCAATGGAGAGATAGATTGTGGACAAGAGGTGAAACTAGAAAGGAATGCCCTTAATCACGGTCAGATGTTTGAGTAACGAGAGCATGGACTTGTCTGATCACTCTTGATCGAGTCTAAAGATTGTGGCGTCAATTCTCAGTCCAGAGATTTAAGCCCACAATGCACTGCCATCTTAAAGCTGAAAGATCAAACCCTGCCCAGTCTTCCCTCTCAAGCAGCTGTCAGGTAACCCCACAACATTTTGGAAGAAGAACAAGGCTACACAGTGGCTCAGTGGTTAGCACTGCCACCTCACAGTGCCAGGACTCCAGTTCAATTCTAGCCTCAGGTGACTGTGTGGATTTTAGCACATTCTCCACATGTCTGTGTGGGTTTCCTCTGGGTGCTCTGGTTTCCTCCCACAGTCCAAAGATGTACAGGTTCGGTGAATTGGCCATGTTAAATTTCCCATATGTTCAGGGATGTGTCGGTTAGGCACATTAGTCATGGGAAATGTAGAGTAATGGGGAATGGGTTTGGGTGGGATGCTCTTCGGAGGGTCAGTTGGACTTGTTAGGCAAAAATGGCCTGTTTCCAAACTGTAGGGATTTTATGATTTATATGAAGCAAGGATATTCACCTGGCCAATACTTAATCCTTCAAATAACTTCACTAAAACAGACCATTTCTTCTATCAGTGTTATATTGGGGTATCTTGCTGTGTGTAACTTAGCTTCTGTGTTTCTAGACATTATAGCAATGATCAAAGTTTGTGAGAAGATTTGTAGCTCGGGTGCTCATTGCTGTGGTTCTGTTCGCCGAGCTGGAAGTTTTTGTTGCAAACGTTTCGTCCCCTGTCTAGGTGACAGCCAGACTACTGCGACCACTAGGACTTATAACAGCACACAAACCAACAGCCACCGTCAGACAACAACTCACCAGAGCGAAGGACCTGATACCCAGCATGAGCAAAACTAACGTAGTGTACAAAATCCCATGCAAGGACTGCACAAAACACTATATAGGACAAACAGGAAGACAGCTAACGATCCGCATCCATGAACATCAACTAGCCACGAAACAACACGACCAGCTATCCCTAGTAGCCACACACGCAGACAACAAGCAAAATGAATTTGACTGGGACAACACTACCATTATAGAGCAAGCGAAACAAAGAACAGCCAGGGAATTTCTAGAAGCTTGGCACTCATCCACAAACTCCATCAACAAACACATAGACCTGGACCCAATATACCGGCCACTACAGCGGACAGCTGAAACTGACAACCGGAAGCGGCAGGGACAGGCCACTATAAATGCCGGAGGAAACACCACAGAAGCGCTTCACAGGAGGCTCCCAAGCACTGAGGATGTCACCTAGACAGGGGACGAAACGTTTGCAACAAAAACTTCCAGCTCGGCGAACAGAACCACAGCATTATAGCAATGACTACACTACACTTTGACCCTGTAGCTGATTGTGATATTCATAGATCGGAAGAAGTACTTTGAAGGAATTCATTCTCTCCCTGGGAGATCTTGTGGGCAGTGTGTATCATTCTTACCTCTAGACCAGAAGCTCTGGTTTCAAATCCTGCCCCAGGACCTCTTATAAATCCTTCTATTCCAGCTGAAGGTGGGGGTGGGGGGGGAGAGAGAGCGAGAGAATTCTCCAATTGCCCATTCTGCAATGTGAGTAGCTAACCAATGCAGCACTTTGACTATAAACATGGATCAATCCAATGGATGTCAAGTACCAAGGCGCTGCAAACAGGACCTGGGGAAAATCAGGGAGGTGGATATTTTCATTCAATAGATCAGAGTCAATTCAGAGGCAATCCGACAGTGGGTCTCAAAATTGTGAGGGGCTTTGAGAAAGTAAAATCAGGGGAAATGTTTTCTGTCAGTTGATGCCTCTGTGACGTGAGATTAATTAGAGTCATGGAGATGTGCAGCATGGAAACAGACGCTTAGGTCCAACCCGTCCATGCCAACCAGATAGCCCAACCCAATCTAGTCCCACCTGTCAGCCCATATCCCTCCAAACCCTTCCTATTCATATATCCATCCAAATGCCTTTAAAATGTTGCAATTGTACTAGCCTCCACCACTTCCTCTGGCAGCTTATTCCACACACATACCACCCTCTGCGTGAAAACATTGCCCCTTACATCTCTTTTATATCTTTCCCCTCTCACCCTAAACCTATGCCCTCTAGTTCTGGACTCCCCCACCCCAGGGAAATGACCTTGTCTATTTACCACATCCATGCACCTCATGATTTTATAAAGTTCTATAAGGTCACCCCTCAGCCTCCGACACTCCAGGGAAAACAGCCCAAGCCTATTCAACCTCTCCCTTTAGCTCAAATCCTCCAACACTGGCAATTTCCTTATAAATCTTTTCTGAACCCTTTCAAGTTTCACAACATCCTTCCGATAGGAAGACCAGAATTGTACGCAATATTCCGAAAGTGGCCTAACCAATGTCCTGTACAGCCACAACATGACCTCCCAACTCCTGTACTCAATACACTGACCAATAAAGGAAAGCATAGCAAACGCCTTCTTCACTTTCCTATCTACCTGTGACTCCACTTCCAAGGAGCTATGAACCTGCATTCCAAGATCTCCTTCTCAGCAACACTCCCTTGCACCTTGCCATTAAGTGTATATGTCCTGCTAAGATTTGCACAGTGTGGGGAGGGGGTTGTTATGCCATAGGGTATGCCGACAGTGGAGGAAGCAGAATCCATTGGAGCTCATAAAAAGGTTAAATATTTGGATCAAACAAAAGGCCAAAGTGTGAGGATTGGGCCCGAAGGGGAAGAGGTCTTTTCGGGAAAGAGGGTACAAGGACGAACAGCAGGGGCATTGCGTGCTGTGACGGTTCACTGATTATTCCAAACATTGAAATATTGTAAACATAAATAAAAGTTTTGTAATTCTGAAATGAAAACAAAATCTCTGGCAATGCAGCAGATCAGTCTGAACCAGATAGCGCACAGTTCGAGATGTCGAAACATTTGCAGTATTTTTCGAGAGCATTCTTGATCTTGTTGAGCTAGTCATGGTGCTGTGGAGAGCTTTATTTTATAGGTTTGGGCCTCTCTGGCACTGTGAATAGGATAGGCCATTCAGCCCCTAAAGCCTGCTCCAATGTGTAACTAGATCACGACTGATTTTCTACTTCAAAAGCCGCTCCCCCCCAATATTCTTTGATATCATTATTCAGTTATTATGCATAATCTACGAATTTATTGACATTTGCCTTCAACATACTCACCAACTGAACTTCTGCATACCCCAGGGTAGGGAATTCCATAGGCGCACCACCCTTGGGGTGAAGATATTTCTCCTCATAAAGGATCTAACCTTTATTCTGAGACTGCGTCCCCTGGTTTGATGCACTGTCCTCTAATGTGAGTATAAACTATTGTCTCAACAGCAAACTCTTTCACCTCAGCCATCTCACCTTTTTAAATCAAAACTGACTTCCACAAAGCTATATGATCAACATAACTGCAATCCCATTGTCCGCTGGATTGTCATATACTCTTGTTCTCTTCAATCTGGTACAAGAGACTCGGTCTGTCCTCAGGTGTTGCCAAAACAAAATCTGTAGCAACCCACATCTGGTCAGCTCCTGCATGTTGCATGTTGAAGGAGACTTGGGAATATGTTGAGCATGTCCCAGTCCTTGTCAGCACCTCTTTCAAAAGGCCACCTCAGACAAGGAGATCCAACACTGTGTTCTACAAACTACAAAGTTAAAAATCACACAACACCAGGTTATAGTCCAACAGATTTAATTGGAAGCACACTAGCTTTCGGAGCGACGCTCCTTCATCAGGTGATTGTGGAGGGCTCGATTGTAACACAGAATTTATAGCAAAAATTTGCAGTGTGATGTAACTGAAATTATGCATTGAAGAATTGATTGTCTGTTAAGCCTTTCATCTGTTAGAATACAGTGATAGTTTCACTTCTTTCATGTGTAAATCACAAAACCCTTTTTTTTAAAGTTGCATTCTCGGGTTAGCTGTTAACAATGGTGATAGCTAGACAATATGTTGAAGGTGTTAGCCCCCTGTGTTCTCTGTCTATGCCCTGATGTTTAGATTGATTCCAATCTAAAAAGTGAGATAACAGAGTTTTACATAAATTCATGCAGTTTTTGAGCTCAGAGTTCTACATGAATGTATGTGGTTTTTGAGCAAAGTGCAATGTAACTCTGAAAGTACCAAAATAATTCACCACACAAAATATATGTGTGCATGTGGGTCTTTGTCTGCCTGTGTGTCTGTCTGGGGTGGGGGTTGTGAGTGTGAGAAAGTGTGTGTGTGTAGTGAGTGCAGTGTGTCTTAAGTCTGTGAGGGGGTGCATGTGTGGGAGTCTGTGTGTCTATAAAGGTGTGTGTGGGTGTCTGTGTGTGGGTGTCTGTGTGCGCGTCTGTGTGTATCTGTGTCCGTGTGTATGTGAGAGTGTGTGTGTGTAGGAATATCTGTGTGTGTGTGTGTAGTGCAATGGTGATCACCTGTATTGTGACATGAACCCAAGGTCCTGGTTGAGGCCCTCCATATGGGTACCGAACTTAGCTATCAGCCTCTGCTCGGCCACTTTGCTCTGCTGCCTGTCCCGAAGTCCACCTTGGAGGATGGTCACCCAAAGGTCCGAGGCTGAATGTCCTGGACCATTGAAATGTTCCCCAACTGGGAGGGAACCCTCCTGTCTGTTGATTGTTGTGCGGTGCCCATTCATCCGTTGTCGTAGCCTTTGCTCGGTTTCCCCAATGTACCAAGCCTCCGGGCATCCTTGCCTGCAACGTATAAGATAGACAATGTTTGCTGAGTCACATGAGTACCTGCCATGTACACGGTGGGAGGTGTTCCCACGTGTAATAGTGGTATCTATGTCCACAATCTGACACGTTTTGCAGCGTCCACCGTGACAGGGTTGTATGGAGGCTTAACAGACAATCAATTCTTCAATGTATAATTTCAGTTACATCACACTGCAAATTTTTGCTATAAATTCTGTGTTACGATCGAGCCCTCCACAATCACCTGATGAAGGAGCGTCCCTCCGAAAGCTAGTGTGCTTCCAATTAAACCTGTTGGACTATAACCTGGTGTTGTGTGATTTTTAACTTTGTACACCCCAGTCCAACACCGGCATCTCCAAATCATTCTACAAACTACAGTAGTGAGTGTCTGACAACAGACACGCCTGCAAACCGACACTGGTCCTGGTGCACAGAGCAGTTGTATTGCACACGCCTATATTACAGTGAGACCTGGACTGCTTATCAGTGATATATAAGAATTCAAGAGACATTCCACGAGCAATGTCTCCTCCACATCCTCTGGATTCAATGGGAGGACATTGAACAAAGCACTTGTATTTTATTTGAAGCCAGCACCACAAGCATTCAGGCAAAGCTCCCGTGAAGTCAAATACAATGCACTGGACACAGGGTCCAAATGGGCAAAACTGTGTCCCTTGCCAGGCACTGTTTCTCTAACTCTCAATGGCCAACATACCAGGGAAAGGCAAAAAACATGGTTTGGCAGTTTCTAGATTTCTCCTCAAGGCACATCAGCTTTGCCATTAATCACTGGGAGGAGTTTTCCACTAATAGCAACAACTTGCATCACACTTTGAGTCACAGTATCTTGACAAGGCAGAACAGCAGCACAGAAGGACAAAAAAGCAGCAAATCCAGATCCACTAGCTCATAGACATCCTGCCCTATGTGCCCAAAGATCTGTAGTTTAAAATCTTCCTGTTCAATAACAAAGAGAATCACAGCAAAAATCCATGACTCTGAGTAGATATCATCTTCCAACTGAGGGACAGCTGGCCCTATTTTCAAGTTGAGAAGAAATCAGAAAGGAAAGTTAGGTTTGATTTGAGGTTTTGTCCGAACAGAGCATGACATGGGGCTCATGGACTGATGAGCTGGGGACAAAGAGATCAAAAGAGCTTCAGGGGCAGTTGAGCAGAATGAGGGTGGGTTGCATTGACTGCCAGTTGAATGACCATCTTCTGATAGTCACTTTAGTAGCTTCAATAGAACGTGGATGGTAGTCTGCCAGTCTGTCAATGTGATATTACCTGTCCGCACGATTACCCCCAGGAGGAATTTGTACCCCAGCAACACAGGGCTGGTGTGGGGAAGGTAAATGTTAGAGTCAAATTAATGGATGGTTTCAATTTACCAATGAGGAAGTCTCTGAGTCTATGTAAGGGTGGAAAAGGCAGGAGAGACCATGAGATTCAGGGAGAAAGTTTGCTGTTTAGAAACCACTCCAAGGCTTACTGTTGCACTTGAAGATGACCCTGGAGTAGTGAACAGTCCAAGCAAAAGACAACAGGACCGCATTGTGCCACACAGTGAATCAGCAATGAGTGGGTATGCTAAGAACACTTGTTACATTCAAACTTGAGCCTCACCTATCCTTCTATCCTTCATTCTATCCTTCTGCCATTATATCTATCAATCTATCTCTGTCACTATCCATCAATCGATCCATTTCTATCTATTCATCTATCTATTAAGCTATCTCTATTTATTAGTCTACCTACCTATCTCCATTCTATTAACTATTGTTCAATCAGTCTAACTACCTATTTATCACTCTACCTAACACCCTACTAGTCTGACACTTAATCTATCTATCCATGTATCATTCTACCTTCTATCTATATCTATCACTCTATCTATATCTCTCTATTACCATCCATCTCTATCATTTGAGCTATCTGTCCACCCATTATTCTGTTTATCTAATCTATCACTCTATCTATTCTTATATCTCTCTACTGCCATTTATCTATTGCTCTATCTATTTTTGGATCAATCGAAAACAATCACTGCATTCCTGATTAATCTCATTTTTATTCTACCTCTGTCAGTCTATCTCTGTCTGTGTCTTTCTATCTATCCATCTATCTAATCTATCTATCACTTTACCAGGTAAAAACAATGACTGCAGATGCTGGAAACCAGATGCTGGATTAGTGGTGCTGGAAGAGCACAGCAGTTCAGGCAGCATCCAAGGAGCTTCGAAATCGATGTTTCGGGCAAAAGCCCTTCATCAGGAATAAAGGCAGTGAGCCTGAAGCGTGGAGAGATAAGCTAGAGGAGGGTGGGGGTGGGGAGAAAGTAGCATAGAGTACAATGGGTGAGTGGGGGAGGGGATGAAGGTGATAGGTCAGGGAGGAGAGGGTGGAGTGGATAGGTGGAAAAGGAGATAGGCAGGTAGGACAAATCCAGACAAGTCATGGGGTTAGTGCTGAGCTGGAAGTTTAGAACTAGGGAGAGGTGGAGGAAGGGGAAATGAGGAAACTATTGAAGTCCACATTGATGCCCTGGGGTTGAAGTGTTCCGAGGCGGAAGATGAGGCATTCTTCCTCCAGGCGTCTGGTGGTGAGGGAGCGGCGGTGAAGGAGGCCCAGGACCTCCATGTCTTTGGCAGAATGGGAGGGGGAGTTGAAATGTTGGGCCACGGGATGGTGTGGTTGATTGGTGCGGGTGTCCCGGAGATGTTCCGTAAAGCGCTCTGCTAGGAGGCGCCCAGTCTCCCCAATGTAGAGGAGACTGCATCGGGAGCAACGGATACAATAAATGATATTAGTGGATGTGCAAGTAAAACTTTGATGGATGTGGAAGGCTCCTTTAGGGCCTTGGATAGAGGTGAGGCAGGAGGTGTGGGCGCAGGTTTTACAGTTCCTGCGGTGGCAGGGGAAAGTGCCAGGATGGGAGGGTGGGTTGTAGGGGGGCGTGGACCTGACCAAGTAGTCACAGAGGGAACGGTCTTTGCGGAAGGTGGAAAGGGGTAGGGAGGGAAATATATCCCTGGTGGTGGGGTCTGTTTGGAGGTGGCGGAAATGTTGGTGGATGATTTGGTTTATGCGAAGGTTGGTAGGGTGGAAGGTGAGCACCAGGGGCGTTCTGTCCTTGTTACGGTTGGAGGGATGGGGTCTGAGGGCGGAGGTGCGGGATGTAGACGAGATGCGTTGGAGGGCATCTCTAACTATCACTTTACCACTCTATCATAATTCCCTAAAGGCTAAATGTTACCAGGAGGTTTGGGACCCCAATATTGGATTTCAAACCAGCTTCCAAGGCAACAGCATGACTTAATCTGCCATTTTTACTTCAACGGCCACTCAATCAGAAGGTTGGAAGCTCTGAATGGTCAGCTCATATTGGAGAGTCAGTCTGATAGTGTGTTGGAAATCAAGACCGACTATTCCTGGAGTCAACATAAAAATTCAAGATTTTTCTGAAATACCCCACTTTACCTGAGTGTCGGATCCAGGTTAATAGCATGCACACCAGGTTTCTGCACTTAACTAGAATTACAATTTATTACAAATAATCAGACTCGAGCTACAAATAAACAGTTATAAATTTTGGTATATAGCACTACAAACTAAAACTTTAATCCCCTTACAAACCTCCCTTATCCCAACACACGCATACACACAATCACACATGCACACAGTCTCACACAGACACAAATACACACACAGTCACACACGCTCACACATTCACACACACACATACACACAATATCACACACAAAAACACACGCACACAAACATATACACACGGTCACACACACAAAACACATACACACACACACACAAATAGGTTAGGGAAAGTGGAAAATTGGGAAGGTTATTCAGTGGTTCCTATTCCCGGATTGCTAAGGTGTTCCTTGTGATTCTTATGCTGGTCAGATTGTTGTTTTTCAGTCATCCTTCCCCAGATCTCCCATAGGTTTACAAGAGTCACAAGATGGCTGATTCACTTTTCAAAGCTCTCTGATTTATTAGTTATTTGTAACATGCTTGCCACTTCTACCACACTATCACTTGAGCTGTCTGTCCATACAGGTGACTTGGTTTTCAAAACATGCAGTAATCCTTTCAAAACACTGGTTTTAAAACAGCTTTTTCTTATTTCGGTCCAGGATTTTAAAAAGCACTCGATTAAAGGGATACAGGTTTCACAGTACCATCTACAAAATTTACTGCAGAGACTCACCAAAGCTTTCTAAACCCACGACCACTTCCATCGAGACGCACAAGGACAGCAGATACATGAGAACACCGCCACTTGCAAGTTCCCACCCAAGCCGCTCACCATCCTGATTTCAAAATATATCACCGTTCCTTCAGTATCACTGGGTCATAACCCTGGAATTCCATCTGTGGGTTTACCTACAGCATGTAATCTGCAGCAGATCAAGAAGGCAACTCACCACCACCTTCTCAAGGGCACATGAAATGGGCAATGAATGGTGGCCCGGCCAGAAACAGGTGTATCGCATGAATGAATAAAATGGTAGGATGTGGGGTATCATGAGAATTTAATACGTTTCCATATGAAACTTATTACTGAAAATGGAAGTGCAGTGTTTTGGGGACAATATTGGGGAAAGGCCTGCAGCTGATTCAGAAGTAGAAGGCAGAAGTAATGGTAAAGCAGATATTGTCTAATTCGGAGAATACAACAGCTGGTTCACTGGGATCTGTACTGGGACTCAAATCTTTCAGTGTACATGTTGTCAGAGTGCACTTGAGTTTGCAGCTCCCACTAATGGGAGCTGTTATAAGCCTGAAGCTGGTGGTTATAAGAGAAACCACAGAGGAGCTAAGTAAGTGAGAGGAAGTGTGGCGGATGAAACTCAATGTGGGAAATCCATTTTCAATCAGACAAGATCAAATCTGAATATTTACTTAGTGGATACATAGAGTCATTGAGTCATATAGCACAGAAACAGACCCTTCAGTCCAGCCAGTCCATGCTGACCATAATCCTAAACTGCCTGCACTTGGCCAATATCCCTCCAAACATTTCTTATTCATGTACTTATCCAAATATCTTTTAAGTGTTGTAACTGTACCTGCATCCACCATTTTGTCTGGATATTCATTTCACACATAAACCACTCTCTCTATAAAGTAAAAATTGCTTCTCATGTCTTTTTCAAATATTTCCCCAATCACCTTAAAATATGCCCTCTAGTCCTGAAATCACACTAGAAAAAGACACCTGCTATTTACTTTATCAATACCCCTCACGATCTTATAAATCTCTATAAGGTCACCCCTCAACCTCCTACATTCCAGAGAAAGAAGTCCCAGTCTAAACAGAAGACAGCTTTGAGCATCCCTATGGACAAGTCTCTAAAAGCTAAGGGACAGATACAAAAAGGAATTAACATTTGACTAATTCTCTCTAACTCGACATGGGTGGGAATAAAAAAAGGAAGAAGTTGTACTTTTAAAAATAAATGCTGGGAATACTGAGCAATTCAATGTGAGCAGAATCTAGGACCAGAGGTCATAATCTCAGAATAAAGATCTCACACATTTAAGACAGAGACGTAGAGTCATACAACACAGAGACAGGTCCTTTGGCCCAAACTGGTCCATCCACGCTAACCCCTATCCCTGAATTTGGCCCATATCCTTCTCAACATTTCTTATTCATGTATTGGTCCAAATATCTTTTAAATGTTGTTAATATACCCACCTCAACCATTTCCGAGGGCAGCTCATTCCATTTGCATACTACCCTCTGGAAATAAAAATTGCCCCTCAGGTTCCCTTTTATTCTTTCCCCTCTAATCTTAAACTGATGTTCTCCAGTCCTCGATTCCCCAACCCTGGGAAAAAAGACTGACTGCATTCACCCTATCCATGCCTCTCATGATCTATTAAGTCCCCCCTCAGACTCCTATGCTCTAAAGAAAAAGGTCTTAGCTTGTCCAACCTCTCCCTATAACTCAGACCATTGAGTCCTGGCAACATCCATGTAAATTACTTCTGCACTCTTTCCAGTTTAATAACATCCTTCCTATAACAACGTGGCAGAAACTGAATACAATGCTCCAACTACGGCCTCTCCAATGTCCTGTATAACTGCAACGTAACGTCCCAACTTCTATACTCAATGCCTTGACTGATGAAGGCCAGTGTGCCAAAAGCTTTCTTCACTGCCCTGTCTACCTGCAATTCCACTTTCAGAGAATCATGCACCTGAACTCCGAGATCCCTCTGCTCCACTACACTCCTTAAGGCCCCACCATTCACCATGAAACTGCTACCTTGAATTGACTTTCCAAAATGCAAGACCTCACACTTATCTATATTAAACTCTACTATAGTCCAACAGGTTTATTTGGAAGCACTAGCTTTCAGAGCGCTTCTCCTTCATCAGATGGTTGTGGAGTATAAAATTGTAAGACACAGAATTTATAGCAAAAGTTTACAGTGTGATGCAGCTGAAATCATATATTGAAAAAGATCTGGATTGTTTGTTAAGTCTCTCATCTTTTAGAACGAACATGTTGGTTTCAGTTCTTTCATATGTAAATTGCAGAACTTTTTTAAAGTTACATTCTCAAGTGAACTTTAACAACTGTGTCATGTCGGCCCAGGTAATGCATTTAAGGTGTGAGGTGCCCTGTGTGAGACTGTCTGTGCCCCAATGTTCAAACTGATTCTAATCTAAAAAGTGGATTTACAGGATCTTACATGGATTCATGCAGTTTTTGAGCAAAATAAAATGTAATTCTACAAGTACAAATTCACCCCATAAACCTGTATGTGTGAATGTGGGTTTGTGTGTTGAGGGGGAAGGGTCATGAGTGTTTGTGAGAGAGTGTCTCTATGTGTATAAGTCTGTGAGAGGGTGTGTGTGTGCATGCGACTGTGGGAGTGTATATTTGAGTGTATGTATATGTGAGAGAGCTTGTGTATGGGAGAGGGTCTGCGCGAGTGTGTGGGTCTGTAAGAGTCTGCCTTACAATCTCATACTCCACAACCACCTGATGAAGGAGCAATGCTCCGAAAGCTAGTGCTTCCAAATAAACCTGTTGGACTATAACCTGGTGTTGTGTGGTTTTTAAATTTGTACACCCCAGTCCAACACTGGCATCTCCAAATCTACATTAATCTCCATTTGCTATTTCTTGGCCTCCTTTCCCGGCTGATCAAGGTTCTACAATTTCCTCACTGTCTACGACACTGCCTATTTTCGTGTCATCTGCAAACTTACTATCATGCCTTCTACACTGTCATCCAAATCATTGATATAGATAACAAACGACAATGGGCCCAGCACTGACCCCTGAGGCACTCCAATAGTCACAGGCCTCCAATCTGATAAGCATCCTTCCACTATTACCCTCTGCTTCCTACCATCAAGTCAATTATGTATGCAATTTGCCACCTCCCCCAGATTCCATGTGATCTAACCTTCCAGAATACCCTACCATGTGGAACCTTATCAAAGGCCTTACTGAAATCCATACACCTCGATTATCTGGCATCTGATTAACCGAATTTCAAACGAGATCACAAGGTCCTAATAATTAGCTAACTATGTTATCCGGCATTCGATTATCCAGCATTCAATTAACCGACCAAAATACTTCCCACCCGTGTCCTTCGGATAATCGAGATGCCTCTGTAGACTATGTCTACCGCCCTGTCCTCATCAACTTTCTTGGTCATTTCATCAAAGAACAAATTTGTGAGGTATGATCTCCCATGCACAAAGCCATGCTGACTATTCCTCATCAAACCATGTCTTTCCAAATGCATGTATATCTTATCTCTCAGAATCTTCTCAAATAACTTACCTACCACAGATGTTAGGTTCGCTGGTCCACAGTTCCCAGGATTTTCTTTGCAGCCCTTCTTGAATAAGGACACAACATTCACCACCCTCCAGTCTTCCAGGACCTCACCCATGGTTAATGATGACGCAAAAATCTCAGCCAGGACCCCCACAATTTCTTCTGTAGCCTCTTGCAGGTTTCTTGGATAGATCAGATCAGGACCAGGAGATTTATCCACCCTCATACGTTCTAGTACATCCAGAATTGAGGAGGAATTTCTTTTCTCTGAGGGTAGTGAATCTGTGGAATTCTTTACCACACAGGGGCTGTCATTAAGTATATTCAACACTGAGATTGACTTTTAATCATCAAGAAAAGCAGGCCCAAAGGTAGGGAAGCAGAGTTGAGGAGAATCAAATTGGCCATGACCTCATTGAATGGCAGAGCCTTCTTGATGGGCTGAATGAGGAGACAGTGAGGTCTGCAGATGCTGATGATCAGAGTTGAGAGTGTTTTGTGGAAAAGCACAGTAGGTCAGGCAGCATCCTAGGAGCAGGAAAATCTACGTTTCGGGCCAGAGCCCTTCATCAGGAATGATGGCTGAATGGCCTATTTATGCCTTATGGTCTCCTCAACCTGAAAGGTTAACTCAGTTTCTCTCCGCAGATGCTGTCTGACCCACTGAGTGTTTCAGAATTTTCTGCTATATATTTCAGATTTCCAAACATTCCCTTGCCCCCTCTACCCCCACCCACCTAAGTCACTCTCTATGCTGAGATACAAAGCCCGGAACTGAGCACAATTATCTCACATGAGGTCTGAAAGTATTCAGCAACAAGAACACAGTCTATAACCACAGAAAAGCCACATACTGTAAAACTGTGAGGAGGACAGAGTAAAAGCTGATGTTTCAGGACAGAATGTGGTCAGGGTCAAAAAGCACAGACAGAAAAACATCAGTAATAAGGTGGAAGACAGAAATGTTTAGATGATAAAGGCGATGATACAAGGCAAGAGTAATGGGATAAACAAAGAAACAAACGTTGATGCTAGAGAAAGTGTCAGTGGTTACAGCAGAGGCATCAGGTATATATGGAGAGGTGGAGATACAAGAGGTATCTCAGTAACACGTGGGGTGTGGAGATCCAACCAAATTTATTAGATTACTTACAGTGTGGAAACAAGCCCTTCGGCCCAACAAGTCCACACCGACCCACCGAAGTGCAACCCACCCAGACCCATTCCCCTACATTTACCCCTTCACCTAACACAATTTAGCATGGCCAATTCACCTAACCTGCACATTTTTGGACTGTGGGAGGAAACCGGAGCACCAGGAGGAAACTCATACTGACACAGGGAGAATGTGCAAACTCCACACAGTCAGTAGCTTGAGGCAGGAATTGAACCTGGATCTCTGGCACTGTAAGGCAGCAGTGCTAACCACTGTGCCACCGTGCCACCCACCAGCACTTCCCACCCAGCAGTCAGAAAGAGAGACAGTCTGACAGGCCAGTGATGAGAGGACATGGCTGGGAGTTTTTGGCTGATGCTTGGTATCATGTTTGAGGGGGAGGACATGGGAAGGGGAAAAAGAATGAATTGGCAAACACCAGGGGAGTTAATAACAAAAGTCAGACGATCTGTCAACACCATTGTGTTAGCCAATGGTTTACAACTGAGGGAGAATTTGGAACAGGATTCACGGTGTGCAAAGGCAAGAAAAGTATCTTAACACCACAGTGACTAATTAAACACTATGCAACAGTATTCAGGCTACAGTCTAATTAAACACTGCACTACAGCATTCAGGCTACAATCTGTATAAATATCACATGACAGCATTCAGGCTACAGTCTATATTAACACCACGCTACAGCATTCACACTACCATCTAATTAAACACCATACCAAAGCATTCAGACTACAGTCGAAGTTAAATATCACATTACAGCAATCAGTCCCCAGTCGTTTTAAACACCGCACTACAGAATCCAATCTACAGCCAATCTGCTCTTCATTTCAGCAATCAGAAAGACAGTCCATATACAATCCACACTACAGAATCAGCCTACAGTCTACATAAGCACTATAACAATCTGTCCACAGAGTCTATTTAAGAACAACACTCATTGTATTACAATCACTGTACAGTTTACATGAGCCCCATACTGGAGCAACCATCCAATAGTCTATATAAATACCTGACTACAACAATCAGTCTGCACACTACAGCAAACAGCCTATATTCTTTGTAAAACTTCATACTACAGCGATCAGGAAACAGTCTTTACAAATGAACTGCACCAATCAGCTGACAATCTACATAAAAACCTCACTATACCTCAGTCCACAATCAGTATGAACTACTCATTAAATCAAAAAAAAGTGTATATAAACCCTAAACTACAGAATCAGCCTGCAATCTACATACTATAGCAATCAATCCACAGAGCCTATTTAAGCAAAAAATTACCACATTAAATTAGAGTTTGATATAAAGACAGCCTATAATTGCTATAAACACGCACTACAACAGTCTACAGGCTATTTAAATATCACACTACAGAAATCAGCTCGAGTCAATATGAACTGTACACAACAGCAGCATGCCTCAAATCTTTGTAAACCATATTAATTACCCCACAGAGTTTATATAAACCAGACCCTATTGCAAACAGTCTACATTCTATATAAAAACAACACTACAGCAATCAAAAGAACAGTCAATATGAACACCACACCAGCAATCAAACAACAGTCTATGAAAACACCTCACTACAACTATCAGTCTGCAGTTTACAGAAAGCACACATGACAGCAAAAGTCCCACATTTTATATAAACTCCATACTACACCAATCAGCCAATAGCCTTTATAGAAACTACTCTAAAGCCATCAGCTTAAAGAGGATATAAACGCCACACTACAGCAATCAGCCTACAGTCCATATAAAAGAGACACTGAGACACTACATCAAACAAAAACCTGTCAATAATGAACACCACATGACAGCAGTCTCCAGCCTATTTATATGTGGAGTAACAATCAGTCTACATTCCATATAAACTGCACATTACATCAATCAGTCCGCAGAGTCTATTTAAACACAACACTTTTCATAATTTACATAAATGATTTGGGTAAAGGAGGTACGGTTTGTACGTTTTCAGATGACATCAAAATTGGTGAAGCAGCTTGTCCAGAGTAAAACGGAACTTTGATCAGTTGGGTCAACGGGCTGAGGAGTGGCAGATGGAGTTTAATTTCGATAAATGTGAGGTGTTGCATTTTGGTAAGGCAAATTAGGGCAAGACTTGTACTGTTAATGGTAGGGTCCTGGGGGGGGTGTTGCCAAACAAGGAGACCTAGGAGTGCAGGTGCATAGTTCCTTGAAAGTGGAATCGCAGGTAGACAGGGTGATGTATAGCACTTTTGCCTTCATTGGTCAGTGCATTGAGTACAGGAGTTGGGATTTTATGTTATGGCTGTACAGGACATTGGTGAGGTCACTTTTGGAATACTGCATTCAATTCTGGTCTCCCTGTTATAGGAAAGATGTTGTTAAACTTGAGAGTGTGCAGAAAAGATTTACAAGGATGTTTCCAGGATTGGAGGGTTTGGGCTATAGGGAGAAGCTGAATAGGCTGGGTTTCTTTTTCCCTGGAGTGTCAGAGGTTCAGGGGTGACCTTAGAGAGGTTTATAAAATCATGAGGAGCCTGGATAGGTGAATAGCCAAGGTCTTTTCTGCAGGGTTGGAAAGTCCAAAACTAGAGGGCATAGCTTTAAGATGAAAGGGGAAATATTTTATAGGGGCCTAAGCTGCAACTTATTCACGGAGTGGGTGGTGCGTGTATGGAATGAGCTGCCAGAGGAAGTGATGGAGGCTTTTAAAAGGCACCTGCATGAGTACATGAATAGGAAGGGTTTGGAAGGATGTGGGCAAATAGGACTGGATCAGTTTGGGATATCTGGTCAGCATAGACAAGTGGACTGAAGGGTCAATTTCTGTGCTGTATAACTCTATGACTCCAAAACTCAGTCTACAGTCTATTTGAACACCACATGACTGAAATCAGCTACAGTCTATATAGCTGTGCAGCAACAAGCTTATAGTCTAGGTAAACCTCACACGAATTAATCAACTTACGGTGGTCTATATAAATCGCACACTACAGGAAATAGTCAATAATCTATATAAACCCGAAACTACAGCAATCAGCCAACATTCTATCTATACCCCAGACTAAACAATCAGCCTACAGTCTACATAAACACAACACCACAACAATCAGCCTATAGTCTGTAGAAACACACTACATTGTGCAGAATATATTAAAACACTACACATCAACAATCAGTCTATAGACATTTTAAACACCATACTACAACAATAAAAAAAAGTCAATTAAAACCCACACTATAGCAATCAGTCCACAGTCTATATAAACTCTACACTACAACCACCAGAGTACAGATTCCATATATATCCCAGACAAATGTATTGATTGTAATGAGGTCAGCCAAGTGGACCTCATAGAATATATAGGTTCCCTGTTTGGGGCTCTTAATCGGGTCCAATCAGAGACCCCTGGCTGACAGATACAACCAGGAGTGTCAGATATCCCGACATACTGAGAGCTGGATCAGTGTCAAGAACTTTCCACATGTAAGTTGTTATGAAGGTGTAACTGTATCTTTAAGGAAGTTGAAAAGCTATCAAGGACTTAGAGAAGTACACAAAGTATTGGAAAATTTAAAATGTAACATTTGATTGAACAGCTAACAGTACCTGTGTTGCTATGAAACAAAAACAAATTCAAATTCAGCCAGTCAGTTTAAATTATACCCCAAGATACCAAACTCCAATCAAGTTTGAATTTAATATTTTGACAATATTAACACCAATGAAACGATCCAATGCTTTGGGATATAAAACCAGGAAAAAATTGAACAGTTGAGGGAGAACTGCCCAAAGACCAACAGATGTAGGCTATGAGGCAGAACTCTGAGAGGTACCTGCCGAGAGAAGGCATTTGCACAGAGAAAAACATCAACACTGACCTGGAGAGCAAATCTACATAGGAAGATACAAAGAGAAGATTTGACAGCTGGTCAGTTTTGAAATTGGAATTTTTCAGTAAACCTTAATCAGGGGTTTTATCAGACCAGTATTATAGAGGGGAAGGTAACAGATTAGATTCCCAACAGTATGGAAACAGGCCCTTCGGCCCAACATGTCCACACCAACCCTCCAAAGAATAATCCACCATACCCGTTCCCCTACCCTATATTTACCCTTGACACAATGGGCAATTCACATCTAACCTGCACGTCTTTGGTTTGTGGGAGGAAACCTACGCAGACACAGGAAGAATGTGCAAACTTCACACAGACAGTCACCTGAGGCAGGAATTGAACTGGTGCTGTGAGGCAGCAGTGCTAACCACTGAGCCACCATGCCACTCCTATCTAAACAGATAGGTTTAGATAAATGAGTTCTAAATAGTTGTTAGTTAATATTCTCTGTTAGACTTTTAAAAAAAAGTTGTTAATTTTTACTTTTGGGATAGTTCTTTGCCTCTCGAATTTCGCAGAGGTAAATCTTTTCTGTGTTGCTGGTTTAAATTAGCAGGGAGTGGTTTACCCCGTGTTGTAACAAAATAAAGAGTGACTTGGTGATGACATAATGGCCTTTGTGGAGTTATTTCAGTGGCAATGAGAGCAAAGTGTGCTTTTGAAGAAATTGCATGGGAAGGTGCCATGGAGGTGTGGGGAGATGGGGGAGTCGACCAGGATGTCCCAGACAGAATGGACCTTGTGGAAAGCTGACATAAGAGGGGAGGGAAATATGTGTCTCAGTTCCCTCCTACAGCAATCAGTCTACAATCTGTAAATACATCACACTACAACAGTCTACAGTCTATACAAACACCACACTACAACTAGTCCACAGAGCCTAGTTAAGCACCACACCATAGAAATCAATCTACAGCCTATATAACCTGACTACAACAGTCTGAGGTTTATTTACAAAGCACAGTACAACAATCAGTCTGCAGTTTTTATAAACACCATACCATAGCAACCAGTCTGCAGTCTATATTAACCCCAACAACAAGAGTCTGCTGTCCAATTAAATACCACACTACAACAATCAGTCTGCAGTCTATATAAATGACCATTGTGGCATAATATGTATGCATAAATGCCATAATACAGCAACAATTAGCCTACAGTCTCTATAAACCCACACTACAGCAATCAAAACATTTTACATGAAGCCCATGCTACAGAATCAGCACAACACTACCAAAATCAGTCTAAAGCTGATATAAACCCCACAGTGTAACAGTCTACTACACCACACTACAGCAAACAATCTACTGTACAACAGTCTACAGTTGATTTCAACACCACGCTACAAGAATCAGTCTACAGTCTACATAAACCCAACACTACAAAGTCTAGATGAACTCCAAGAACAAGAACACTCAGTCTACAACATGTAGTGCAAAAATCACATGACAACAATAAGTCTACAGTCTATTAAAACACCACACATCAGCTGTCTACAGTTTATTTAAACTCCACACTACAGCTAACAGTCTACAATCTACTTAAACCACACACTATAACAGTCTAACTGAAATCACACTATAGCACTCAGTCTACAATTTATGTAAACTGCACACAATAACAAGCAGTTGATACAAACACCACACCACAACTATCAGTCTACAGTCGATTTAAACACCACACTGCATCAATCATGCTGCAGTCTATTAACACACCACACATCAGCAATCAATCTACAGTCTTTTAAAACACCACACTACAGCATTCAGCCTACAGCCTATTCAAACAAGACGCTACAGCAATCAGTCTACAGTTTCTATAAGCTCCACACGACAGCAATAAAATAAAACAGTCTTTATACATTAGAGAAATAGCCTGAAGTTTAGATAAATATCACACTGCAACAATTAGTCCAGAGAGTCTCTTTAACATTACTATAATCAGCCTGCAACATATATAAACGTCAGTAATTGTTACAAGGTCAGACAGATGGACCTCATGGAATATGAGTTCCCTGATTTGGGTTATTAATGTG
Organism: Chiloscyllium plagiosum; assembly: GCF_037043375.1. Classification (NCBI taxonomy): domain Eukaryota; kingdom Metazoa; phylum Chordata; class Chondrichthyes; order Orectolobiformes; family Hemiscylliidae; genus Chiloscyllium; species Chiloscyllium plagiosum. The sequence continues at coordinate 99,762,656 of NW_028270146.1, read as the reverse complement.
GTCCAATCAGGGAGCCCTGACTGACATAAAAGGATGAATGTCAGGATACTGAGCCCCTGGAATGCCTGATTCGGTTAGAGGCAGTGCTATTGTGAAATGCTATGCATTTGTAAATAAAGGGTGATTGGTGATGGGATGCTGGCCTCTGAAAAGTTATTTCAGTGGCAAAGAGAGTAAAACATGATCCTTTATAGATTCGCTCACAGCAGTCATTTTGAGGATGGGGGTAAGCATTTCCTTAAATCATGCCTCTGACCAGGAAGCTTGACTCATTCGATCCTGCCATAGAGAAATGGGCCCACTATGTGGAAAGAATGCATTATTTTTTCTTGGCCAAAAATATACAAGGACAGCTCCATACCACCCACCATCCAATGGCCTGGCAAAAAGAGCAGTCCAAACTTTGAAGACTGGCTGACTTGAAGAAAACTGGCCTAAAGCCACACCATACATTAAGCTGTCACAGATCTTATTTATTATAGGACCACCTCACATGCAATTACAGGGATAGCTCCAGCAAAGTTGCTAATGGGTCGAAGACTCCACACCAGGTTAAATCTGGTCTTCCCGGATCTGGGGAGAAGGATGAGATAGCATCAGGAACACCAATGTCAGACACAAAAGTCTGCCAAATGAGAGAGACAGTTTGATACAAGGGTCAACGTTTGGTGCAAAAATCATGGAAATGGCCCTGTATAGGTAAGAAGCATAGGTCAGGACCAAGTGACTCATAAAGTTTGTGTAGGTTCTGAATAAGCATATGGACCATTTGAAAGCTGCAAATTCACAGACTATGCCGGACCAAAACTTGCCCTGTCCCCTACTTAAAGGCCCTTTGATTCACCCTCTCCATCGAACGTTGTGGAATCTTCTGAATCAGAGGTGGACATGGCAGAAGGAACTGTCTCGATGCTTCTGCCTCCAGAAGGAGGGAGAGAAATTCTACCAAGGCACATCTGGCACAAGAGGTGAGTTCCCCTTCATTACACGCCTCCTGTTGGTGGAACCTGAGCCATTTACAATGCCCCAGGTGGCTTTCAAAGGAATTGGACCACTGTATGTCTGTGGACTCAGAGGGGGAGGCATGTAGTGACTGTAATGAGTTCAGCCAGCTGCTCCCCATTGAATATGAGTTCCCCGATTGGGGCTGTTAATGTGGTCCAATTAGGGAGACCTGGGCTGACATAAAAGGATGAATGTCACTTTATGGAGAAAAAAACGAAAAAAAAGAATGAATGTCAGGGATATTGAGATGCTGAATGCCTGACTCAGTGAGAGGCAAATGTTATGGATTTGCAAACAAAGGGTGATTGGTGATGGGATGCTGGCCTCAGAAGAGGTATTTCATAAACCTCACACTTTAACAATTATAACCACTATAATCTCCATACTACAGTAATCAATCCACAGTCAATTCAAACCTTAAATTACAGCTATCAGTCTATAGTCTACATAAACAACATGCTACAGCAATCAGTCTACGGTCTAGCTAAACACCACGCTATAGCTGTCAGTGTACAGTCTACTTAAACACCACACTGCAGAAGTCAGTCCACAGTCTATATAAATACTTCCCTGCAGCTATCAGTCTACAGTACATGTAAATACATTAGTATAATAATCAGTTCATAGAGTCTGTTTAAACACAAAGCTACAGCAATCAGTCTACAGTCCATAAACTTCACACTACAGCAATTAGTCTACACTCTATTTAGTCGGAATGTTCCCCAACCAGAAACCATGGATGAACCAGGAGATCCACTCCCTACTGAAGGCCTCATCTGAGGTGTGCAAGTCAGGCAACATTGACCTGTACAGAAAATCCAGGTACGACCTTCATAAAGGCCATCAGAGACTCCAAGAAGCAATACCAAACTAATCATGAGCCCCAGACCAACCAGATGGACACTTGTCATTTATGGCAAGGCTTACATAACATAATGGGCTACAAAGTGAAGTCAAACAAAATCGTGGGAAACAATACATCCCTACCAATGAGCTCAATGCATTCTCTGCTCACTTTGAACAGAAGGTCAGTGAAACGATGTCACCTATCCCAACAGCCTTAGAAGTACCTGTACCCATGGTCACCACCACAGACATTAGATTGGTCTTCTTGAGAGTGAACCCATGGAAAGCAACTGGGCCGGATGGAATCCTGGCTATGTACTCAGATCATGCGTGGACCAGCAGGTGGGAGTATTCGCTGACACCTTTAACCTCTCGTTATACAATCTGAAGTCCCAACCTGCTTCAAGAAGTAGACTATCATCCCAGTGCCAAAGAAAAATCATGCAGTGTGCCTGAATGATTACCACCTGGTGGTTCTGACCTCCATAGCTACAAAGTGCTTTGAGAGGTTAGTCATGGCTCACATCAACTCCAGCCTGCCAGATTGCCTTGATCCTTTGCAGTTCGCCTACCAGCACAACAGGTTCATAGCAGACCACGTCTCTCTGGCCCTACACTCATCTCTGGATCATCTGGATAATCAGGCTCCTACTTATTGACTACAGTTCTGCCTTCAACACATAATTCCATACAAACTAACTTCTAAACTCTGAGACTTAGGTCTTGGCTCCCCACTCTATAACTGGATCCTTGACTTCCTGACCCACAGACTGCAATCAGTAAGAGTAGGTGACAACACCTCCTCCACCATAGTCCTCAACACCTATGCCCCATAAGGCTGTGTACTCAGGCCCCTACTATACTCTTTATACACTCACAACTGTTTGGCCAAATCCCACCCCAACTCCATTTACAGGTTTGCTGATGACACTATTGTTGTAGGTTGAATTTGAAACAGTGATGAGACGTTGTACAGGAAAGTGGTTGAGTGCATCGCGGCATGGTGTAAAGACAACAATCCCTCCATCAACATCAGCAAAACAAAGGAGCTGATCATTGACTTCAGTAAGCAGAGTGGAGGGCACGCTCTGGGCCCCATGTCAATACACCGGTCAATAAAGCACAACAACACCTCTACTTTATCAGGAGGCTAAGGAAATTCGGTGTGTTCACAAAGACTGTTACCAATTTTTATAGATGCACCACAGAGAGCATGCTATCTGGATGCAACATAGCTTGGTATGGACAACAGCTTTACCCAAGACCCCAAGAAACTACAGAGTTGTGAATACAACCCAGTCCAATCACACAAACCAGCCTCCCATCCATTGACTCCACCTATACCTCCCGCTGCCTTGAGAAAGTAACTAACATAATCAAAGAACCTTCCCACCTCTTCCAGCAGACAGAAGATATAACAATTTGAATACACGTACAAAGAGTTTCAAGAACAGCCTCTTCCCTGCTGTTATCAGCCTTTTGAATGGACATCTCAAATGTTAGTTCTGATCTCTCTCTCTGCACCTTGTCTGTGGTTGTAACCCTGTATTCTTCACTCTGATGCTTTTTCTATGGTACGATTCTGCCTGTACAGTACACAAAACAACACTTATCACTGGATTTCAGTACATGTGACAACAATAAATCTATCAATCAATCAACCCTACAGCAAACAGCCTAAATAAGATCACACTGCAGCAATCAGTCTACAGTCTATGTAAAAACCACATGACAGCAAGCAGTTGATATAAATACCACACCAGAACAATCAATCTGCAATCTATATAGATCACATATGACAGCAATCCGTCTGCATTCTGTAAAATGCTGCACTACAGCTATCGGTTACAAGTCCACTCAAATCCCACACAACAACCATCAGTCTACCATCTACTTAAAACATGGCACAGCTATCAGTCTGCAGTCTATAAACACCACCCAACACCTGCAGTCCTCAGCTTGTATAAACTCAACACTACAGCAATTTGGTCGACAGTCTTTTTAAACACCAGACGAGTGCATTGAGTCTATTTGCACTACACCAATCAGTCTACAGTCTTTATAAACTCCACACTGCAGCAATCACAAAAAATCTATATAAACTCAATACTACAGAAACAGCCTATAGTCTATGTAAACACCACAGTACAACAATCAGTCTAGAAAATCTATTTAAGCACAACACTACAACAATCAGTCTAAAGTTCAAATAAGGAGAAAGTGAGGTCTGCAGATGCTGGAGATCAGAGATGGAAATGTGTTCCTGGAAAAGCGCAGCAGGTCAGGCAGCATCCAAGGAACAGGAGAATTGACGTTTCGGGCATTAGCCCTTCATCAGGATTCCTGATGAAGGGCTAATGCCCGAAACGTCAATTCTCCTGTTCCTTGGATGCTGCCTGACCTGCTGGAGTTCATCCTCTGAGTTTGCAAATACACGAGCATCATGCACATGCTGCAGCTCAATGGCACTGGTTGGGGTGACATTGGTTTTGGCTTGAAAGTGGCAGAGGTTGAATAATTTCCCATTGGTTCTGTAAGTTAGCTCCATTCCAGCAGGGAGCTTGTCAGCAGTGAGATGAAGCGTCACAGTGAGGTAGATCAAGAACAGCGTTGGGGCATTGACACAGCCCTCCTTGACACCAGTCTGAACTAAGAATAGAAATGGCTCTGGAGTAACGGTCCAGCTATAACACCACAAAGCCATCACCTTCCCTACAGCTCCCTGACTGAAGATGGCAAATTGTGTGTATTGATCTGTTCATCTCATAGTATCAGAAAACACGTCTTCACACAGTGAGGGTCTGGAATGCACCATCTGAAAATGTGATGGAGGCAGGTTCAATTGAGACATTCAAGAGGTCATTGGATGTTTGCTTGCACAGTAACAATATGCAACGGTATGGGAAAAGGCAGGAGAATAGCACAATGATGTGATTATTCAGAGATATGATGGGCTGAATTGCCATCTTTCTGCATCTTATCAATCCTATCATTCTGTTATTGCATCCAACAATGATGCAGGGACCAGGAACTGTGATATCTAACAGGACTGTGAACTGACAAATGCATCAAAATGGATGGACTGACCCTTACTATCTATATTAATCTCCCCATCACCATTGAAAAGGGAATCTCCCTTCACCTTACACTATGTAGCATATTTAAAAGCTATCCGATAAGGTGCCACGTTAAGGGTTATTACAGATGATGGCATTGGAGGTGGTATATCATCAGGACAGATAGCAGGTTAACTGACTGGAATCAGAGAATTGGGATTGAATAGCGCATTTACATGTTGGCAAACAGTAACCAGCAGAATGTGACAGTGCTGGAGTGCTTTACAATCTGTATTAATGACTTGGATGAGGGAGCAGAGTATATTGTAGACAGATGTGCTGACAATACAAAGAGATGTAGGAAAACAAGCTGTGGGGAGAACACAGAGGGATAGCAGGGAGAGAGACTGAGTGAGCAAAAATGTGGCAGACGCTGTATAATGTGGAAAAAAGTCATCTAGTCCACTTTAGCAGAAAATGTATAAAATCAGAATGCAACTTAAATGAAGAAAGACTGCAGAGAGCATCTGGGTATGTGAATCACACAACGTTAACATACAGGAACAGCAAGTAATTAGTAACTCAAATAGAATGTTTTTTTAACAAGCAAGCTGGAGTATAAACCAAAAGAGAAAATGCTGGAAAATCCCAGCAGGTCTGGCAGCATCTGTAAGGAGAGAAAAGAGCTGACATTTCAAATCGAACTGACCTTCTGTCAAAAATAAAAAGAGGGAGAAATAGGGAGGTATTTATACTTTGTAGATGGAGTATAAATGTAGGAAAGTATGGCACATTGCTGAGATCATACCTAGAGTACCGAAATCAGTTTTGATCTGTAGGTTGACCCACAATGCCCTTAGGGAGGGAATTCCAGGATTTTGACCCAGCTGCAGTGAAGGAACAGCAGTATATTTCCAATTTAGGATGGTGAGTCGCTTGGAGGGCAATCTGCATGTGATGGTGTTCTCATGTATCTGCTGCCCTTGAGCTTTTAGATGGAAGTGGTCATGGGTTTGGATGGTGCTTTCTAAGGATCTTTGGTGAATTTCTACAGTGCGGCTTGTAGATGGTACACACTGCTGCTACTGAGCATCAGTAGGGGAGGGAGTGGATGCTTGTGGCTGTAATGCTAATCGAGAGAGCTACTTTGTCCTGGTTGGTATCAAGTTTCTTGAGTGTCGTTGGAGTTGCACCCATCCAAGTAAGTGGGGAATACTCCATCACACTCCTGACTTGTACCTTGTAGATGGTGAACAGGCTTTTGGGAGTCAGGAGTTGAGTTACTCGCTGCAGTATTCTTAGCTTCTGACCTGCTCTGTTGGCCTTCTATTTATGTTTAAATGTGGCTGATCAATAGACAGGTTTTTGATCTTACAAGGGAGCCAAAGGTTATGGGGTTGGAGCTGGGGTGGAGGGTCAGTCGGGAAAGTGGCGTCAAGGAAGCCATCAGATCAGCCTTGACCTTATTGAATGCTGGAATGGGCTTGAGGGGCCAATTGGCCTACTCCTGCTCCTGTTTCTCATGTTCTGATGAGGTGAAGGAGACACACATGGCTCTGAAGTCAGTGCAAGAGCAAATGGTGTCCTTAATGCCTCAGAGTAAATACCCAGCATCCTCTCCAATGCCAACCATTCCCAGTGGAACTGTCAGTGACAAGGTCACAACCCACCCGAGGGCGTGGGGGGTGGGGGGGGGGGGGGCAGCTAAGCGTAGTGTGCATCTTCACCCAACTTCAGAATCCGAACTCCACTGCACAGACAGAAATAAACCTGGTGTCAGACACTGAGGTAGGTTGGGATTCAGAGATGTGTGTGGACGTGTGTGCTTGCATGTGTGTGTGTATGTGGGGTGGCAATTTGGGGGAGGTTCACAAATACTCCAAGAGGCAAAAGAAATCTGAGCAATTGTGCATTATTTCACCAGAATACTGCGTGCAGTTCTGGTCTGCCTCCTATCGGAAGGATGTTGTGAAACTTGAAAGGGTTCAGAAAAGATTTACAAGGATGTTGTCAGGGTTGGAGGATTTGAGCTATAGGGAGAGGCTGAATAGGCTGGGGCTGTTTTCGCTGGACTATTGGGGGCTGAGGGGTGACCTTATAGAGGTTTATAAAATCATGAGGGGCATGGATAGGATAAATAGACAAACTCTTTTCACTGGGGTGGGGGAGTCCAGAACTAGAGGGCATAGGTTTAGGATGAGAGGGGAAAGATATAAAAAAGACCTAAGGGACAACGTTTTCACACAGAGGGTGGTGTGTGTATGGAATGAGCTGCCAGAGGAAGTGGGTGAAGGCTGGTACAATTACAACATTTAAAAGTCATCTGGATAGGTATATGAATAGGAAAGGTTTGGAGAGATATGGGCCAAGTGCTGGCAAATGGCACTAGATTAGGTTAGAATGTCTGGTCAGCATGGACAAGGTGGACCGAAGGGTCTTTTTCTGTGCTGTACATCTCTATGACTCTATAAGTATCGAAATGTAGCCCCATGGTTGAACTGTTGTGATAAAGTGATAGGAGCTGGGGTTCAAATCCCACCTACTCTCATCTTAATCTGAGGATATTTTTTAAAATAAGATCAATTGGCTAAATTAAGATCTCTTAGAATGAGCTAAACTCTTGTGGGGAGACTATTGTGTTGGTGGTTTAAAACAAAACTCTCTCTGAACTTGGTATTATCATTAATGAATGACATTCTGAGCATGGGGAAGGTCTTAGTGACCTTACTAGAGTTAGCAGGTAGCAGGTAGTTTTATTCTCTAAAGGTGAATGGGGAATGATTGTTTTTAAAAATGGATAGTTCTGGCCACAGGGAGAACCAGGCACTGGAGCTGTGAGTGATTCGGGGGGTGTAGGCAGTCGATGAAGAGTTGATAAAGGAAAGGGAGTGAGTGAAAACGTAAGTGTGAGAGTAGAAACAAGAGTAAGAAGCGAGGCAGTGAGCGGCAGGCTACTTAATCCATGCAGCCGGAGATGCTCCTCTCGCTTTGATTGACAGCTTAGCTAATTGAGCCTCTCTATTTAAACGGAGTCCGAGCTGTGCAGGCGCACAGAAGTGTCAGAGAGACAGGAACACACACACACACACATATACTGTACACACAGCCACATAAACCAGAGAGGAACCGAGCCCAGTGCCCGGTCCCGGAGCCCCGAGTGGAGGGGAACCTACTGAAGCAGCACTCGGACACCGGATTGACACCTGGTTTCTCGCTCCACCGGCGGGGATTATTTTTGGGGGCAGAAAGGAGCCCCGTTTCCTCGGATTTGTTTCCCCCGTTTCTTTGGGAACCTGTCGCTGGGAGCCGGGCACAAGCGGCAGGAGCAGAGCGGCTTTGGGACAGTGTTACGGCCGGCGATGGCAACCTTTCCCAGCATTGGCACCGCGCTCTTCCTGCTGTTAGTTCCCCAGGTAACTCCGCCACTTACCCCCCCCCCCCCCATTTAACCCCCTCCCCCCCCCACCCCCCACTTCCTGAGAGCTCACTCTGCCTCCTCTCTCTCCCTCAGCTCCCTCCCAGCTTAACACTCTCCCCCCATCTTTCTGTATAAAAATCTCTCCAATTTCTCTCTCCTTTTTCATTTCCATATTTCTCTCTCTATACTGATTTCTCTCTTTCTCTGCCTTACCTTACATTTATTTCCATTCTCTCTCACACACACTCTAAATCGTTCTCTTCACCTTTATTTCACTCTAAGCCGCTTTCTCTCCCCAGCGCACTGTATATATACATATTCCCTCTGATTTTATCTCAAACGTGCTGTCTAGCTCTCTCGCTATCTTTCTAGCTGTCTCTACATCGCTCTCTATCTTCCATTTCCCTTCCTCCTTCTTTCACGTCAAGCAGACCTCCCCACCTTCACCATGACCCTCTCACCACTATCACCCCCCTCTCTCCACCGTCACCCTCTCTCCACCATCACCTTCTCTCTCTGCACCATGACCCCCTCTCTCTATCGTGACCCTCTCTTTACCATCATCCTCTCTCTCTATCACCATCCCCCCATAACCCCCACACTCTCCCCCTCCTCAGCATCACCCATCCCCACACCCCTCTCTCTCTCTCTCTGTGTGTTCCCGGTGCTTATCTGTGTTTTCTCTCTCTCTCTCTCTCTCACTCGGTGTCTATGTTTTTGAAAGGTTTCTGCTAGCGGTACATTCGAGTTGAGGATCGAACAGTTTGAGAACTCCGGGGCTCTGTTAGCTGCTGGGCACCGCTGTGTACCTGAGTGCCTAACCTTCTTTCGGGTGTGTCTGAAGCATTTCCAGAAGGTGGTCACCCCGGAGCCGTGTACTTACGGCAATGTGCTGACCCCGCTGCTGGGAACAAACTCGTTCACTGTGCCGGACAACCAACCTCCGCTCAGGATCAACTTCACCTTCAAGTGGCCGGTGAGAGACAGAGACGCGCAGAGAGACTGACAGAGAAACACAGAGACAGAGAGAAACAGAGAGACAGGGAGACGCAGAGATAGAGACACAGGGGGACTGAGACAGAGAAGCACAGAGACACAGAGGCAGAGAGAGACACATAGAGAGACAGAGAGGTAGAGACAGAGACATAGATAGAGTGCTGCTAACCGACACATAGCTGAGGGATGGGGGTCTAGTGCACGCTGGGAGCTCACTGTGTGCAGAAAGTTATAAATTCTGAATGAAAGCGCAGTACGAGAATGGGAACCGGACTCTGTGCTTAATGTGCACTACCGCCTACAATGCTAACGGTGTGGCGGGGAGGGAGACATCCAGAACATAGAGACACACTGACACAGACACACAGATTCATACTCTGGGACGTGCACACACACACTGACACAAACAGAGAGACACACACAGACAGAGAGACACACACAGACAGAAACACATTAACAGGGAGATATTCAGTCACTCAGGCACAGAAATACTGACACACACTTACACACAAGAGTTACGCGGACACAAGCGCACTGATGGAGATAGACTCAGAGACACAGTCATGCACACAGCACACTGTCATTGACAGAAACCCGGACAATTTCAAACTGAAAAGATGTTGTGCTAGGATGCAGCAACGCAAGAACCAAGTGATGCTTAACCCGATACTGATGGCACTTGTGAAGGGAGTAGCTCTCAGCTGTACCCAACACAGGACCCCCTTTTTACAGAGAGGGGTGTGTGGGAGGGGGGGGGGGGGGAGTGGTTGGATAACCCAGGACCCCCTCAGAAATCAGGCAGCAAATCCGAATGATACCCTTAAATTCCGCGCCCAGCGCAGCGATCATGACTACAGCCGGCTATCGGGCGGTGGTTTGCTAACCCCCAGTCTCTTGTCTCTTCTGTTTTGACAGGGAACCTTCTCTCTGATCATTGAAGCCTGGAATTCTGCCTCGAACCTGCCGAGTCTCAGTAAGTGCCAGAGACCGCGAGGGGGCGGCAGCGAGCCGCTCCTCCTGGAGCATAACCCTTGGGACAAAGCCCCCAGTTTAAATCTTATTTATTTATCTGTCATAAACTCGAACAAAGGCTTCTCGCAGACTCCCTCCACTTTTTGTTGTTTTTTTTGTCTAGTTTGATTGCAATGCTCGGTATGGGTTTTTTTCTTCTTAAGTCACAGCCTCCATTTATTTAGTGCTGATGTAGCAGCTCCTCCATCTCCCACAGTGTTCACAACACAATCAACTTCCTCTCGGTTATTTTTGGTGTGGGAAACCGAGTTGGTGAGAAAAGCTGAGCTTTGCCAAGAAGTCAAGGCGGCCTTTTCCTGCGTTTTACACCTTTTTAACACTCAGCGCCGCCCTTTTTGGACTGGTTTCAGGGCCTGGTCATCCAGGGTGGGGAGGAGCTGACACACTCTTTGGAAGTTTAGGGAAAATGTTTCAAGGATCCACATACAGTCATCTCTCTGGAAATGTTCCCATCACTCCAGGATTGTTCCCATCACTTTGAACTCTTCCCATCACTTGGGAGAGACCCCATAACTCCAGGATTGTTCCCATCACTCCAGGATTCTGTTCCCATCGCTCCGGGATAGACCCCCAACACTCTGGGATTCTGTTCCCATCACTCTGGGATTGACCTCAACACTCTGGGATAGATCCCTATTACTCCAGGATCAACTGCCTCCGTCTCTCCAGATTGTCAATCTCCATCATTCCAGGATTGCTCCCATCATTCTGAATTTGGTCCCATCACTCCGGGGTTTCCCCCACCATGCTGGATTGTTTATCCCCATCACCCAGGATCATCTGTCTCTACTTTTCCAGGACTGTCAACATCACTCTGGATTTAACCCCATCACTGCAGGAGTGTTCCCATCACTCTAGGATTGTCTGTCCCTGTCAGTTTGTTTATGTCATTCCAGGATCATTGCAGGAGCTGCAAACTTCAGTCATTCCAGGCTCTACTTCAGGATCTGTGCCTCTCTATCTCTCCAGGATCAATGATGGATTACACCAGGATTAGTCTGGGATCATCTTCCCCACTCCGGGATCACTCCAGAATTTGTGTGTCTCGAACATTCTGGAATCTGTTTGTCTTTATCACTCCAGGATCACTCTCACTACCTATTGTTCCACTACATTGGGATTACTCACTCCAGGATTTGCTGATACTCAAGGGTCTGTGTGTCTCCACGGGAATAGAAGGAAGCCATTCAGCCTCACTGCTCCTTAACCTTTGAGATTCCAGGGAATATCATCCGACTTAGTGTAAACTCCCTTCGTAATTTAACATGGGTGTTGTTCTGGTAACTGTACTCGTTCACAACCACTGCGTCCCTCGTAAAGTGTGATGCACTCACTGTACTCCAGTATATTCTAACTAATATCTTCATGCAGCTGACTTATCCTCTTCAATTCTCTAGTAATAAAAGTCAGCATTACACTCACTTTTTATGAAGTTTCTGCAGATGTTGATGGTAATTTAATGATCAATGCACATGAGCCTGTCAGTCCAGCCAAAGCTCCCAGTGGTGCTAGCTTCTCCTGGTGTGGAACATACCCCAGTCCCTTCTCTATTCAAAGTGAATGAGCTCACGTCAAAAAACTATTTGCCATAGTCTTGCCCACTGTCAGAATCACAGAATTGTTACGATGCAGAATGTTCGGCCCAACCCACCTGGACTGGTTCTAACCCCAAGCACCAATCTCCTGCCTTTTTTCCATATCCCAGCATACCACTTCTATACAAATAATCATCCTCTTGAATGCCTCATTGGAACCTATCCGCACCACATTTCCAAGCAGTGCATTCCACACCCTAACTGCTCGCTGAGTGAATAATATTTTTCTCATGTCACCCTTGCTTCGTTTGCAGATCACTCTAAATCGAAGCCCTCTCTTATTTAGCTCCTTTTATAAGCAGAAACAGTTTCTCCCTATTTACTCTGTCCAGCCCACTCATGATCTTGAAAACCTCTATCAGGTCTCCCTCTCAGCCTTTTTCTCTTCAGGGAGAACTATCCCAACCTCTTCAATCTCTGCTCATCGCTAATGTTTCTCATTCCTGGAACCATTCCTGTTCATATCACTTTGCAATTATCCACCAGTACGGTGCTTCTCAAACCGTAGACCAAAACCATCTCAGAGACTTTACAGAGGGCCCTCCAATCGGAGTGAAAGGTTAACAGTGAGTGCGCCAGCAGGTCTCTCCAGAAGCTGGCTCCCCTTCCACCTTTGAGGTCCTGCTCTCTCACTGGGCAGAAAAAAAGCATTTCTGTGCCATTTCTGGGTCATGCCCTTACCCTAACCCTATATAGCTGCCAAGGATAGAGAGAAACAGGGAACACTCATTTCCCTCAACACTACAGATGAATAGCTGATGCCCCAAAATAAGATTAAAGCACTCTTTGTCAGCCAGTAGAGTTATAGAGATGTACAGCATGGAAACAGACCTTTCAGTTCAACTCGTCCATGCTGACCAGATATCCTAAATTAATCTAGTCCCATTTGCCAGCATTTGGCCTATATCCCTCTAAACCCTTACTATTCATGTACCTCCATCACTTTCTCTGGCATTTCATTCCATACATGTACCACCCTCTGTATGAAAGGTTGCCCCTGAGGTCCCTTTTAAATCTTTCCCCCTCACCTTAAACCTATTCCTTTTGGTTTTGGACTCCCCCAAAAGGGGGAAAGACTTTGGCGATTCCAAAGCCCTTCATGATTTTATAAATCTCTATAAGGTCATCCCTCAGCCTCCGACGCTCGATGGACAATAGCCCCTGGACTATTCAGCCTCTCCCCATAGCTCAAACTCTCCAACCCTGGCAACATCCTTGTAAGCCTCTTCTGAACCTTTTCAAATTTACAACATTCTTCACTTTCACATTCTGATTATTACGAGTGATAATTCAATGGACAGAGTCCATGATTATGAATTTCCATTTGAAAGAGTGATCCTACAGTCAAGAATTGAGAATCACTGATCCACACAGCTTTGGGTCACCCTGCGATTTGCAAACTTGGATGTGGGACTTGTCATCCCTTCACTGAAGACAAGTGAAGGGAAGACAAATGTGAATCCAGCACCGATCCACTCAAGTCACATGCCATTGTCTCTAGACCTCCGGTCAATCCTACCTGCTCTCTGTCACCTTTCACTCAGCTCATCTCCTCACCAAGCATCTAACTCGCCCACAATTCCCAACCAACCATTTCCTGGGATGGACTTCTTTCGGCTGCCTTTTGGATCCTTTGCATTGTGCAAGGTATGTGGGATGCAGTAGGTAGCGTCCCTGTCTCTGAGCCAGAAGCTGAGTACCGTTGGCCAAGAAATGGGTCCTTGCAATGTAGCCCAACAACTTGTAACTTCTTCCAATATAGCCCAATGGCAGATGGTAAGAGTGGGAAGTATTCCTGGTCAGTCACATGATAGAAGGGAAATTGGGAACCTCGGCCACCTCTAACACTAACTCCAGACCACAACATGCATGGGAAATCGGACATTACCTTTGGGCCGGGCTGGACCAGTTGGCAAAGGAGTCGGCCCAGATCAACAGGGAGCTGGGTCCCTGTTCTAGCTGAAATGGACCTGGCCCCTTGCTCTAAATGTGTATAGACCCATCATCAGACAAAGAATGTAAGACGGAGAATATTATCACTTCGGGATCAGTTAATCTCCATCACTCTGGAATTTGTGTGCCAATATGGTACCGAAATCAGTTTATATCCAGTACTCCCCGATCTGTGTATCTGTACGACAGTGCCTCTGTTTCTCACGCTCACTCTGGGATCTTGGTCTATCTTTATTGGTTTCAGAATTGAAGAATCAACCATGATGTTGACATCTGAAACTGTTACTGTTTCCTTTGCTCTCTGAAATGTTCGATGATTCGGGCCTAGTTCTCGCATTGAATTCCCCACACATCGCCAGTTGGTTTCACAAAGCACATTCGGTTGGGCAATGACCTACCCCAGGTTTAAAGGTTGTCCCTGCAGCATTTTTCCCCTGCTGCTGTCCTCCAATCCCCATCCCTTTTCATCCTCTCTAGACATTCAGGTCCACCTCTCCACCCGCCCAACACTTTTTTCCCCTTCCCATCATCCCCATTCCTGGTGATTCTTGACTGAAGGTACTGGCAGATCTACACAGGGCTGAGGAGGTGGCTTCTGTAAGTTTGTCCAGGGCAATGTAACTTCCCTATAAGTTGCCTATCCCTAATTGCACAGAGGGCAGTTGAGAGTCCAGCACATTGCCTTGGATCTGAAGTCACCTGTAGGTCAGACTGGGTAAGGAGGTAGATTTCCTTTCCGTTAGTGAACCAGATGGGTTTTCCCCCAGCAATCGGAAACAGTTACAGGGTTTCCCCTCTGAGTTCCAGAGAGTTATTGAATTCAAGTTCCACCCCCAGCTATAGCAGGATTTGAACCTGGGTCCCCGAGGGTCTTTGAAATAATGGGGGTGAAAAGTGTGGCACTGGAAAAGCACAGCAGGTCAGGCAACATCCAAGAAGCAGGAGAGTTGATGTTTCGGGCAAAAGCCCATCGACTCTCCTGCTCCTCGGATGATGCCTGACGTGGTGTGCTTTTCCAGCGCCACACATTTCAACTCTGACTCTCCAGCATCTGCAGTCCTCATTTTGTCCTCTTTGAAACAATGGTCTAGTGATATTATCACCAGCTTCCTAAGTGCCAGTGGTCTTTTGTTAATTTGTGAAGCAACCATTCTCTGCCAATGCCCGCTGGTTAGCTCCAGGTTTAATAAGCATGATTGTAATGGTGGGGGAAAGCTACTGCAGTGTCTATGGAAAGGAAGTGCAGGATGGAGAGAGGGAGGGTCTAAACTGCCCTGATGTAGCTATGTAAGGCAACATTTGTCTGGTTAGCAGGCAGCACAATACTTTCCACTGTATCTCAGCACATGTGACAATCAAAGCCTCTGTATTAATCCAGGCTGTTTGTTCACAGATGTCACCAGCCCCGAGACGTTGATCAATCGTTTTGCCATCCAGAGGCACCAGCCAGTGGGCACAGCCTGGGCCCAGGATTCCCTGCAAGGGGAGCACACCCAGTTGTACTACTCATACCGGGTGGTATGCAGCCAGCATTACTACGGAGAGGGATGCTCCGATTACTGCCGGCCGAGGAACGACACCTTTGGGCACTACACCTGCGGCAAGGAGGGCCAGAGGCTCTGCCTGCCGGGCTGGCAGAATGAATACTGCTCACAACGTAAGGCGAGAGACACACAGCATCCGCACTGACTGCGGTACAGCGGCTCAGTGGTTAGCACTGCTGCCTCACAGCGCCAGGGACTCGGGTTCGATTCCACCCTCAGGAAACTGTCTGTGTGGAGTTTGCACATTCTCCCCATGACTGCATGGGGTTTCCTCCGGGTGCTCCGGTTTCCTCCCACAGTCCAAAGATATGCAAGTCAGGTGGATTGGCCATCCCATAGCGTCCAGGGATGTGCAGGCTAGATGGATTAGCCGTGGGTAATGCAGGGGTAGGGGTCTGTGTGTGGATGTTGTACTCTTTAGAGAGTTGGTGTGGACCCGATGGGCCAAATGGCCTGTTTCCACACTGTGGGTGATTCTGATCCAAAGCATGCAGGCAGAGGGAGAAGCACTGGACTGTGCACCCTGGCACTACAGAGCCTTTAGTTCCACTGGGGTTTCACCCTGGCACCATTTGGCCACATCTCTGTCCTGTGGAGTCATTCCTGACACAGGGTTCCTTCTACCTATCCTGTTGCTGCTAAGCCCAGCATTTATTCCCAAAGCGTCCAGCTAGGGCCATTGCCAAGAGAGTCAACCAGCTCGCTGTGGGGCTGAAGTCACGTGTCAGCCAGACCGGGTAAGGATGGCAGATTTGCCTCCCCTAACAGGCATTAGTGAACCAGATGGTTTTTACAGTCAGCGATGACATTATCACAGTCACTATCACCGAGACAAGTTTCATTGTGGCTCGTATTAATTGGATCAAAATTCAAGAACATTAGACCCATGCCCCAAGATCACCAACTGAGGCCACAGAATTCCCTGCGACATTCCCACAATGTCCATCCTTTACGTGGGGCTAGTCCAATGAACAGATCACTGAGGGCATTATTACTGGAGAGGAGAAGGAGTAGAGGGAGAGGTGTTTGTCCTTGCATTGTGGGTTAGTACCGGAGCAGGGGATTATTAATCAGGGATCTGTCTGTCACTGCCTCAGACTTACAATATCTTCTCCTTGTCTTTTATTCCCTCCAGCGATTTGCCAGGCTGGATGCAGCTTGGATCACGGCTACTGTGACCAACCAGGCGAGTGCAAGTAAGTGACGGAATTTGCAAATATCGCCCACAGTGATGGGACATCCCTCAGTGTCCCTCCAACGCACACATCACACCAACTCAGACTTTCACTTGGACCACATCACCTTGTTACCTCTCACTAGTACTGCCACCCTCCTGCCACCCCGGATACCTGGAGTCAACCAACACTGCCCCAGCTGACCCTAGCCCATAACCTCCAGCCAAGGCAAATCCCTCCTCACCTCAGCCCTTCCCCAACAACCCCCTTACACACACATCGGCACAAACACACATGCACACACAGAGGCACACGCATAGACATATGCACAGACATATGCAGTAACACTCATAGACGCACATACATACAGACAGGCACACAGACACATACACACACACAAGCATATACAGACATACATATACAGAGAGCCCCTCCACACATACAGAAACACATGCACATACAAACACACAAACACAGACACATGCACAGAAACACACACAGACACACATACAGACACACACAGATGTACAAGCACATACATACAGACAGGCACACAGACACATACACACACAGGCATACACAGACATACATACACAGAGACCCCCCACACACACATACTGACACACATGTGCATACAAACGCACAAACACAGTCACACACACAGATACACATATATATGCAAACATACAGGTAGACATAGACCAACACACACAGATGCATACACATACGCACAGGCGCAGATACACACACATATGGACACACATACAGACACACACATTCACACATACAGACACACACACAGATACACACAAACCCAGACAGGCGCGCGCGCACACACACACAGACACACACTCCCAACACTGAGCCACATCCTCATTTCTTAAGCTGCCAACAACCTATTTCTGGAGGTTTCAGCACATGGCTGCCATCCCACTTTGTCCCACCCTGTATCACTTGTGACACACGGTTTCTCAAAAACCAACTGGAAAATGAGAAGCTTCAATATCCAATTGGATACTGCTTAACCCTCAGCCAAACCGCCCTATTATACACTTTCAATATTTTCATATTGGATAGAGAAATGTTCAAAGTAAAGGTGAAATGTTTTTCTACCTTCCCTGTGGTTTTCATCTTCTTTATTCATTCTCAGGGTGTGGTCATCGTTGGCATGGCCATCATTTTTTGCCCAACCCTAATTGCCCTTGAATTGAGTGACTTGCTCGAGCCATTTAAGACAGGGCAGCTCAGTCACCCACATTGCTGTGGGTTTGGAGTCAAATGTAGGCCGGACCCAGTTACAGATGGCAGAGTTCCCTTTCCTAATTCTTTGAATTAGCTCCAGCACTTTGCTGTTCTTTGGTAGACCTTCCACATGTTAACATACAAAGCTCTCCTGGATACATTTCAAGAAGTCTGCCCCCTCTAAACTCTTCAATTATCCCAAATTGAAAGTTGAAATCTCCTGCTATAGTTATTGTGTTACTATTTTTACACACCTCAGTGAATTGTCTATCTATTTGCTCCTCTATTGGCCCCTGACTGTTTAGGGGCCTATAATAGCAGTGGGACTGCCCCAGGCTCTATCCACAAAGCTTAATTTAACGATGCTTTCAAGATAAACCTTCCTACTGCAGTAACTAACTCCTTAATTTGTAATGTGACACCACCATCCCTTTATATGACAATAAGGTTTGTTACTATCAATGTGACTATATGCCTGTTTCTGAATTGCTCATTTCTCTAGTCAAGATGAGTGGTGTGATTAATCCTGTGCCTTTCTCTCTCCCTGTCCCCCAGGTGCCACTATGGATGGCAGGGCCGTTTGTGTGATCAATGCATGCACTATCCTGGCTGTCTACATGGGACATGCCAGCAGCCCTTTCAGTGTACCTGTAAGGAGGGCTGGGGCGGTCTCTTCTGTAATCAGGGTGAGTGTTCCAGTCCCATCCACAGGGACTGTCTCCTCCTGTCTAGACTGTATCCAAACCCACACGCTTCACAGGAACAAGTTCCCCCACAGTCAAGAGCGAAAGCCCCAGTTGACCCTCCAATACTCTGGTGACGCTGGCTGACAGAGGATCACTTGGTTCTGAAGGGGACCAGAGCCAAGTTCTTTGGTACACTCCTCCAGAACAGGGCAGAGGGTACCCAGCTTGATCCCTGTTACTGGGTGCTGGGAGAGAGCAGCAGGGAGAGTCTATCGCCCCACCTTGGGAGCTACAGGCACTGCAGGGTGGGCAATAGCGAGAATATATCGCCATGAGGACGGACTCTCGCCCTACCCCTCCCCAGGTATGCTGCCTTCCCCACAATGACACCTCTCCAACAGTGTCCCTCTCCCCCACTGAGTCCCCTCCCCCCAGAGTGTCCCTCCACCAGCGTGCCCCCTTCCCCACAGAGTCACCTACTCCAAGAGTCCCCTTCCCCCACAGTGTGCCACCTACCCCATAGTGTTTCCCTCCCACACAATGCCCCCCTCCCCCACAGTGTACCCCTATGCCCCCCCAGTATTACCCTCCCCACACAGTGACCCCACTCCCCACAGTATTTCTCCCTCCTCACAGTGTCCCCGCCCCAATAGTGCTTCACTTCCCTCACCATACCACAGCCCATTGCCCCTCCCCCTCCCCGTATCTCTCCTTCCTTGGTGTCTCCTGCCCCCTCATTGTGTCCCCCACAGTGCCCCTCCAACTGTGCCCTCAACCTCTCCCCTCTGTGTTACCTCTGCATCCTCCCCCCCCCACCTTGTGACTGTCACCTTCCCCTCTCCCTGTGCATACTCCTCTCTCCAAGTGCCCCCCATCTCCCAGGTTCTTTCCACATCCCCTTCCCCACAGGGCATAGACCCCCAACCTGCCCCCTTACCCTACAAACTGTGTTAATCTGATTGGTCACCTTGTTTGGTTATATGAGTTGTGGGGTTGGGTTCAGTCACGTTCACTCCCAAGGATTACGGGGGTAACTGTCACCCCTGGGAGGGGTTTGGAGGTTTATTAATAGTTGCTTGTGTGGGGGGTGGGGCAGGGTATTATTTAAGAGTTGCCCCGGGAAGGGGTATGAGGTGATTATTAACAGTTGCCCCAAGAGAGGCGGGGGTCAGCAGTTGTTGTCCTGGACAGTGGATGGGGTGGGGGAGTGGGGTTTGCCCTCCCGGGGATTAAGGGTAAGGTCCTGATGCCCCCCCTCCTCACTGTGCATGGATTGTGACTGATCTTGTGGCTCTGTGTTTGTTCCAGACCTGAACTATTGCACTCACAACAGGCCTTGCCTGAACAACGCAACCTGTACTAACACTGGCCAGGGCAGCTATACCTGTACGTGCCAGCCTGGCTTCACCGGCACCAACTGCCAATCGGCCCTTCGCCAATGTGACAGCAGCCCCTGCCGAAATGGGGGAACATGCACGGTAAGACAGAGAAAGTGCAGCATGACCAGGCCAGGCCTCAGCCATAGCTCAGAGGGCCCAGCAGGGTAGTCACCACCAGGGGAAGGGGCAGCAGGGGGAAAGGGGTACCCAGTGAGGCATGGAAATATCCATCAGGGAGAGTGGGGATATCTGTCGCGGAGAAGGGGAGTATCCATCATGGAAGGGAGTATGTATCACGCAGAAGGGAACTATCCATCGGGGGAGGGGAAGGGCCATTGGGGGGGGATATCCATCGGGTAGAGAAGGGATATCTGTTAAGGGGAGCAGGAATATCCATCAGGGCGACGGGACATATCTGTCACGGGGAGATGGAATATCCATCAGGGAGAGGGAGGGATATCCATCGGGGAGAGGGGGTATCCATTGAGGGAGGTGAAGGCCATCGAAGGGGGGAAATATCCATCTGGGAGAGAGGGGATACCCATCACTGGGAGGGCGAATATCCATCAGGGAGAGAGAGAGGGGTGATATTCATCAGGAAGAGGGGGATATCCATCAGAAATAGAGGGGATATCCATCAGGGAGAGGGGGATATCCATCAGGGAGAGGGGGATATCCATCGGGGGAGAGAGAGGAGGGATATTCATCAGGAAGAGGGGGATATCCATCAGGGAGAGAGGGGAACCCATCAGGGAGAGGGGGAGATCCATCAGGGATAGGGGGCTATCCCTCAGGGAGAGGGGGATATCCATCTGGGAGAGAGGGGATATCCATCAGGGAGAGGGGGATATCCATCAGGGATAGGGAGAATACCCATCGGGAGAGGGGGATATCCATCAGGGAGAGGGATAAGGGGCATATTCATCAGGAAGAAGGGGATATCCATCAGGGAGAGGGGGATATCCATCAGAGAGAGGGGGATATCCATCAGGGAGAAAGGGGATATCCATCAGGAAGAGGGGGATATCCATCAGGGAGAGAGGGGATATCCATCAGGAAGAGGGAGATATCCATCAGGGAGAGGGGGATATCCATCAGGGAGAAAGCGGATATCCATCAGGAAGAAGGGAATATCCATCAGGAAGAAGGGAATATCCATCAGGGAGAGAGGGGATATCCATCAGGGAGAGGGGGATATCTATAAGGGAGAGGGAGGATATCCACTGGGAGAGGGGGATATCCATCAGGAAGAGGGGGATATTCATCAGGAAGAGGGGGATATCCATCAGGGAGAGGGGGATATCCATCAGGGAGAGAGATGGGGGGATATTCATCAGGAAGAGAGGGATATCCATCAGGGAGAGAGGGGATATCCATCAGGAAGAGGGGGATATCCATCAAAAAGAGGGGGATATCCATCAGGGAGAAAGGGGATATCCATCAGGGAGAGAGGGGATATCCATCAGGAAGAGGGAGATATCCATCAGGGAGAGGGGGATATCCATCAAGGAGAGCAGGAATATCCATCAAGGAGAGGGGGATATCCATCAGGGAGAGAGGGGATATCCATCAGGAAGAGGGAGATATCCATCAGGGAGAGGGGGATATCCATCAAGGAGAGCAGGAATATCCATCAGGGAGAGGGGGATATCCATCAGGGAGAGAGGGGATATCCATCAGGGAGAGGAGAATATCCATCATAGAGAGAGGGATATCCATCAGGAAGAGGGAGATATCCATCAGGGAGAGGAGGAATATCCATCAGGAAGAGGGGTATATCCATCAGGGAGAGAGGGATATCCAAGAGAGGAATATCCATTGGGGAGAGGGGAATTTCCATCAGGGAGAAGAGGATATCCATCGTGGAGAGGAGGAGAATCGCCAACAGCATTTTCTCTGCTCCCAGCATCTCCACATTATTCGGGAGACCTGGAATGTGTGGGCCATT
Source organism: Chiloscyllium plagiosum (assembly GCF_037043375.1). Classification (NCBI taxonomy): domain Eukaryota; kingdom Metazoa; phylum Chordata; class Chondrichthyes; order Orectolobiformes; family Hemiscylliidae; genus Chiloscyllium; species Chiloscyllium plagiosum. The sequence goes on along the minus strand of NW_028270146.1, from coordinate 99,740,781 downwards.
GACAGAGAGGGAAACACCCTGCTGTTTCTGAGGGGCAGAAAAGCCGAGAGTACAGGGTGGGCATGGTTTAATGTAAGCATAAGGAGAGAAGGAGCAGCGATGATGGAAGGAGAAACCATTCTCTCACAATGAGTTTATAGAACTAGCGCTGTGCCCTCTGACAACACGGGGAAGGCAGGACTTAAAGCTGTAGTGTTGTAAAGGATATTTTATGAATAACAGAAAGATGAAAATAATGACAAGGCTATGCGATCAGCACTGTAGGATCAACTGAGGTTCTTGCAGAGGGACAACACAGCCACGATTGGCTGAATGTCCTCCTTCGGTGTGGTCAACCCTTGCCGACAGACGGAGAGACTCTGGAGGGAGGGTGGCTTTGGTTAGTTTGTTCCTCATTTGGTTTGGTGCTTTTGTTGCAGGAACTGGATGACTCGTACATATGCTCCTGCCTCCCTGGCTTCTATGGACAACACTGTGAGGACAGCACCCTCACCTGCGCTGAGTCCCCCTGTTTCAATGGCGGCTCCTGCATCGAGAGATCACAGGACCCTCCCTACAGCTGTATCTGCCCACTGGGCTTTACCGGCTTAAACTGTGAACAGAAAGTGGACTGGTGCACCAGGAACCTGTGTGCAAATGGTAACTCTCATCCTCTCGCCCACATCTCTAATGTGTTTCTCCTTGCTTCAGTGTGGAACAAACTGATTTAGAAATTAGGATCAAACTATAACGTCCTCTAGCACATGGGGTGGCCATTTAGCCATTTGGTGTTTTATTATGTCTTTGTTTATCAATCCCAAATTAATCCCACTGCCCCACTCTCTCCCCATAGCCCTGTATCAGTCCCAAACTAATCCAAATGCCCCACTCTCTCCCCACTGCTCTGTATCGATCCCAAAATAATCCCACTGCCCCACTCTCTCCCCACTGCTCCGTATCAATCTCAAACTAATCCCACTGCCCCACTCTCTCCCCACTGCTCTGTATCGATCTCAAACTAATCCCACTGCCCCACTCTCTCCCCATAGCCCTGTATCAATCTCAAACTAATCCCATTGCCCCACTCTCTCCCCATTTCCCTGTATCAATCTCAAACTATTCCCACTGCCTCACTGTCTCCCCACTGCCCTGTGTCAATCCCAAACTAATCCCACTGCCCTGCTCTCCCCATAGCCCTGTATCAATCTCAAACTATTCCCACTGCCTCACTCTCTCCCCATTTCCCTGTATCAATCCGAAACTAATCCCATTGCCCCACTCTCTCCCCATAGCCCTGTATCAATCTCAAACTAATCCCACTGCCCCACTCTCTTCCCATTTCCCTGTATCAATCCGAAACTAATCCCACTGCCCTACTCTCTCCCCATAGCCCTGTATCAATCTCAAACTATTCCCACTGCCCCACTCTCTCCCCATTTCCCTGTATCAATCCGAAACTAATCCCATTGCCCCACTCTCTCCCCATAGCCCTGTATCAATCTCAAACTAATCCCATTGCCTCACTCTCTCCCCATTTCCCTGTATCAATCTCAAACTATTCCCACTGCCTCACTGTCTCCCCACTGCCCTGTGTCAATCCCAAACTAATCCCATTGCCTCACTCTCTCTCCATAGCCCTGTATCAATCTCAAACTAATCCCATTGCCCCACTCTTTCCTCATTTCCCTGTATCAATCTCAAACTATTCCCACTGCCTCACTCTCTCCCCATTTCCCTGTATCAATCCGAAACTAATCCCATTGCCCCACTCTCCCCAATTCCCTATATCAATCCCAAACTAATCCCACAGCCCCACTCTCTCTCCACTGCCCTGTGTCAATTCCAAACTAATCCCACTGCGCTGCTGTCTCCCCATTACCCTGTATCAATCCCAAACTAATTCCACTGCCCTGCTCTCTCCCCATTACCCTGTATCAATCCCAAACTAATCCCAATGCCCCACTCTCTCTCCACTGCCGTGTGTCAATCCCAAACTAATCCCACTGCGCTGCTCTCTCCCCATTACCCTGTATCAATCCCAAACTAATTCCACTGCCCTGCTCTCTCCTCCTTGCCCTGTATCAATCCCAAAATATTTCCACTGCCCCACTCTCTTCCCATAGCCCTGTATCAATCCTGAACTAATCCCACTGCCCTACTCTCTCCCCACTGCTCTGTATCAATCCTAAACTATTCCCATTGCTCCACTCTCTCCCCGTAGCCCTGTATCAATCCCAAACTATTCCCATTGCCCCACTCTCTCCCCATAGCCCTGTATCAATCCTAAACTATTCCCACTGCCCCGCGCTCCTCCAATAACCCTATATCAAATCCCAGACTAATCATTCTATTTGCTTTTGGGCCATAGCTCTCTGACAAATTCTCATTCTGACTTTGCACATATCTGTACTGGCAGCAGGAGTAGGCCATTCAACCCCTTGAGCCTGTTGTACCATTTAATAAGAGATCATGGTCCAAGTCATTTATATAGATCACAATCAGCAGAGGCCCCACAAGTATGGATCTCTATGGAACATGCTCCTCATGAAACTCCAGCCAGAAAAACACCCTTCAACCACTTCCCTCTGCCTTCTATTGGCAAGCCAATTCTGAATCCAAAAGGCCAAGTTGCCATGGATCCCCTGTATCCTAACCTTCCTGATGAGTCTACCATGAGGGACTTTGTAAAATCCATGTGGACAATATCTACCCTCATTGATCACCCTTGTCACCTCCTCAAAAAAATCAACCATGATGACTTGAATTGCCAGAATTTAAAGCTGAGGAAGCTTTAGGAAATCTTTGCAGGTAATTAAGACTATTCAGGAAAGATACCCAGACTTGAAGGTTTGCAGACAGGGAGATAGTTGACTTGATGGCACAACAGAGTTTGATTTTGGACAGGATGGGTATGGGAATGGAAGTGTGGGAGGTGAATCCATTTTCGTTTGGTTCATCTTGTTACTTTGGGATACCATTGGCGATGTCACTTGTTTTTAAATCTTTATCTCTGTTTTAATTGATCGCTGGGCCTGGGCCTAGGGTAGAATAGTGTATATGATGGTGTCTGTGTAGCAAATGCTCAGCTGGCTTCTCAGGGAAATTTGTTCAGCTTTGTGGTTGGTACAGGCTACAGATAGTGCCTTCCCAACCTCTGCATCACCAGTGAGACCTGTGAAATGCCGGTGGGGCCTGTGAGTCACTGGTGGGGCCTACAAATCACCAGTGAGGCCAGTGAATTTTTGATGGGGCCTGTGAGTCACTGGTGGGGCCTACAAATCACCGCTCAGGCCCATGAATTGCCAGCGGGGCCTGCGCTTTGCTTGTTGGATCTGAGAATTGCCAGTAAAGCCTAGGTTGTATCTCAGCTTGAGAGCTGCCCTTTGTTGACCTACTGTTAATCCTGTTCCCCTCCCTCCCCCCTCCCTGCAGGAGGCCAATGCTTCGACCTGGGGTTCTCGAGAATGTGCCGCTGTCAGGCCGGCTTTGCTGGGCAAAGGTGTGAGATCAACGTGAACGACTGCGCCAGAAGCCCATGTGCCAACGGGGCCACCTGCGTTGACCAGATCAACAACTACACATGCCTGTGTGTCGCTGGCTTCTCAGGCCGGGACTGTGACCAGCCGCTGGGCAGCGAGTGTGACTCCATGCCTTGCCACAATGGTGGGACGTGCCACGCTGGCGTGTACGGTCAAACCTTCGTGTGTCAGTGCCCCGTCAACTTCATGGGGTCCCTCTGCGAGATTCCCGTCTTCTCTGTCCCATTGCAGAAACAGCAGCAGCCCCCTAGCCCCTTCCCCTGGGTCGCTGTGTCCCTGGCCTTTGGACTGATGGCTTTCGTCATGCTGCTGTGCGTCCTGGCCATTGCCTTGAGGCACGTGCAGAGGCCCGGCGGGGGGCAGCGCCACGACACAGAGACCATGAACAACCTAACTGAGTCCCAGCGGGACAACCTGATCGTGGAATCGCAGCTCAAGCTCACTAACAAGAAGGTGGACTTGGATTCTGACTGCATCGTAGAGAAGACCAACTACAAAGACAGGAACTTTGCCCTGGATTGGAATTTAGCTGCAGGCCTCAAGCCTGATCTGACTCAAGACCTGAAATGCCATAAAAACCACAGAAAAGAGGAAAGTTTGCCCCTCAGAAACCCGTGGTAAGACTTCTTTATTCTGCTAGCTCTTTAAGTTAAACATTTGACAACCCAAAAGCCATAAGGCAAGAATTGGGGCCTAGTGAAGTCTAGTGATTGGGTCAAAACAAACTGAGACTTCTCAGACCTTGTGTCTTTACACAGAGACAAGAAGAGCCTGAAGGAACCGTGGTCTGACTGAGTTAATGACTCAGGACATTAACCCCCTGTAGGCGCAGGCCATGAGGGCTGTTAGGTTAGGGGAGGGGAGTGTGAGTGAAGGTTGAACAGTATGTGGGGTGTGATGGGGGTGGTGAGGGAGGCTATGTGTGGACTGGGAATATACAAATGGGAATGTAGAATTCGAAACGCAAACAGACCATTAACTGTGATCTTATTGAATGGTTGAGCAGGCTGAACCATATGTTCATATGTTCTTACCTGCCCAAACTAACTGTGGCCCCAGCACTGATCCCTGTAGCACTCCACCAGTCATAGGTTGCCATCCTGAAAAAAAGGGTCTTATGCCAATTCTGTCTTCTATTCATTAGACCAGCCTCTATCCACGCTAATGCACAACCTTCAACACCATAGCTTCTTATCATAACGAGTAGCCTAATGTGTGGTACCTTATCAAACGTCTTCTGAAAATCCGTTTCCCCTTTATCCGTTTCCCCTGCTCCAAGTAAATTTGTCAAGTGCAATTTCCCCTTCTATACCGACTCATATCATGTAATTCTAAATACTCTGCTATTACATCCTTTATGATAGACGTTAACAATAACCAACACTAAATGTAAAGTTATTTTCTTTTCTGACTCCTTCCCCTTTTAAATAAAGGTGTTCCATTGGCAGGTTTCCAATCCTTTAGGACTTTTCCAGAATCTAAGGATTCCTGGAAGATATTTACCAGTGCATCCACTATCTCTGCAGTGACTTCCTTTAATACGCAGGGATGCATCCCATCAGATTCAGGAGTCATACTATCAGTTTTTAGTTCCTAGCACTTTTTCACTAGTGACAATTATTATATTTATTTCCCCTCCTCCTTTTGCACCTTAAATGTTTAGTATTTTTGGAATGCTATTGGGATCTTCTACTGTAAATACTAATGCAAAGTATTTATTCAACTCCCCTGCCCCTTCCTGGTTCCCTATTATTATTTCCCCTGCCCTGTTCTCCACAAGGTTTGTTCACCTTGGCTTCTCTCTTCCCTTTCATATATTTAAAAAAGCTCTTGATGTCCATCTTGATATTACTTGCAAGTTTGCCTGCAAAATTTATCTTCTCCTTCTTTATAATTGTTTGGTTGTCCTTTGCTGGTTTTTTAAACTTTCCCAGTCCTTTGGCTTACCACTTAATGTTGCCCACATTGTATTTTTTTTGTTTTAATTTAATGCTATCTTTAACTTCACTGGTTAACCTTGGTTTGCTTATCCCATTTGTTGTCAGTGGGGTGTCTCTGCTAAAACAGAACTGTTCAGCAGTCTGCTTCCTCCTTATTGAATATCCAGAGGACTGAACCTGCAGCTCCTCCTGACTAGCTGTCTGTAACATTAGACTCGCAGTACGTCAAGCCTATTAAATGTCTTGTAAAAGACACGGCTTTATCGGAGATCGAGCAGGACACTGTCACAACAAACACTTTGTGTTAAATACAAGCTCCTCCTTCACCAGCAGGTCATATCAACCAGGATTCAGTGTCGTCATGGAAACTGAAGGCAGCACTTACTGTTGCTGTTGCAATCCTGAACGATGCTCCCTGTCATCGTGGAGATCCTAGATGATGTTGCCTGTTGTCAAGGAGATCCTGTACGATGCTTCCTGTCGTTATGGAGATCCAGGACCATGCTGCTTGCCGTCGTGGAGATCTAGGACGATTGTCCCAGTCGTCATGGAGATCCAGGATGATGCTTTCTGTTGTCATGGAGATCCAGGATGATGCCCACAGTTATCCTAGATCCCACTCAGCATGGGGAAACTAAGTGTGACTTGTTGGAGTTGAGGGTAGGATAACTGAATTGACGCTGCCTGCTGTTGTGTTCACTCTAAAGAACCCAGTGGGTCTCTAAATTAACTTGGGCTGGTCTCATGACAAGGCCTAATGAAGAGAGAGCCAGAAAGTGAAGTAGCAGAGGGTGTGGACACAGCGGAGGGATGATATGGAAGAGGACTGCGAGGGAGGTTGGGGAGAGGAGGAAGCAGACTATGGAATGGGAATGAGTGTGGAGAGGCTGCGAGGGAAATGACAGTTTCTTGAGGTAAGCGCAGGGAAAGAGACATGGGTCTGTGGCACTAATCTCACTCTGAGTTCAACAGTAGCCTGGGAATTAACCCAGGTTGAGGCCCCAGCTCTCTAAAGTCGAGTACCTGTACCTCAGGCTGCACAGGGTCTGGGGGGCTACTGAGGGGCTTGAACCAGGGGTCTGACTGAGGGAAAGGGGGGGAGGTGTCCCATACACAAGTCAATGTGACTGTAATCTAACCCATTTTCCGTTTTCTGCTTGTGAACTAATTCATAGTCCATACTCACACAACTCCCCCCCCATCCCCTGCGCTGTCACTTTATTTATTATCCTCCTCTGTAGAGCTTTATCAAAAGCTAAAAATCCAAATGCAGTACAGATACTGGTTCTCCTCTATCAAGTAATTTTCTCACACAACTCCACACGTTTCTGAGATATGATTTCCCTTTCATAACTTGATGTCCACTCTGTCCAGCTTTACCAGTGTTTTCAAATCACAACCTTCAAAATGGATTCTCACATTTTCCTTCCTACTGATGTCAAGCTACTGGTCTGTTATCCTGTGTCCACTTTCCCTGTTAAATAGCAAGGTTACATTTACTCATTTCTGGTCTGCAGGAACCTACCTAGAGATGATAGAATTTTGAAAGATAGCCACTATCTCTCTAGCCACCTTCCTTGAATGCTCTGATCTGGGCCAAGGCACTTATCAGTCTTCAATCCAGTTAACTTCTCAAGTACACCCTCTTTACTAATTTCTTTCAGTTTGTCTTTTTCACAAGACCCTTGGTTGCCTACTATTTTTGAGATTTTCTCAAACACCTTCTATGAAGACAGGTGAAAAGAAACTTTTTAATTTCTCCAGGCCTACACTGTTCCTAATTAATCTTGTTTTCTCTTCAGCTACCTAAAGAAGCTTTTACAGTCCACCTTTATATTCCTTACTAGTTTGCATTCATATACATTTCTGTGTTTCTTAATAGTTTCTTGGTCCTCTCTTGCTGAGTTCTAAATTATTCCTGATCCTCAGGCTAACCAGTTTTTCTGGCAACTTTCTAAGCCACTTCCTTTGATCTGTTGCAATCTTTATTTTCTTTTGTTGGCTTACATTTCCTTCTGAGTGTTTGTGCCTTCGAGCAGTAGTTCCCAATTTTATGAGCTCTTTATAGCTCTCTGTCTGCCATCTATCCAGCCATTATCCAGCCTTACAGAGGAAACCTGGTCACCGACAGCTGTAGCTGCCCCCAACTCCCAAATCAAGGAAGGGTTGGATAAGGCCATGAGCCAAACCCCTCTCACTACCAGACCTGCCCACTCGAGAATCTCTATATCTGTGTAGTATTCTTTTAATACTAACCTCTCTAGCGTCAAATCTTTGTGTCTTTTTCCCCATCCACCATGGCCAGTTTATCCCTCATGCGTTCATAATTTCAGATTAGGTTCCCTACAGTGTGGAAACAGGCCCTTCAGCCCAACAAGTCCATACCGACCCTCCGAAGAGTAACCCACCCAGACACATTTCCCTCTGACTAATGCAACTAATACTATGGGGCAATTTAGCTTGGCCAATTCACCTAACTGTGGGAGGAAACCGGAGCACCCGGAGGAAACCCATGCAGACATGGGGAGAATGTGCAAACTCCACACAGACAGTTGCCCGAGGCTGGAATCGAACCTGGTGCTGTGAGGCAGCAGTGCTAACCACTGAGCCACCATGCCGTCCGGTGTAAGATCTTACATTCAGAATTAACCATATTACTTTCAAGGAAAAAGTGAATTCTGCAGATGCTGGAGATTAGAATCGATAGTGTAGTGCTGGAAAAGTACAGCAGGTCAGGAAGCCTGATGAAGGGTTTTTGCCCGAAATGTCGATTTTCCTGCTCCTGGAATGCTGCCTGACCTGCTGTGCTTTTCCAGCACCATACTCTCAACCATAGTACATTCAAACCTAATGTGAGATTCTGTCGAGGTCACCATTTGCCGGATTCCCTTACAGCAAGGTTATCAATTAGCATTTTCTCATGACAAAGCACTTAAACCAAAAATAGACCAATTCCTAGCTGTTCCTCAATGTACATCTCCAGAAACATGTCTTGCACTCCTCCAGGAAGTTATTAATGCAGACTTGGTTCATCCAATCTGTGGCTAAGTTGAAATTGCCCATTGTTACTGTATTACCCATGTCACATGCAGCTCTAATTTCTTGAGTTAATATATCCCCAGTGTGACCATGACTGTTTGATGGCCTGTGCACAACTCCCACCGAGGTTAGCTGTCCCTTGCTGGTTCTTAGTTCTACCCAAACTGCTCCTTTGACCTAAAGTCCTCTCTCACTGATATAATTACATCAACACTTGGTAAGCTAACGGTCCCACCTCTTTTTCTTTGTCGACATCCCTCCTAAATGTTGAGCATTGTTGGACAATTAGTTCCCAATCTTGATCCTGCCTGTGCCCGAAACGTCGAATCTCCTGTACCCTGGATGCTGCCTGACCTGCTGTGCTGTTCCAGCAATAAAGTTTCAACTTTGATCTCCAGCATCTGCAGACCTCACTTTCTCCCCAATCTTGATCACCCTGCAGCCAGCTCACTGCAATGGTGGTTAAATAAAATCCACTGACCACACACTATGCATTCAGTCGAACATTATGTGAATAATGTCCTCAATTCTGCTCTTAACATTATTCTCCATACAGATCTGATATGTTGATTGCTTATACCTCACGCATTTTCTACATTTACATTCGACTTTCCCTGACCAGTTCTGTTTCCCACTGAACATCCTTTAAGGCGCGCACTCACTTACCAACCCAGTTTGAACACAGCACTCCAGTGTTGGCACTCCCCTGCATTCATGCTGTCTATCCAACTTGGAGATGGGCAGAGGGAGTGCTACATTGTCAGAGGGTCAGCATCGAGGATGCACTGTGCTGTCAGAGGGAGTGCTGTACTGCCAGAGGATCAGTACTGAGGGAGGGTTGCACTTTGAAAGATCAGTGCTGAGGGAGTGCTGCACTGTCAGAGGGTCAGTACTGAGAGAGTGCTGCACTGTCAGAGGTTCAGTACTGAGGGAGTGCTGCACTGTCGGACGGTCAGTACTGAGGGAATGCTGCACTGTCAGAGGCTCAGTACTGAGGGAGTGCTGCACTGTCAGAGGCTCAGTATGGAGGGAATGTTGCATTGTCAGAAGCTCAGTACTGAGGGAGTGCTATATTATCAAAGAGTCAGTATTGAGGGAGCAGTGCGCTGTCTGAGGCTCAGTACTGAGGGAGTGCTGCAATGTTAGAACATCAGTGCTGAGAGAGTACTGCACTGTAAGAAAATCAGGGGTCTATCAAGAGGGAGCTCTGCACTGTCGAAGGGTCAGTACTGAGGGAATGCTGCAATGTGAGAAAATCAGTACTGAGGGATTGCTGCACTTTTGAAAGGTCAGTGCTGAGGAAGTGCAGCACTTTCAGAGAGTCAGTAATGAGGAGTGTTGGAGTGTCAGTACTGAGTTGTTAACTTTGTCCACCCCAGTCCAACACAGCTCCTCCACATTCTGTCAGTACTGACAGTACTGAGACAATGCTGCACTGTCAGGGGGTCTGTCAAGAGGGAGTGTTACAGTGTCAAAGGGTTAGTACTGAGGGAGTGCTGCACATTCAGAGGGTCAGTACTGAGGGTATGCTGAACTGTCAAAGGGTCTGTCAAGAGGGAGTGTTGCACTGTCAAAGGGTCAGTACAGAGGGAGTGCTGCACTGTCGAAAGGTCAGTACTGAGGGAGTGCTGCACTGTCAGAGGGTCAGTACTGAGGGAGCACTGCACTGTCAGAGGGATGGTTCTGAGACAATGCTGCCCTGTTGGAGGGTCAGTATTGAGGGAGTGCCGCATTTTGGAGGGTCAGGACTGAGGGAGTGCTGCACTGTTGGAGGATCAGAACTGAGGGAGTGCTGCACTGTTGGAGGATCAGTACTGAGGGAGTGCTGCACTGTCAAAGGGTTAGGGCTGAGGGTGTGCTGTACTGTTGGAGGGTCAGTATTGAGAGTATACTACATTGTCAAGGGGTATATCAAGAGGGAGTGTTGCATTGTGTACTGAGAGAGTGTTTCACTGTCAGAGGGTCAGTAGTGAGGAAGTGCTGCACTGTGAAAAAGTCAGTAATGAGGGAGTGCTGTACTGTCAGAGGCTCAGTACTGAAGGAGTGATGTACCGAGGGAGTGCTGCACTTTTGGAGAGTCAGTAATGAGGGAGTGCTGCACTGTCGATGGTTTAGCGCTGAGGGAGTGCTGCACTGTGGAAGTGGTAGTACAGAATGTGCACTGCACTGTCGGAGGTTCAGTACTGAGGGAGTGCTGCACAGTCAGTGGTTCAGTATTGAGACAGTGCTGCACAGTCAGAGGGTCAGTACTGAGGGAGCAATGCATTTTGGAGGTCAATACTAAGAGAGTGATAACTGTCAGATGGTCAGTACTGAGGGTGTGCAGCACTTCAAAGAATTAGTAGTGAGGGAGTGCTGCACTTTCAGAGGGTCAGTAATAAAGGAGTTCTGCACTGTTGGAGCGTCAGTGCTAAGGGAGTACTGCACACTGTTAGAGGGTCAATACTTAAGGAGTGCTGCAATGTCAGGTGGGTCAGTACTGAGGGTGTGCTGCATGGTCACAGGGCCAGTACTGAAGGAGCTCTGCACTGTGAGAAAGTCAGTACTGAGTGTATGCTGCACTGTTGGAGGGTCAGTACTGAGGGAATGCTGCACTGTTGGAAGGTCAGTACTGAGGGAGTGCTGCACTGTTGGAGAGTCAATACTGAAGGAGTGCTGCACTGTTGGAGGGTCAGTACTGAGGGAGTGCTGCACTGTTGGAGGGTCAATACTGAGGGAGTGCTGCACTGTTGGAGGGTCAGTACTGAGGGAGTGCTGCACTGTTGGAGGGTCAATACTGAGGGAGTGCTGCACTGTTGGTGGGTCAGTACTGAGGGGGTGCTGCACTGTAATAGGATCAGTGCACTGCACTATTGAAGGGTCAGTACTGATGGAGTGCTGCATTTTCAGAGGGTCAGCACTGAAGATGTGCTGCACTCTCAGGGGTTCTAAAATGAGCATATGCTACTCTGTTGGATGGTCAGGAATGATTGATTTCAGCACTGTGAGAATGACAGCACTGAAAGAGTGCTGTACTGTCAGAGGGTCAGGACTGAGGGAGCGTGACACTGCCAGAAGCTCAGTCCTGAATGTGCACTCTACTGTCAAAGGATCAGTACTGAGGGAGTACTGTTAGAGGGTCAGTACTGAAGTAGTGCTGCAGTGTTGGAGGGTCAGTACTGAGGCAGTGAGGCATTGTCAGAGGGTCAGTAATGAGAGAGTGCTGCACGGTCGAAGAGTTGATACTGAGGGATTGCTGCACTTTCAGAGGGTTAGCACTGAAGGAGGTCTGCACTGTTTGAGCATCAGTGCTAAGCAGGTGCTGCACTGCAACCGTTTCTGTACTGAAGGAATGCTGCACATTGGAGGTTCAGTCGTGAGAGAGTGCAACACTGTTGAAGGGTCAGTACTGAGGGAGTGCTGCACTGTTGGAGGGTCAGGACTGAGGGAAACACTGCACAGTCTGTGGGTCAATACTGAGGGAGCACTGCAGAGATGTAGAGTCAGCACTTAGGGTGACCCTCTGCTCTGTGAAAATGTCAGTGCTGAGACAATGCTGCACTGTCAGAACATCACTACTGAGGGTGTGATTGATTCACTGATGAAGGGTCAGGAATAAGGGAATACCGAAACTGTCAGAGTGTCAGTGCTGAGGGAGTGCCGCACTGTCAGAGTGTCAGTACTGTCAGAGTATCAGTACTGAGGGAGTGCCGCACTGTCAGAGTGTCAGTACTGAGGGAGTGCTGCACTGTCAGAGTGTCAGTACTGTCAGAGTATCAGTACTGAGGGATGGCCGTACTGTCAGAGTATCAGTACTGAGGGAGTGCCGCACTGTCAGAGTGTCAGTACTGAGGGAGTGCTGCACTGTCGGAGGGTCAGTACTGAGGGAGCACTGCACAGTCAGAGGGATGGTTCTGAGACTATGCTGTCCTGTTGGAGGGTCAGTACTGAGGGAGTGCTGCACTGTCAGAGTATCAGTGCTGAGGGAGTGCCGCACTGTCAGAGTGTCAGTACTGAGGGAGCGCTGCACTGTCGAAAGGTCAATACAGAGGGAGTGCCGCACTGTCAGAGTGTCAGTACTGAGGGAATGCTGCACTGTCGAAAGGTCAGTACAGAGGGAGTGCCGCACTGTCGGAGGGTCAGTACTGAGGGAGCACTGCACAGTCAGAGGGATGGTTCTGAGACTATGCTGTCCTGTTGGAGGGTCAGTACTGAGGGAGTGCCGCACTGTCAGAGTATCAGTACAAAGGGAGTGCCGCACTGTCAGTGTCAGTACTGAGGGAGTGCCGCACTGTCAGAGTATCAGTACTGAGGGAGTGCCGCACTGTCAGAGGGTCAGTACTGAGGGAGTGCTGCACTGTTGGAGGGTCAATACTGAGGGAGTGCTGCACTGTTGGTGGGTCAGTACTGAGGGAGTGCTGCACTGTAAGAGGGTCAATACTGAGGGAGTGCTGCACTGTTGGTGGGTCAGTACTGAGGGAGTGCTGCACTGTTGGAGGGTCAATACTGAGGGAGTGCTGCACTGTTGGAGGGTCAGTACTGAGGGAGTGCTGCACTGTTGGAGGGTCAATACTGAGGGAGTGCTGCACTGTTGGAGGGTCAGTACTGAGGGGGTGCTGCACTGTAATAGGATCAGTGCACTGCACTATCGAAGGGTCAGTACTGATGGAGTGCTGCATTTTCAGAGGGTCAGCACTGAAGATGTGCTGCACTCTCAGGGGTTCTAAAATGAGCATATGCTACTCTGTTGGATGGTCAGGAATGAATGATTTCAGCACTGTGAGAATGACAGCACTGAAAGAGTGCTGTACTGTCAGAGGGTCAGGACTGAGGGAGCGTGACACTGCCAGAAGACTGAGCACTCTACTGTCAAAGGATCAGTACTGAGGGAGTACTGTTAGAGGGTCAGTACTGAGGTAGTGCTGCAGTGTTGGAGGGTCAGTACTGAGGCAGTGAGGCATTGTCAGAGGGTCAGTAATGAGAGAGTGCTGCACGGTCGAAGAGTTGATACTGAGGGATTGCTGCACTTTCAGAGGGTTAGCACTGAAGGAGGTCTGCACTGTTTGAGCATCAGTGCTAAGCAGGTGCTGCACTGCAACCGTTTCTGTACTGAAGGAATGCTGCACATTGGAGGTTCAGTCGTGAGAGAGTGCAACACTGTTGAAGGATCAGTACTGAGGGAGTGCTGCACTGTTGGAGGGTCAGGACTAAGGGAAACACTGCACAGTCTGTGGGTCAATACTGAGGGAGCACTGCAGAGATGTAGAGTCAGCACTTAGGGTGACCCTCTGCTCTGTGAAAATGTCAGTGCTGAGACAATGCTGCACTGTCAGAACATCACTACTGAGGGTGAGATTGATTCACTGATGAAGGGTCAGGAATAAGGGAATACCGAAACTGTCAGAGTGTCAGTGCTGAGGGAGTGCCGCACTGTCAGAGTGTCAGTACTGTCAGAGTATCAGTACTGAGGGAGTGCTGCACTGTCGGAGGGTCAGTACTGAGGGAGCACTGCACAGTCAGAGGGATGGTTCTGAGACTATGCTGTCCTGTTGGAGGGTCAGTACTGAGGGAGTGCCGCACTGTCAGAGTATCAGTACAAAGGGAGTGCCGCACTGTCAGTGTCAGTACTGAGGGAGTGCCGCACTGTCAGAGTATCAGTACTGAGGGAGTGCCGCACTGTCAGAGGGTCTGTACTGAGGGAGCACTGCACTGTCAAAGGGATGGTTCTGAGACAATGCTGTCCTGTTGGAGGGTCAGTAGTGAGAGAGTGCCGCACTGTCAAAGTATCGGTACTGAGGGAGTGCCGCACTGTCAGAGGGATGGTTCTGAGAGAATGCTGCACTGTCAGAGTGTCAGTACTGAGGGAGTGCCGCACTGTCAGAGTGTCAGAACTGAGGGAGTGCTGCACTGTCAGAGGGATGTTTCTGAGAGAATGCAGCACTGTCAGAGTGTCAGTACTGAGGGTGTGCCACACTGTCAGAGTATCAGTACTAAGGGAGTGCTGCACTGTCAGAGGGATGGTTCTGAGAGAATGCTGCACTGTCAGAGTGTCAGTACTGAGGGAGTGCCGCACTGTCAGAGTGTCAGAACTGAGGGAGTGCTGCACTGTCAGAGGGATGGTTCTGAGAGAATGCTGCACTGTCAGAGTGTCAGTACTGAGGGTGTGCCACACTGTCAGAGTATCAGTACTAAGGGAGTGCTGCACTGTCAGAGGGATGGTTCTGAGAGAATGCAGCACTGTCAGAGTGTCAGTACTGAGGGAGTGCCGCACTGTCAGTGTCAGAACTGAGGGAGGGCCACACTGTCAGAGTATCAGTACTGAGGGAGTGCCGCAGTGTCAGAATATCAGTACTGAGGGAGTGCCGCACTGTCAGAGTGTCAGTACTGAGGGAGTGCCGCACTGTCAGTGTCAGAACTGAGGGTGTGCCGCACTGTCAGAGTGTCACTACTGAGGGAGTGCCGCAGTGTCAGAATATCAGTACTGAGGGAGTGCCGCACTGTCAGAGTGTCAGTACTGAGGGAGTGCCACACTGTCAGAGGGATGGATCTGAGAGAATGCAGCACTGTCAGAGTGTCAGTACTGAGGGAGTGCCACACTGTCAGAGGGTCAGAACTGAGGGAGGGCCACACTGTCAGAGTATCAGTACTGAGGGAGTGCCGCAGTGTCAGAATATCAGTACTGAGGGAGTGCCGCACTGTCAGAGTGTCAGTACTGACGGAGCGCCGCACTGTCAGAGTATCAGTACTGAGGGAGTGCTGCACTGTCAGAGGATCAGTACTCTGGGGGTGCTGCATTGATGGTGGGGCATTACTGAGTTAATTTGGCACTGCCAGACAGTCAGGTTTTAGGGACTGATGCATTGAGGGTTGATGCTGTGAGAGAGTGCTGTTCTATTGGAGGCTGAATTTAGAGAGAGTACTGCACTTATTATGGGTTTTGTCCTGTAGGAACTATACACTGTTGGAGGGTCATTTAGTAATTGAGTGCTGCACTGTCGGAGGGTCAATACTGAGGCAGTGCAACACTACCAGACGGTCAGTCCTGAAGGAGTACTGCACTGTCAGTAATGAGGGAGTGCCACATTGTCACTGTATCAGAAGATCAATACAGAGGAAGCTCTGCACTGTCAATTGAGGGAGCGCCATGCTCTCAGAGGGTCAGTATTGAGGAAGCATTGCACATGGGACAACCAGTACTGACTCAGTGCTGCAATGTCAAATTTCAATATTTTGGGAATTCTTCACTGTCGGAGGGCTAGTACTGAGGGATTATGAAACTGTCAGAGTGTCATTACTGAGGGAATGCTGCTCTGTCAGACAGTCAGTTTTGAGCTCGTGCTGCACTGTCAGAGGGTCAGTACTGAGGGAGCATTGCACTGTCAGAGGGTCAATATTGAGGTAGTGCTGCACTATCAGAGAGTCAGTACTGAGGGAGTGCAGTATTGTTAGATGGGGCATTACTGAGTTAATGCGGCACTGCCAGAGGGTTGGTACTTAGGGACAGATGCACAGTTTAGACCATAAGATCATAAGACATACGAGTGGAAGTAAGGCCATTCGGCCCATCGAGTCCACTCCACCATTCAATCATGGCTGATGGGCATTTCAACTCCACTTACCTGCATTCTCCCCGTAATTGGAGAGTTGATGCAGAGGGAGTGTTGTACTATTGAAGCTGGATGCATGCAGAGTGCTGCACTATGGTAGGGTCAGTACTGAGGCAGTACTGCACTTTCAGATGGTCCACATTAACAGTAAGCTCTCATTCGAGCAGTTACTGAAGTGATGAGACAAAGTGGATCTCCATGCAGTTTCAGAATCAGTTAATGAGCTGAGTTCACTTCTGTAGCAATGTCCCAGAAGTATAATGTTATTCTGTCAGTCTCTCACTCATGGTGGTCATTTAAAAGCCATACCCTCATGTTCACCATGATTGTCATCCTAGTCCTGTCTCTCCCTATCTCTGTCTACCCACCCTAATAATGTGGCACCGTGTTGGGTACAATGGAGATCCTTCCTATTCTCACCACAATCTGCCCACCCTCAGTCGATATTTGGACTTGATTTTTATATACCAGAACCATGGGTACTGGGTCTTTGTCCAGCTCTGAATAGCATGCCCCCAACCCCGTCTGGACCCAATGGGTGGACTCTTTTTGCCTGTTGAGAGTCCAACACTAGCCTCATAGAGTCATAGGAAACAAGCCCTTCAGCCCATATTCATCCAAATTTTTCCTATCCCTGTACCTGTCCAAATGTCTTTTAACTGTTGTAACGATACCTGCCTCAACTTTTTCCTCTGGCAGCTCACTCCATATATGCACCACCCTCTGTGTGAAAAAGTAACCCCCCCCCCTCCACCAGTTCTCTTTCAATCTGTCCCCACCTCATCTTAACCTATGCGTTCTAGTTTTGGACCCCCTATCATAGGGAAAAGATCTTGGCTATTCAGCTTATCTATGTCCCTCATGATTTTATAAACCTCTTTTAGGTCACCCCTCAGCCTCCTATATTCCAGGGAATAAAGTCCCAGGCTATCCAGCCTCTCCCTATAACTCAAACCTTGGTAACATCCTTGTCAATCTTTTCTGCATCCCTTCCAGTATAATAACATCCTTCCTGTAGCAGGGCGACCAGAATTGTACACAGCACTCCAAATGTGGCCTCATCGATGTCCTGTGCAACTGGAATGTGACATCCCAACTCCTGTACTCAATCCTCTGACCAATGAAGGCAAATGTACCAAATGTCTTCTTCACCACCCTGTCTACCGTGACGTCACTTTCAAGGAACTATGTACCTGCGTCCCTAGGTCTCCTTAAACGGAAACACTCCCCAGGGCCCTACAATCAACTGTGGAAGTCCTGACCTGGTTCATCTTACTGAGGTGGACAAGGTCAGAAGTCACATGACACCAGGTTAGCGTCCAACAGGTTTATTTGAAACCAGGTCCTGACAAAGGAACTGTGCTCCGAAAGCTTGCGATTTCAAATGAACCTATACCCGGGTGTTATGTGACTTGTGACCGCACCAAAATGTAACATCTCGTATTTATCTGAATTAAACTGCTGTGCTCAAACCCCTTAGCTTGCAAAGGGGAGTGGTTCTGCTTGTGACTGAAGGGGAAGCTAACTTCCTGCTGTCTCTGACTCATCCCCTCACCTGATTTCCTTCCTGTGTTTTGTTTTAGTCATCAACAGCCAGAGTGCAGAATATCCACAGTTTCGAGTGCCCGGGGCTTAATGTACCAGCCTGTGTACCGCACTAGTGAGGGCAGGATGCACGATATCATCACTGAGGTAAAACTACATTCACTGCTGAGGGGGGCTGCTGGAAACCAGCATGGGTGGGGGAGAGGAGGAGGAGGGAGAGTGTCCCAGCAGTGGGGGAGGGGGAATGGAGAGGTGTCCATGGAGGGGGAAGGGGGAGTGAAGAGGTTCTCATGGTGAGGAGGGGGAGGGGAGAGGGAGACATGGTCCCAAAGTGGGAGGAGGGAGTTGTAAATGGGGAGAGGTGTCCATGTTGGGGGAAGGAGAGGGAAGAGTTCCCCATGGTGGGGGAGGGGGAGGGAGAGGGTGGGGGGGTTTGGTTAGAAGGTCCTGTGGTGGAGGATGATGAGGGGGGAAGGGGAGAAGTTCCCATAATGGAGGAGTGGAAGACGGAGGGGGTGAGGTTCCCATGGTGGGGGGAGAGGGAGGGGTTAGAATCCTGTGGTGGGTGAGGGGGAGGGGGAGAGGGTCCCATGGTGAGGGAGGGTGATGGGGAGAGGGCCCCTTGGTGGGGTAGGGGGAGAGGGAGGAGGTCTCTTGGTGGGAGAGTGTCCCATGGTGGGAGAAGGAAAGGGGGAAGGGCCATGTGGTGGGTGAGGGGGAGGGGGAGAGGTTCCCATGGTGGGGGAGGGTGATGGGGAGAGGGTCCCTTAGTGGGATAGGGGGAGAGGGAGGAGGTCCCTTGGTGGGAGAGTGTCCCATGGTGGGAGAAGGAAAGGGGGAAGGGCCATGTGGTGGGTGAGGGGGAGGGGGAGAGGTTCCCATGGTGGCGGTGGGTCAGAGGGTCCCTTGGTGGGGCAGGAGGGAGAGGGGTTGGGGGGTTTGTGAGTCTGGGACGAGGTTGAGGGGTGAAGACTGAGTTAGGCGAGAACATTCACTTTCATCTATTGAAAGCCTGGAGTGGGGAGCCGAGCGACACTGTCCCTGGAGGGTGTGGGCTGGGTGGGGAAGGTCTGTCACTCAGCGTCTGGCTTGTCTCTGAGTGGAAGGTTTGTGTAGTTTGAATGGCCGGGGCTATGTCAGAGAGTAGCTCAGTGAGATGATGAATCCTAATTGGACGGCACGGTGGCACAGTGGTTAGCACTGCTACCTCACAGCACCAGGGACTCGGGTTCAATTCCCACCTCAGGCGACTGACTGTGTGGAGTTTGCACATTCTCCCCGTGTCTGCATGGGTTTGCTCCGGTTTCCTCCCACAGTCCAAAAATGTGCAGGTCAGTAGTGTTAGGTGTAGGGGAATGGATCTGGGTGGGTTGCGCTTCGGCGGGTCAGTATGGACTTGTTGGGCCGAAGGGCCTGTTTCCACACTGTAACTAATCTAATCCAGCACTGAGGAGCCTCAGCATTATGACTGATAACCTGGACATGACAGTCCCTGAGGGGGGGGGGGGGGGTCTGACCCAGTGGAGAGGTGATAGCATTGGAAATGACCACCCTCTCTCTCTGCCTCTCTTTGTGCAGGTTTAATTGCTTGATGCAGGAGAGCTGACAGTCTGTCGAGAGGTTCTCCCACCCTGTCTGTTCACACAAAGTGGGACTGCTCTTTTATTTATTCACCACTTGCTCCTGGGTCTGAGGAGCTGAAGACTGGGGCCTGTGTGCGATGAGGGTGACGTTCTGCCTCTCAGATTCTCTGGATGGCATGGTGCCCTTGGCGATTAACTCCACCAACCCTTCAGCCCAACGGGTGGCTGCTAGGGGAAGAAAGCAGGAAATTGGCTGGGAGCCGTGGTCGTGGAATGAACGGAAAGCTCCAAGGGTGCATCCAGGACCTCAGGGACACCACGCTGAGTGACACTACATGAATTCACACCACTGTTCTCACTTGGAAATGCTGCTGTATTTGTGAAGGCATACAGGCCCGGGAGCCTGATGCATGGCCCGGTCTCTATTTATTATTTCAGAAGGGCAGGTGAATTGTATCAGAACCATTTTCTAACCTTGAGGCACCCAATTCCTCATTCACACCAACTGAGGTAGCCCAGGGCCTGGATTTGAGATAAGCCCCAGGCAGGGGCACTTTGGACTAAGCCAAGATCACACACTGACTCCCTCGACCCAGAGACTGGATTAACATCTTCATGTGAAGCAGACAGACAGCAGGGTCTCAAATACAGACAGCCCCATTATGATCCCTTGATAATGTTATTTTTGTTAAGGTTGGGTATTTCATAATTAATTTAAATGTGAAGCACTGAACTTTCTACTTTTATATAATTATTTTGTATATAATGTATATTTATAAATGTCTTCACATGTAAATACACTTATCACTTCACACATGGTTTTAACTCCTTGGCAAAGTTTGAATTTATTTTTTTGTCCAATGAAATCATTTTCTGCTCCAAAATTTGCCTCTTTGTGTCCTTCATTCTTCAGGGTCAGGCCTCACCCTAGACACACTCTGCGCTGAGTATTACTCTGGTTTTAAATTCATTAATGTTCATTCAGTTACACTGGGTGTGAGCATCAACTGGACCTGCAAGACATTGCAAGTCTCATTCTATTATCCCCGTGCTGTCCCTGTCCTGGGAGAGTTTGATGGGGACAGTGTAGAGGAAGTTTTGCTCTGCATCTAACCCTGTGCTGTCCCTGTCCTGGGAGAGTTTGATGGGGACAGTGTAGAGGAAGTTTTGCTCTGTATCTAACCCTGTGCTGTCCCTGTCCTGGGAGTGTTTGATGGGGACAGTGTAGAGGGAGCTTTGCTCTGCATCTAACCCTGTGCTGTCCCTGTCCTGGGAGAGTTTGATGGGGACAGTGTAGAGGGAGCTTTGCTCTGCATCTAACCCTGTGTTGTCCCTGTCCTGGGAGAGTTTGATGGGGACAGTGTAGAGGGAGCTTTGCTCTGCATCTAACCCTGTGTTGTCCCTGTCCTGGGAGTGTTTGATGGAGACAGTGTAGAGCAGCTTTGTTTTCAATTTAAAAGAGATTTACTCGGTAGCTATGGTTAAGAGGGCATATGGGATACTTGCATTTATTAGCTGGGGTGTCGAATGTAAGAGCTTGGGAGGTGATGCTAGAACTGAATAAAATGCCCCGAAATTATTGTGTGCAGTTCTGGGATCCATATTACAGGAGAAATGTGATTGCACTGGAGACAGTGCAGAGGAGATTTACCACGATGCTACCTTGGCTGGAGAGTTTCAGTTATGAAGAGAGATTGGATAGACTGTGGTTGCTTTCCTTAGAGCAGAGGAGATTGAGAGGGGACATGATTGAGATGGATAGAATTAAGAGGGGCATGGACAGAGTAGACGGGAAGAAATCTTTCCCCAGCTCGCTCTGTCTGAACTTCGCTCTCCCTCTATCTGTTCCTGCTGGTTCTGATGCAATTTCTTCGAGGTGTTTCATTCCCTGGAGGACCCATTCACTGATTGGTAAGTTCTAAATCTAAACCTCACCCAAGGAAACACTGATTGGTCAACTGTTGCATTAACAACCCGCCCACTGAAACTGTGAGACAGCGTCGAGAGAGGCAGACACACACACACACACACACAGGGCCGGGAGAGAGATAAGGATAAGGACGGACAGAGAAAAAGAGACAGAAAGAGTGGGTGAGACACACAGACAGAGAAGCACACATACATGGACACAGAGAGAAACAGACAGACGGGGAGAGGGACGGAGTGAGACAGGTAAAGTGAGGGTGTCAGAGAGAGAGAGTGAGTGTTTCAGAGATTGTGTCAGAGACAGACAGAGAGTGAGAGAGGGGGACAGGTTGTCAGAGACAGACAGGGGAGTGAGAGAGGGGGACAGGTTGTCAGAGACAGACAGGGGAGTGAGAGAGGGGGACAGGTTGTCAGAGACAGACAGGGGAGTGAGAGAGGGGGACAGGTTGTCAGAGACAGACAGGGGAGTGAGAGAGGGGGACAGGTTGTCAGAGACAGACAGGGGAGTGAGGAGTGAGGCTGCACTGGTCACCGATGCCGCCACAGGTGAGTGAGGATGTGGAGGGACCTGCACTCCCCCAGGATCACCCGAGTCTCCAGGAACAGCCTGTGTGGATCTTCGGGTACGGCTCTCTCATCTGGAAACCGGGATTTCAATTCACCTCCAGGAGGATTGGTTTTATCCGGGGATACAGCAGGAGGTTCTGGCAGGGAGACTCCTATCACCGCGGGAACAGGCGGGCAGTAAGTGAACATGTTCATCAGGAATGTCTGAAAGGACTCTCAGAGGGAGCTGGGCGGGGAGTTCCAGGAGGTCTGCAAACTGGGGTCTCCCTGAGTTTGGGACTGTACGGAATAAGGGGAAGGTCACTGGGCTAATGTTCTGGGAATCAAATCCGATATCAATCTGAAATTGAGACCTTGTAACCATGATCAATTATAAAACTGATCTTTTAGGGAAGGAATTCTGCTGTTCTCTCCTGGTCTGGTTTACATGTGAATTCAGACCCACAGTGATGGGGTTACCTGTTCTTGAGGAATCTGCAAAACATGGCCCATCACTGTGGGTGGGCGGGCAGGGAGCTCACACAGAAACCCCTGTCCCGTCTCTGTGGGGTGTCACATAGAAACCCCTGCCCCATCTCTGTGGGTGTGTCATACAAAAACCCCTGCCCCATCTCTGTGGGGAGTGTCACACAGAAACCCCTGTCCCATCTCTGTTGGGGAGTGTCACACAGAAACCCCCGTCCCATCTCTGTTGGGGAGTGTCACACAGAAACCCCTGTCTCGTCTCTGTGGGGAGTGTCACACAGAAACCCCTGTCCCATCTCTGTTGGGGAGTGTCACACAGAAACCCCTGTCTCGTCTCTGTGGTGGGGGGGGGGGGTGTCACACAGAAACCCCTGTCTCGTCTCTGTGGGGAGTGTCACACAGAAACCCCTGTCTCGTCTCTGTGGGGGGGGGGGGTGTCACACAGAAACCCCTGTCTCGTCTCTGTTGGGGAGTGTCACACAGAAACCCCTGTCTCGTCTCTATGGGGAGTGTCACACAGAAACCCCTGTCTCGTCTCTATGGGGAGTGTCACACAGAAATCCCTGTCTCGTCTCTATGGGGAGTGTCACACAGAAACCCCTGTCTCGTCTCTGTGGGGAGTGTCATACAGAAACCCCTGTCCCGTCTGTGTGGGAGGGTGGGGGGTCACACAGAAACCCCTGTCTCGTCTCTGTGGGGAGTGTCACACAGAAACCCCTGTCTCGTCTCTGTGGGGAGTGTCACACAGAAACCCCTGTCTCGTCTCTGTGGGGAGTGTCACACAGAAACCCCAGTCTCGTCTCTGTGGGGAGTGTCACAGAGAAACCCCTGTCTCGTCTCTGTGGGGAGTGTCACACAGAAACCCCTGTCTCGTCTCTGTGGGGAGTGTCACACAGAAACCCCTGTCTCGTCTCTGTGGGGAGTGTCACACAGAAACCCCTGTCCCGTCTCTGTGGGGGGGGGTGTCACACAGAAACCCCTGTCCCGTCTCTGTGGGGGGGGGTGTCACACAGAAACCCCTGTCTCGTCTCTGTGGGGAGTGTCATACAGAAACCCCTGTCCCGTCTCTGTGGGGGGGGGCGGGTGTCACACAGAAACCCATGTCCCGTCTCTGTGGGGGTGTCACAGAGACTCTTGACCTTTCATTAACCGAGAGGAATTGAATTACTCTCATTGTCTCATCACTGCTGTAACCCAGGAAACACAGCAACCAATTTCTACTCAATTAGTGGCAATGTGATAACGACCAGATTATCTGTTCTTTTTGTGATGTTGATAGTGACCATGACACTGAGGGTAACTCCCTCATTTGTTCTTCATAACAGTGCTGTGGGATCCTTTACATGTTAGAGACAAAAAAAGCTACAGATGCTGGAATCCAAAGTATACAAGTAGGGAGCTGAAAATGTGTTGCTGGAAAAGCGCAGCAGGTCAGGCAGCATCCAGGGAACAGGAGAATCGATATTTCGGGCATAAGCCCTTTTAAAGGCTTATGCCCGAAACGTCGATTCTCCTGCTCCTTGGATGCTGCCTGACCTGCTGCGCTTTTCCAGCAACACATTTTTCAGCTCTGATCTCCAACATCTGCAGTCCTCACTTTCTCCTCGTAGACAAGTAAGGGAGGCTGGAAGTACACAGGAAGCCAGGCAGCATCAGGAGGTGCAGAAGTCAACAATCCACCCTTCCCTCCTGGCACCTTCGCCTGCCACCGCAGGGATTGCAATACCTGAGCCCACACCTCCTCCCTCACCTCCATCCAAGACCCCAAAGGAGCCTTCCACATCCATCAAAGTTTCACCTGCACTTCCACAAATGTCGTGTATTGCATCCGTTGCTCCCGAAGCGTATTCCCTGAAAAAGGGTTATACCCAAAATGTCGACTTCTCCACCTCCTGATGCTGCCTAGCCCAGGGTAGAACTTGATGCTGGCTCAGCTGCAGGGCCCCAGAGTGTGAGGGAATCATAGAGACAGGCTGTACTCCATCACTGCATGGGATGGCTCTAAACTGCTGTTTACAGTGTGACCCACAAACTCTGTTTGCAGCCTGGAGCTGCCCCTTTTTGTCTCCGTATACAAGCTAATTATTTGGGTTTGGTTTTGTTTTGTTTTTCAGCCTGGCCGTGTTGTCACATTGCTGGAAGATGCTGACGTGAGTATTTTACAGTGACGTAATGTTATGAAACACGGAACAGCACTGCCTCGGTCCAGATCACAGACACTGCAGCTTACACAGTTGGGAAAGGAAGAAAACATTCGAAGTTTGAATGACGTTGAGGAAACCATTGTCAAGGAAACCATTTGGTTTAAGAATGAGTTATAGAACACAGGAGAGGCCCTTCGGTCCATTGAGTCTGCACTCACCTACCTACACCAGTCCCCCTTTCCAGCACAAGGGTCCATTGTCTGGAATGTAATGACCCCTCAAAATCTCGTCCAATATCTTTTTAAAGGTTGTGGGTTTGCCACCTTAAAAACTCTCCACGGCAGTGCATTCGAGATTCCCAGCATCCTCTGAGTGGAAAACATTTCCTCAAATCCTCTCCTGCCCTTCACTTTATAATTATGCCCATTCATTATCGATCCTTCAACCCTATTCTATTCACCCTAACCACGCCCCTCATAATCTTATACATCTCTATCCGTTCCCCCAACCTTCTCTGCTATATAGAAAGCAACCTGAAAGCAGCCCCTCCAACCGTAACAAGGACAGTACCCTCCCCCCCCCCCCCCCCCCCGCCACCAATCCCGGTCCTCACCTTCCACCCCACCAACCTCCGCATAAACAGCATCGTCCGCCGACATTTCTGCCACCTCCAAATGGACCCCACCACCAGGGATATATTTCCCTCCCCAGCCCTATCTGCTTTCCCCAAAGACTGTTCCCTCCGTGACTACCTGGTCATGGTCCCCCAACAATCCACCCTTCCCTCCTGGCACCTTCGCCTGCCACCGCAGGGATTGCATTACCTGAGCCCACACCTCCTCCCTCACCTCCATCCAAGACCCCAAAGGAGCCTTCCACATCCATCAAAGTTTCACCTGCACTTCCACAAATGTCGTGTATTGCATCCGTTGCTCCCGAAGCGGTCTCCTCTACATTGGGGAGACTGGACCCCTTCTCAGAGCGCTTCAGGGAATATCTCCAGGGCGTCTGGAGCAATCAACCACACCGCCCCATGGTCCAACAATTCAACTCCCCCTCCCACTCTGCCGAGGACATGCAGGTCCTGGGCCGCCTCCACCGCCACTCCCTCACCACCCGACACCTGGAGGAAGAACACCTCATCTGCCTCAGAACCCTTCAACCCCATGGCATCAATGTGGATTTCACCAGTTTCCTCATTTTCCCCTCCCACCACCTTACCCCAGTTCCAAACTTCCAGCTCAGCACCATCCTCATGACCTGTCCTACCTGCCAATCTTCCTTCCCACTTATCCGTTCCACCCTCCTGCCTATTACCTTTACCCCCACCTCCATCCACCTATTGTACTCTTAGCTACCTTCTCCCTAGCCCCACCCCCTCCCATTTATCTCTCTATCCCCGAGGCTTCCAGCCTCATTCCTGATGAAGGGCCCCTGCCCGAAACGTTGATTTCCCTGCTCCTCGGATGCTGGCTGACCTGCTGCGCTTTTCCAGCGCCACTCTAATCTTGACTCTAATCTCCAGCATCTGCAGTCCTCACTTTCACCTAGAAAACAACCTGAGTTTAACCAGCCTTCATAGCTAAACCACACTATCCCAGGCAACATTCTGGTGTATCTCCTCTGCTGAAAAATGTGTTGCTGGAAAAGCGCAGCAGGTCAGGCAGCATCCTGAAGAAGGGCTTATGCCCAAAACATCGATTCTCTTGTTCCTTGGATGCTGCCTGACCTGCTGCGCTTTTCCAGCAACACATTTTTCAGCTCTGACCTCCAGCATCTGCAGTCCTCACTTTCTCCTAGTATCTCCTCTGCACCCACTCTAGTACAGTCACATCCTTCCAACAGCACGGAGACCAAAACTGCACACAGTACTCCAGCTGTGGCCTCTCCAAAGTCTTGTATAGATCCGACATGACCTCCCTGCTCATGTAATCCATGCAACGGCTGATAAAGAAGGCACCCTCTATGCCGCCTTCACTCCCCGATTAACCTGTCCTGCTGCCTTCAGGGACAAGCACCTCCAGATCCCTCTGTTCCTCAGAGCTTAGGAATGTCCTGCCGTTCATTAAGTACTCCCTTGTCTAGACTCCTCTTCCAAAGTACGTTATCTCCGAACTATCAGGTTAAATTCCATTTGCCAATGATCTGCCCATCTGACCAACCCATTTATATCTTCCAATTACCTGACACCTTCTGCCTCACGATTGGCCTTTGGGTCATCCACAAATTCACTTATTATCTCTTTCTCTCTGACTCCCTGCAATCACACAAACACTTTCATTGATATAATTTCTATAGATCACGAACAAAAAGGGACCCAGCACTGATCCCTGTGGTGTGCCTTTGGACACCTGCCTCCACACAAACAGCCTTCTATCCTCTGTCTCCCACCACTGAAGCAATTTAGGATCCACCTGTCAAGTTACCCTGGATCCCATTTGCGTTTACATCCTTTTTTAGTCTCCATTGTCAAAGGTTTTGCTGCAATCCACATAAAGTACATCAACTGTGTTACCCTCATCTACACACCTGACCACCACCTTTAGAAATTCAACCATAGGACGGCACGGTGACTCAGTGGTTAGCACTGCTGCCTCACAGCACCAGGGACTCAGGTTCAATTCCCGCCTTGGGCGACTGACTGTGTGGCGTTTGCACATTCTCCATGTGTCTGCATGTGTTTCCTCTGGGTACTCCAGTTTCCTCCCACAGTCCAAACATGTACAGGTCAGGTGAATTGGCCATGCTAAATTGCCCATAGTGTAGGTATTAGTCAGGGGTAAATATAGGGTAGAGGAATGGGTCTGGGTGGGTTACTCTTCGGAGGGTCAGTGTGGACTTGTTGGGCCGAAGGGCCTGTTTCCACAGTGTGGGGATTCTAATTCAGATTTGTTATGTATGACCTCCCTCTGACAAAGCCACACAGATGATCCCTGGTCAAACGTTGCCTCACCAAGTAGAGATTAATTCTCTCCTTCAGAAATTTCTCTACTACTGACACAAGACTGTAATTCCATGGTTTATCTCCATGATCCTTCTTGAAAAGTCCACCAGTCCTCTGGTACCTTCCCTGTGGCCTGAATGGAATTAAAAATTTGGGTCAGAGCCTGTGTAATTTCCTCCCTTGTCTCCATAGCGTCTTGGGATACATCCAGACTTGCAGTTTGCCCATTGTTAAGCCTGCCAAACCTCCAATACCTCTGCACTCCCTCTGTCAATCTGCTCAAAACCCTACAGTCCCTCTTCCCAAATTCTGCACCTACAACCTCCTCCTGAGTGAAGGTAAATGTGAAGCACTCATTTAATATTCTGTCAATGTCTTTCAGCTCCACACAAACACACTGCCCTCTTGGTTCCTAATGGGTCCTACTCTCTCCCTGGTTCCCCTCTGATACACGTAGAATATCTTGGGATTCTCCCTAATATTACCTCCCAGTGTTTTTATATGCCCCTTCTTTGTTCTTAAGTAATCCCCCTGCACTTCCCACACTCCGCTAGGATCTCCACTGATTTGTTCCCTTTGCATCTGCCAAAAGCCTCTTTTTTTTTTAATTTAAAAAAAATCTTTCATAGCCAGTCCTTAATACTCCTAGACGCTCAGAATTCTGTGCGCTTTTTGCTCCTACATTTCATCATTTCACGTGTTGGGCCTGTACTATCTCCAATTTATTTTTGAATATTCAGCACTATTCTGCTATAGATTTTCCTGCGAGTTCCCAGTCTACTTTGGCCAGATCCTGCCTTATTTTAATAAAGTCTGCCTTCCCCTTCAATACAAAACCCTTTTCTTGCAGACAATCTTTTTCCATTTTTCATAACAAACTTAAAACATATGGTGTTGTGCACGCTGTCACTAAAATGTTCTCCCTTTGCTGTTTTGATCTCAGTCCCCATAATTAGATCCATGGTCATTATTGATCAATTAGAATCTTCAAGCTGTAGATCTGTGAGATTAGGGTTTCTAAAATACCGAGAAACAGTGAGTAGACAGGGTAAATAAGATGAGTTAAAATGACTAGCTTTCAAGATGGCTGGAATATATAAGGGTACAAGTTAGATATATTCAGATCTGATTAGATGATAACTGAAATAATGTCGTCAGTTCTGGGCATTGTACCCAAAACAGGTTGAATAATTGAATTTCAGTCAAATCACCAGGATGGTACTAGGGAGTTGAATAATCTGGACTGGCACTCTTTAGACACCTTCTTCCCTGTTCCAGGACCCTGCTGGTGTGTAGTCCCCATTTTGGCCAGTGCTGGATCATTGATCACATCAGCAACTGGCACCTAGTGAGGAAAACCAGCCTTTTTCACTCACTCACGGGACATGAGTATCGCTGGTTACACCAGCATTTATTACCCATCCCTAGTGGCCCTTAAGAAGGTGATGGTGAGCTATCTCCTTGAACTGCTACAGTCCACGTGCTGTCGGTTGACCAACAATGCTCTTAGGGAGGGAAATCAAGGATTTTGATCCAGCAACAGTGAAGTAATGGCGAGATATGTCCAAGTCAGGATGGTGAGTGGCTTGGAGGGAATTATGCGGGGGGTGGTGTTCACATGTATCTGCTGCCCTTGCCGTTCTAGAAGCAAGTGGTGTTGGGTTTGGAAGGTGCTGTCTAATGACCTTCAGTGAATTTCTGTAGGGCATGTTGTAGATATTACAGGCGGAAGTGGGTATTGCAGATGCTGGAGATTAGAGTCAAGATTAGAGCACAGCGGGTCAGGCAGCTTCCGAGGAGCAGGAAAATTGACTTTTTTGGGCAAAAGCCCTTCATCAGGAATATTACACACTGCTGCCACTGAGTGTCAATAGCGAAGGGAGTGGAGCTTTGTGAATGTGGTGCCAATCAAGAGGCCTGCTTCGTCCTGGATGGTGTCAAGCTTTTGTGTCAAGTGTTGTTGGGGCTGCACCCATCCAGGCAAGTGTAGAGTATTCGATCACACTCCTGATTTGTGCCTCATGGACAGGCTGTGGGGAGTCAGGATTAGAAAGCATTTGTGTATCTAATATCTTCTCCTTCTCCCTCTTCCCAGGCTGACACGTGGGGGGTGGCCTATCAGGTCCAGCAAGAGCAGCTCAGGCATTCACTGGAGTACCTGAACCTTCGGGAAGGCGTGCTGGGTGGATACGTGTGCAAGATGGTGACCTTTCACCCCCAGGGGTTGCAGGCTTGTGGCAGCATCCTGGCGCTGGCTTACATCGCCACCCCACAGAACCCACTGTACCTGGGCCCTGCCGAGACTGAGCACATCGCGGGGCAGATTCTCTGCTGCAGTGGCCACTCTGGCCACAACTTGGACTACCTGCTCAGACTGGCCCAGTTCATGCGCTCCGCTTGCCCGGGGGTGGAGGACGAGCACCTGTTCTCCATCGAAGCGGCCACCCTAGCGATCGCGTCAGCCCCGGATGATCGGCAAGCTTAAGCGGTGCCTGGACGTGCCTTTACTGTGTTGGCGATGATACTTGCGGAGGGACGCAGGCGTGGTAACTGACCATCCAAAGGCCGTCCCGACTGTACTGAAGCCCACCACTGCTTCAGAATGCCAGCTTAAGATTGTACAATCCCAAAGTACAAACCTCTTCCAGCACCGTGCCATCAGCTGGAGCTGCATGTGTGGGAAGATTGGATTTTAAACAGACATTATAACTCTGTTGGAGCGTGGGGCCGGTGCACTTGGGTGAGGTGTCTACTCTGTGTTCAATCTTCAGGTTCTTATCACCAACAATATCACTGTGTTACCTACTGTATTTTTTTAAACATATTATTTATGATCAATAAATCCTGTTGGCTGAGTCTTTTTAAATATTGTCACTCAGTACGGTGCTGGAGAATTCCATACTTATTAATTTGTTTGCCTCCTGAAATCTCTCTGGGGCAGGCAGCAGTGCACAATATGGCTCCTTGGACCCTCTTGGCCATTCGATACGATCATTAACTGCCTTCACTGCCTTCAGCTTCAATTAGTCTTTTCTGTCCACTGCCCCCTGATATCCCTGAGGCACCACACACCAAGGCTGAGACTGATCAAAGTCAACTTGACCCACCAGGTGGGAGGGAGGGGGTTAGAGACTTCCAAAGGGTCATGACCCTCCAAGAGAAGACATTTCTCCTCAAGACATGTCCAAAGTTCATTGAACCCCGCCCCCCTCCTTATCCTGAGGATAAAGATGCATCTTAGAACGCACCCTATCTGGATGCATCACAGCTTATTACAGCAACTGCTCTGCCCAAGAAATTACAGCGAGTTGTGAACGCAGCCCAGTCCATCACACAAACCAGCCTTCCTTCCATTGACTCCGTCACTGGAGTTGATCTTTCTCTGTAGCTGTGACACTATTTTCTGCAGGCTGTCCTATTACCCTGTTGTACTTACGTAAGGTATGATTTGCCTGGTTAGCACCTCAGAACAATACTTTTCACCATATTAGATTAGATTAGATTACTTACAGTGTGGAAACAGGCCCTTCGGCCCAACAAGTCCACACCGACCCGCCGAAGCGTAACCCACCCAGACCCATTCTCCTACATTTACTCCTTCACCTAACACTACGGGCAATTTAGCATGGCCAATTCGCCTAACCTACACATTTTTGGATTGTGGGAGGAAACCGGAGCACCCAGAGGAAATCCACGCAGACATGGGGAGGATGTGCAAACTCCACACAGAGAGTTGCCTGAGGTGGGAATTGAACCCGGGTCTCAGGCGCTGTGAGGCAGCAGTGCTAACCACTGTGCCACCCACATATCTTGATGCATGTGAGAATAATAAGTCAAATCAGATTTTAAGAGATTTGTGGGCACAGGGATGAAGAGACTGGGTCTTGATCAGGAATAGGAACATGATTTGTTCAACAACACTCCCTAGATCTCTCCAGTTTCAGGCTGGAGGGCACTGAGGTCATTTCTCCCTCTGTAGTCTGACTCAGAGTGACCTGAAGACCACAATGTTCTGGCAGATCAGTCTCTTGTGTCTCTAGGGACTGCCAGTGCTGAGTGAAGTGGGTGGAGAAGGACATGTTGAACTGCACTAAACTGTGACCATTGCCGGGGGAGAAAGCTAAACAAACCAGACCCAGGCATCAGACCAAGGCTGGGAGAGTGTGTGTGTGTGTGGGGTGGGGGAACTGCACAAGTTCTCACCTCAGTACACAGGATATTTATTCACATTCCCTCTAAGGTCACTTGTTCTGTGAAAACAGAAGACTGATAGCTGAGCTGCTGATACAGCAGAGACAAGTGGCTAAACTGGGTTCACTGAGGCTGTAGCCCAGTGTGTTTTCAGGAACTGACCCAAGGGAATTAATCTGTGACTCCCTCAACATCCCCATCCCAAATTGTAACGGGGTTTGTGGATCACACAAAAATAGGTGGCAAGGCAAGTGTTGCAGACAGTCTACAGAAAGATTGGATAAGTTAGGTGAATGGGCAAAAAACTGGGCAGATGAAATATATAGTGGGAAAAAGCGAGGTTATTCACTATGGTAAGAGGAACAGAGGAGCTGAATATTATTTAGAAATACTACAGAAAGCTACCTAACAGAGAGATTTGAAGGTGCTAGGGCATAAATCACAAAAAAGCTAGCCTCCAGGCTCAGCAGGCAAAAGAAGGCAAATGCGACATTGGTCTTTATTTCAAAAGGAATGGAATATAAATTTAGGGAGGTTTCACTAAAGTTATGCAAGACACATGTCAGGCCACAATTGATTGTGAATAGTATGGGTGTCTTACTTAAGGAAAGGTAGACTGGCACTGGTATTCTTGGGTGATCCCAGGCATGGAAAGAATGTCTTAGGAGAAGGGGTGGAGGAGATTGAGGCTTGTTGGAATTTAGACAAACGAGAGCATGTAGGTACAGCAGGCAGTGAAGCAAGTTAATGGCAAGCTGGCCTTCATAACACGAGGAATTGAGTATAGGAGCAAAGAGGTCCTTCTGTAGCTGTTCAGGGCCCCGGTGAGACCGCACCTGGAGTATTGTGTGCAGTTTTGGTCTCCAAATTTGAGGAAGGATGTTCTGGCTATTGAGGGAGTGCAGTGTAGGTTCACGAGGTCAATTCCCAGAATGGCGGGACTATCATATATTGAGAGATTGGAGCGACTGGGCTTGTATACACTTGAGTTTAGAAGGCTGAGAGGGGATCTGATTGAGACATATAAGATTATTAAAGGATTGGACAATCTGGAGGTAGGAAGCATGTTTCCGCTGATGGGTGAGTCCAGAATCAGAGGACACAGTTTAAAAATAAGGGGTAGGCCATTTAGATTAGAGTGGTGCTGGAAAAGCACAGCAGGTCAGGCAGCATCTGAGGAACAGGAAAATTGATGTGGGCAGGAGCCCTTCATGAGGATTCCTGATGAAGGGCTTTTGCCCGAAACGTCGATTTTCCTGTTCCTCGGATGCTGCCTGACCTGCTGTGCATTTCCAGCACCACTCTAATCTAAACTCTGATCTCCAACATCTGCAGTCCTCACTTTCGCCCATAGGCCATTTAGAACAGAGTTGAGGAGAAATGTCTTCACCCAGAGAGTGGTGGATATATGGAATGCTCTGCCACAGAAGGCAGTGGAGGCTAAGTCTCTGGATACTTTCAAGAAAGAGATGGATAGAGCTCTTAAGGATAGTGGAATCAAAGGTTATGGGGATAAGGCAGGAACAGGATACTGATTGTGAATGATCAGCCATGATCATAATGAATGGTGGTGCTGGCTCGAAGGGCCTAATGGCCTACTCCTGCACCTATTGTCTATTGTCTATTGAGAGGCCATCTTATTGAAACATACAAGATTCTGCCCAATGGTTTGCAGTGCTGTGAAGTCCATGGACCATGCCTATGTTGGTTGTGGGGATTTGCACTTGCTTTTTTAAGTTATCTTCTCCTTTGTTTCTGGTTGCACTTCAGCCCCTCACCAGATCTTGGGGCACCCAGCGCAGGCAGGTAGGAGGATCTCCTCACGGGCCTGCTCCTGGGCCCAGCTGGGCTGGCGATAAACAGGTCCAGGCAGCGGGCTGTGGATGGGGTCATTTCTGCCGACTATCTGCCCCTCTTCTGCGGTTATGTCCGGCCTGGGTGTCCCTGGAGAGGAAGCACATGGTGTCCACCAGCACAGTTGGTGCCTTCAGGGAGAGGTGGGCATCACAGGGGGAAATGGAGCGTTTTATTTCCTCCTCCAATTCTATTTTGATTTAGTCCCTACCCACCCCTTTATTTTTTCTTTCATCTAAGCATTGCTCCTACTGGGCTTTGCTTGTTACTGGTCCCCTGGTCACACAGGTGCTTTTCCTGTTGAATAAAATTATTTTCCAGGGTTGACCGTGAAAACCTTTTTCCACGTATGGAGTCAGCTATTACGAGGGGGCATAGCTTTAAATTAAGGGGTGGTAGGTATAGGACAGATGTTAGGGATAGGTTCTTTACTCAGTGAGTCGTGAGTTCATGGAATGCACTGCCAGTAGCAGTGGTGAACTCTCCCTCTTTATGGGTATTTAAGCGGGCATTGGATAGGCATATGGAGGATAGTGGGCTAGTGTAGGTTAGGTGGGCTTGGATCGGCGCAACATCGAGAGCCAAAGGGCCTGTACTGCGTTGTATTCTTCTATGTTCTATGTTCTATGTTCTAATCTTAGGAGACTGGACAGGGTGGATGTGAAGAGGTTGGTTCCCCTTGTGGAAGCTTCTAGGACCAGTGGGCATCATCTCAGATAAAACGATCCCCCATTTAAGGCAGAGATCAGGAGGAATTTCTTCTCTCAGAAAGTAATGAGTCTGAGAGAATTATTTACCACTAAGGGCTGTTGAGGCCGGGTAATTAAGTGTATTCAAGGCTGAGAGAGACAGATTTTTAATCAGTAAGGGAATCAGAATTATGGGGAAAAGGCCAGAAAGTGGAGTCGCGGCTGATCAGATCAGCTATGATCTTATTGAATGTTGCAGCAGATTCAATGGGCTGAATGGTCTACATCTGCTTCTACATCTTATTGACAAGAAGTTTGTTGGTGATTCTCCCTCCAGCTTTGGGACAAGGTTGGCTATTACAATGTCCCCCACACACTATCCCACTCCTCATCAGCATTACACACTCGTATTGTTGTTACTCATGATTGGAACACATTTGACAGGTACTCGGAGCGAGGAGGCGGTGTTTGCAGAAGGACTGTGCTGGGGGTGGGGGTTGGGGTGGAGCAGTGGTGATGTTTGCAACTTCCACTGTCTCATGGCCACGCCAAAACGAAAACCATTGCTAAAGTTAAAACTAAAACCAGGCTGGCCCTCTCTGCCCAGGGGTGAAATGTCACTGAGTGCAATTTTTCGGGTTCTACAGTAAAAGACCAATGTTGTATCTGAACAAGCAATGATTACGTGCAGAATGGCCATTGTGGTCTGAAGGAGGACTTGTTTAGGAGCTGAATCACTAATAAATCACAGCGGACAAATGAACATCTAGATAAAACATCCACTTTCCAGGATAAATCGATTTTATTGCAACTTCCCTTCCCTTCTCACGCTTTGAGATGAAGTCATGATACAAGACCATTGTCAGCATATTTCCTGCAATTATTGATGATTCACATGAAGGGAGCATATAGAGGGTGCTTTACGCTGTGTCTAACCCTGTGTTGTTGCTATCCAGGGAGTATTTGATGGGGACAGTGTACAGGGAGCTTTACTCTGTATCTAACTCTGTGCTGTCCCTATCCGGGGAGTATTTGATGGGGACAGTGTACAGGGAGCTTTACTCTGTATCTAACTCTGTGCTGTCCCTATCCGGGGAATATTTGATGGGGACAGTGTACAGGGAGCTTTACTCTGTATCTAACTCTGTGCTGTCCCTATCCGGGGAGTATTTGATGAGAACAATGTACAGGGAGCTTTACTCTGTATCTAACCCCGTGCTGTCCCTATCTGGGGAATGTTTCAGGGGGACAATGTAGAGAGACCTTTTCTCTGCATCTAACTCCGTGCTATCCCTATCTGGGGAGTGTTTGAGGGGGACAGTGCTGAATGTAATCTCTTTGCTTGAGCCCAGTTGATCATGTCTCTAAACATACAGATTCTACCTGTTGTTGCAATGCATTGGGGATTGGGATGGGGGGAGGCACAGTTGTGTGGTTAGAGAACCATAAATAACAGGAAAATAAATAGCACGTCCAAGAAAATAATGAATAAGGAGTCAAAGTATGACAAGTCTTGCTGCAATCACAGCCTTGGGTTTATCGTAGTAATGCAGATCTTCCTGTATGTTCAATACAAGAGACACAATGTGAACTTTCCCTGTCTCCCTCTCAATTCCCTCAGTCCTGCTCCTCTGGGAAACTAAATTCATCAATGGAGCCAAATGTTGCTCAAACAATAGGAGCCAGATCAGTCAGGCGATTAGACTCAAAGGATTCAGGAATTTAACAAACATTTATTAAAAGAGAAAACAACAGAGAAAAAAATCTCTCCATTATGGGAAAACATTCAGGCCAGTGTTGAATGGAAACACAGCGAAAGGGGCTGGGAAAGTACAAGCGAACTGAAGACAGATATAGCTCATTGTATTATAGCACGAGCATCAATGAAGAAATTAGAAATCATCCTCAATATCAGCCCATCATTGACAGTGCAGCCCATTGTGTGGCTAGTGAATGTGAACAGGCCCAGACATTGGTGAGACCTCATCTGGAACACTGTATCCAGTTCTGGCCACCCAGTTATAGGAAGGTAGTTGGAGAGGTCTTGGAAGAGGTTTACAAGGATGTTGCCGGGTATGGAAGGTTTGAGTTATAAAGAAAGGCTGGATTGGCTGGGAATCTTTTCACTGGATCGTAGAAGGTTGAGAGGTGACCTGATGGAGGTTTATAAAATAATGAGGGGTACAGATAGAGTTAATGGCAGTTACCTTTTCCCTCAGATAGGGGATTTCAAGACTAGGGGACAAATTTTTAAGGAGAGAGATTTAAAAAGACATGCGGGGCAGAAATTTTTTTATAAAGGGTGGTTCGTGTGTAGAATGAACTTCCCAAAGAAGTGGTGGATGTGGGTATAAAGACATTCAGCTAAATACATAAATAGGAAAGGTTTGGAAGGATATGGGCCAGGAGAAGGCAGGTGGGACTAGTTTTGTTTGGGATTATGTTCAGCATGGACTGGTTGGACTTGAAGGGTCTGTTTCCATGCTGTATGACTCTAGAATTCTATAACTGAGTTTGGAACTGCAGCCTGCATTGAGACCAAGAAGAACCCAGCGTTGAGGTGCATGGGCCTGGGAACAGATTTGTGACTCGAGTCATTAGTTATAGTCATAGAGGTTCTGAGGGGAACGGTGTAAATTTAAACATAAGGGGAAGAAAGTCAAAAGGAATATTAAGACGTGAGAGAAGCAGTCATTTGGAAGCACAGAATTTGAGCACCTGTTGAAGCCTTTCTTCCCAGACCCATCAGGACAATTTGCAAGAATACCGATTCAGCCTTAAAACTGCATAAGGAGAGTGCTGATTGTTTGGCAAGTGAACCCTTGAATGATAGAGCCATTACCACGGAGAGTACACCAATAAATGATGACTTACAGTTAATAGTCAGTCAGTTTGACCCTGATTCATCAGGGCCTTGTCCCAGCAATGAAAAACCAAATGACTGTCATACACTTTGTGGAGTTGAAACAGGTTACGTGCTGTCGAGCAGCAGGCATTGAAAACAAAAACAGCAGTCGACCACTTGGCTCTTTGAGTCTGCTCCATCATTCAATATGATCACCTAAGCCAATACCTGCTTTCTACCCGTACCCTTAAGTCCCTTTAGCCTTCAGAACTATATATAACTCCTTCTTGGAAACATCCAATGTTTTGGCCTCAACTGTTTTCCATGGCAGAGAATCCCACAGACTCCCCACTCTCTTGGTGAAGGCATTTCTCCTCATCTTAGTCCTAACTGGCCCACCCCTATCCTTAAAGTGTGACCCTTGGTTCTGATTCCTCAGTCATTGGGGACATCCTTCCTGTATTTATCCTGCTTCATCCTGTTGGAATTTCAGAAATTTTTATGAGACCCACCCTCTGCCCCCACTCAGTCTTCTAAATTCCAGTGAATTATAGTCCTAAATGTTCCTTTTTGGATTAGGTTCAAGGGCTAAATAGCCTGTTCCTGATCCTACGTTCCTAACCGATCCAGTAGGTCAGTCCTGCCATCCCAGGAAACAGCAGTTCAGGCAGCATCCAAGGAGCAGCCTTGGATGCTGCCTGAACTGCTGTGCTCTTCCAGCACTACTAATCCAGAATCTGGTTTCCAGCATCTGCAGTCATTGTTTTTACCTCATTTTTATCCCAGGAAACAGTTTGGTAAGCCTTCATGCTCTCCTTCCATATTTGTCTTTGTTAATCCTTTCTTTGTTAGAAACTTATAGAAGCTTTAAAAGTCTATTTTTGTAATTTTTGCAAATTTACATTCATATTCCAATCTCTTTATGAGTTTTTTGCTGAATTCTAAAATTCTCCCAATCATTTGTCTGACAACTTATATTGGCAACTTTATAAGTGTATAGCTGTGATCTAATACTACCTGAAACTTCCTTTGTTAGCCATGGTTCTCTTACATTTCTGTTGGGTGCGTTTGCCTTGTAGGAAAGAATTTTTTTGAAATATTAGGTATTGCCCATCTATTGTCAAGCCGTTTAATGTGTCTTTCAATCCACTACAGCCAACTTCCTTCTCTAACCTCCATAATTGGACGGTACAGCAGCTCAGTAGTTAGCACTGCTATCTCACAGCAGCAAGGACCTGGATTCAATTCCACCATCAGGAGTTTTCACATTCTCGACGTGTCTGCGCGGGTATGTTCTGATTTTCTCCCACAGACCAAAAATACGCAAATTAGATGGGCCATGGGAAGTGCAGAGACCCAGGAAGGAGGGTGGGATGCTCTTCAGTGGGTTGGTGTGAACTTAATAGAGTGTAGGGATTGTACGATTTAGATGAATTGCCCTGTTTACATTTAAAGTCCCAATTTTAGATCAATCTTTGCCTTTACAAAGTCACTGGAAAATTCTATAATACCAAGGCCTCCAATTCCTGAAGTTTCTGTTATAACATGATTACTAATAAACCTTTCTCACTGCGTAATACTAGATTTATGCCCTGGATGGTTCCAGGGTATAGTGCAAAAAGAACAAAGAACAATATAGCACAGCAGTAGGCCTTCCAGCCCTTCAAACCTCCACCACTACGTTTTGCCCTTCCATATTAAAACAGTCTTCACTTATAGGATCTGTATCCCTCTATTCCCTACAGATTCATATATAAGTGTTTCTTAAAAGCTGTTATTGTGTCTCCTTCCACCACCTCCTCTGGCAACAAATTTCAGGTACTCGCTGCCTTTTGCATGGAAAAAAACTTGCCTAGCACCTCTCTTTTAAATATCTCTATCCACCCCGCCCCCCCCCCCCCCCCTCCCTCCCCCAACCGTGAACCTGTGTCCCCTAGTAATGGACATCTCCATCTCACAAAAAAGCCTCATACTTCCACTCCACCGATGCCATTCATAATCTTATAAACTTCTATTAGGATTATCATTAGATTCACCAGTCTGTACGTAGCTTGATATCAGCCATTACTACTGCATTCCCCTTGCTATGTGCACTCTCTGATTGATGATGGTGATGCAGTGGTAATGATACCGGTCAGTAATCCAGAACCCCAGGCTGATGTGCTGGGGATATCTGTTCAAATCCCACCATGGCAGATAGTGCAATTTGAATTTGATCTAAATCTGGAATTAAAAGCTAGTCCAATGGTGGTCATCTAATTATTGTTGGTCATCTGGTTCACTAATGCCCTTTAGGGAAAGAAATCTGCCCTCCTTACCTGGTCTGGCTTACATGTGCCTCCAGACCCATGTGGTTTGTTCTGAAATGGCCTAAAGAGCTAGTCAAAGCAAGGCCAACTCAGGTTGGATAATAAATGCCTGCCATAACAGTGATACCAGCACGCTAGAATAGAAGAATAACTAGAGTGAGGTATAGCATTGTGGTTAAAATGATCAGAAAACCCGGAACCAGAAAGGTTGAAAAGAGGGAAGTGCAATCATCTCTCCTCACCTGATTAGAAGAGTCACAGAAATATACAGCACTGAAATAGACCCTTCGGTCCAACTTGTCCATGTGACCACACATCCCAACCTAATTTAGTTACATTTGTCAGCATGTGGCCCATGTTCCTCTAAACTCTTCCTATTCATATACCCATCCAGATGCCTTTTAAATGTTGTAAATGTACCAGCCTCCACCACTTCCTCTGGCAGCTCATTCCATACATGCACCATCCTCTGCATGAAAAAGTTGCCATGGAGGGGAAGGATTTAAAATGAATCTCTCACTTTAAACCTATGCCCTCTAGTTCTGAACTCCCCCACCCTGGGGAAAAGACCTTTTTGATTTACCCTATCCATGCCCATGATTTTATAAACCCCTATAAGGTCACCCTTCAGCCTTCGATGCTCCAGGGAAAACAGCCCCAGCCTATTCAGCCTCTCCCTATAGCTCAAACCCTCCAACCCAGCAACATCCTTGTAAGTTGTTTCTGAACCCTTTCAAGTTTCACAACATCTTTCCTATAGCAGGGAGATGAGAACTGAATGTAGTATTCCAAAAGTGGCCCAACCAATGTTTTTTACAGCTACAACATGACCTCTGAACTACTATACTCAGTGCACTGACCAACAAAGGACAGCGTACCAAATGTCTTCTTCACTGCCCTGTCTACCTGTAACTCCACTTTCAATCAACTATGAACGTGTACTTCAAGGGCTTTTTGCTCTGCGGCTACACATTACAGAGGAGCCTCGATTATCTGGCATTCGATTAATGGGGACTTCGGATCATCCGAACAAGATCGTATGGTCCTGATGCGTGGCTAACTATGTTATCCAGTATTCAATTAACTGAACAAAATACTTTCCGCCCATGTCCTTTAGATAATTGAGCTTCCTCTGTACAGTGTGAGAGGAGGATATTAAGAGCACAAGGAGATATTGGAATGATAATTATAGAGCAGGAAATGCTGGTGAAATGTAGGGAATTTTGATTAAAAAGATGATTTACATCCTATCGACCGAAGGAAGGCAAAGCTCTGTTCACAGACATTCAATCTCCTTTGACATGGAAGATATTCCAAAGAATTATAGGTGTGGGTGGTTGTGTAACAAGAGAGAGAGATAAACCAGGTAACTTGAAACTTGTCAGCCCAGTGTCAGTCTCACAAGGCAAGTCATGCCTGACAATTTTTTTTGTGTGCGTGGATTTTGAGAAGGCAGTGAGTAAGATGTGATGGAGATGGGGTGTTGATAAAATGAAGACACACGTTATTGCAAGAGAATGTCAGAGGGTCACAAGTCAGTCGCAGAACTGAAACAAACACTGGCAAAACTCACCAGGTCTGGCAGCATCTGCCGAGAGAGAAACAGAGTTAACTCTTCGAGTCTAATCTACATCAAAAGTGAAAGAATTTGAAGTAACTATGGTTTGAATCATGCCAATGTTTATTAGACTGGTATCCCACAGAGCTCAGTGGAGGTCACTGCTAGTCTCCAAACATAAGCAAACACTGAGTCTAGGATCACATGTTGAAATCTCACAAAGTAAAGGAGCTTGATTAACTTTGATTTGGATTGCAATCAATTTCAGGAGAGTCGCGTGAACACTGGGGTAAAAACAGAATTTTAAAAGGGGAAGTGGGTAACTCATGAAAAGTCCATCAAAGCAGTGCTTGGATATTTTTATGTCACGATGCAGATAGGTTCTTAATAAGCAAAGGGTGAAAGATCACCAGCAACATAGACTTGAGGTTAAAATGTAATCAGCCTGACCTTATTAAATACAAGATTGTGCTGGAGGGTTGAAAGGCCTATATCTGTTCCTTGTTTTCTTGCCTTAAGTGACATTAATGAACCAGCTACATGCTTATCACAATCCCAATAGCTTTTCACAATGACTTTCACTCGATGTTTTGAAAGCTAAGGCTCATATTCTAAAATGGTGAGATTTGAAATCTCAGATTTAGGATTATTAATCCAGTAACATGATCTCTGCACTACTGTACTCAAGATAATGACCGCTGTACCCAAAGCATGCTTGGTTTTATTCTGTTAACTCTTTTGCAGCAGAGCAAAAGGCTTCAGACACAAGAAATTGTCCAAAGGAGCGTGCTTGCTTCTCATCGAGCAATTCAGAAACAAGGAAGGATTGGAGGGATAGGTGCATATATTGTATTTTTTGTACCTTAACAACTTGTGGGTGGGTTCGGATGCTGCCTGAATTGCTGTGCTCTTCCAGCACCACTGATCCAGAATCTGGTTTCCAGCATCTGCAGTCATTGTTTTTAACTTGTGGGTGGGAGCAATACTGGCAGAAGCCTTTGGACATCCCTGAAGGGGAAGTGGCATGTCTTTTGCTTCAGTAAAAAACAAATCTGAAGCCTGAAAAAAAGGCCAGTTTATTTTACCTCACTAATTGCTGTAAATATTTTCTAATTAACCTGCTCAGAAGTAGGGACACTACCACTGTATCACAAGAACCTCACTTCAGCAGTTGCTGTAAGCTGTGGCTTTAACCAGTAACTTGACAGTCTTCGCATTTAATGTGAATGAACGATGAATTATTGTCACTTGTATTTGACAGTAAATGATACAGTAAAATAGTGGAAAGCTTCAACTGCTGTAACAA
Organism: Chiloscyllium plagiosum; assembly: GCF_037043375.1. Classification (NCBI taxonomy): domain Eukaryota; kingdom Metazoa; phylum Chordata; class Chondrichthyes; order Orectolobiformes; family Hemiscylliidae; genus Chiloscyllium; species Chiloscyllium plagiosum. The sequence goes on along the minus strand of NW_028270146.1, from coordinate 99,698,772 downwards.
TCCAGTGCCATTTTGAATGATTTTAAGAATAAAAAGACTTGCTAAAAGAGAGTGCAGCTTTGTTCTGCTACCTCCACCAAGAGTCTTGAGCTAGCTCACCAATGACATTAGCACCACCATGCCTCCTCCACCACCTTGTCATCAACTGTACTGGACCCACCAAGTTGGAGCTACCACTCTTCAGGTGCCATCATTGTCACTGGGCCCACCTGGCTGATGCCAGATCCTGTGCTAGACCCACACTCCCTCTGCAACTAGAAGCCTCTGGCACTGCTACCTCACCAATAGCCAGGACAGCCTGGCTCCGGGCCTACTACAACCAAGAGCTGCCGCTGCCAGCACCACGCTGATGACCAGGCGTTCCCAGTCTGGGTCTACTGCAACCTGGCTCTAGTGCTACACTTGGAAAGGCAAGGACTGATTAGGAAGAGTCAACATGGCTTTGTGCATGGGAAATCATGTCTCAGTAACTTGATTGACTTTGTTGAAGTAACAGCGGATTGATATGGGCAGAGCAGTGGAAGTGATCTATAAATTGTTTGACAAGGCTTCTTACAGCAGACAGGCAGGCAAGATTAGATCACATGGTATACAGAAATGGCTCAAAGGTAGAAGACAGTGGTGTGTCACAAGGATCGGTGCTGGGTCCACTGCTTTGCATCATTTATATAAATTTAGATAAATTAGATAAATGTGAGGTTGTGCACTTTGGAAAGATAAAGTGTAAGGGAGTGTTGCTGAACAGAGACCTTGGAGTGCATGTTCATAGTTCCTTGAAATTGGAGGCCCAGAAAGGACAGGATAGTGAAGGCAGTGATTAGTATGCTTGCCTTTATTGGCAGTTGCATAGAGTATAGGAGTTGGGAGGTCATGTTGTAACTGTACAGGACATTGATTAGGCCACTTTTAGAATATACTCAATTCTGGTCTCCCTGCTACAAGAAAGATGTTGTGAAACTTGAAAGGGCTCAGAAAAGATTTATAAGGATGTTGCGAGGATTGGAGAGTTTGAGCTATAGGGAGAGGCTGCGGCTTGTTTGCCTGGAGTGTCAGAGGCTGAGGGGTGAGTTTATAGAGGTTTACAAGGTCATGACAGGCAGGAATAGGGTGAATAGCCAAGCTCTTTTCCTCGGGGTGAGGAAAGTACAAAACTACTGGGCATAGGTTTAAGATAAGAGGGGAAAGACTTAAAAGGGACCTAACAGGCAACATTTTCACACAGAGTTGTGTGTGTATGGAATGAATTGCCAAAGGAAGTGGTTGGAGGCTGGTATATTTATAACATTTAAAAAACATCTGGATGGACATATGAATAGGAAGGGTTGGAGGGCATACGTGCCAAGTGCTAGCAAATGGGATTGGATTTATTTGGGATATCTGGTTGGCATGGACAAGTTGGATTGAAGTTTTCATGCTTACAACTCTGAGTTATATGTTGACAGCTTGTACTTGTACTTAAGTATTGTTATTTATTGCAAATAAATTGATTCTAAGTACAGAAACATGCCATGTTTTCAGTTAACCTGGCTCTGACCAGTAAATTAGTGCCTTTGCGTACTTCGATAAAACTTTCAACTTTTGTGATGACTCTAGAAATGGTAGCACTTTGATTTCCAGTAAGGTGTGACACAGGAGATAGGGAAACGGAAAAGATAACCTGAAAAAACCTGAATATTCAAAGTACAAACATCCTCTGCAATCTTTACAATTTTACACTGGAGAACCTCATTCCATTTCATTTCCTATCCCACACATTTCAGCTCAGGTAAGGAATGCCCTTTCAGATCATGGTTAAAAATCACACCACACCAGGTTATAGTCCAATAGGTTTATTTGAAAGTACCAGCTTTCGAAATGCATTTCCTTTGTCAGGTAGCTAGTGGGGCAGGATCATAAGATACAAAACTTATGGCAGAAGATCACAGTGCCATGCAACTGGTATGCTACTCCTGTCATCTCAGTGGGAATATTGACTGAGGATTGGTTCAGACTCAGTGCTGATGCTTTCTTTAGTCAAACAACTTCTCAAAGAGCAAGGTCACGTGGTGCAGTGAAACTTGCATACCAAGTAAGAACAGCACTGAACTGTGTAACTCAGTATATAGCATCAGTTCTACAATATATTTTCCATACATACCCCTCCCACACAAACAGAAATAAACTTGTATCCACCTTTCATTGTATTCAAATGGAGCAGACATCTTCTCCTCCTCCTCATGATGTGGAGTTGCTGGCATTGGATTGGGTTGGACAAAGTTAAAAAGCACACACCTCCAGGTTATAGTCCAACAGGTTTATTTGGAAGCAACAGCTTTCGGAGCACTTCTTTCTTTAGGTAGCTGTGGAGCAGGATCAAAAGACAGAATTCATAGCAAGAAATTTGTGTCTTATGTTCCTGCTCCACAGCTATCTTAAGAAGGAACAGCGCTCCAAAAGCTAGTATTTGTAAATAAACCAGTTGGACTAAAACCAGGTGTTTTGTGATTTTTAACATCATTGAGAATTAATGCAGACTCCCACCTCTTGCATTATGGATTGATAGAATAGGCACAGCCAGTTTACGCTTCATGTTAGAAACAGTTACTGTAGCCTGAGGGTTATAGAGATGGGTTAGTACTTCAAATGCCCACCCAATTGATTCAGTGATAAGAGCTCAAATCCCAACCATTGATAGAAGATTTTAAATAACGTTGAACAATTAAGATAGCTGGAATCTGTAATTATGATCACAAACTAGCAAACTGTTCTAAAATTTCAGAGAAGGCTGGAGGAATTCAGCACTTCTGGAAGAACCTGTGAAAGAGAGTGTTAACACTCTGAGGCTGGTACGACTCATGAGTCATACTGGACTCTAAACATTAACTCTGTCTTTCTCTCTCTCTCCACAGATGCTGCCAGATTCATAGTTTCACCAACATTTGGTTTTTATTTCAGATTTTGAGCATCCACAGGATTTTGCTTTTGTTCTCTAAATTCAACAGGTTCACTCATGTCATTACAGGAAGGAAATATAGCCAGGCTGGTTAACAATGTGACTCTGAAATATTGAGCTAATAAGTCATGAAATGATGTCAGATACTTTGATGGGAGTGTCTCGGATATTATTGTAGTGGTTTTATGAGAATAAAACCAGCCTGACCGCTATGTTGACTTACACAAGGATACAACAAAGGCACACCAGCCAAGTTATTCCTGTGAAAATTAAATCTTCTTAACAGCTCGGGACTTAGGCAAAAATCAGAAAGACTTTCTCACAGACTCCCCAAGTAACCATCTGACTGTCAGACTCTCAAATCATAACACTGCAGATTGCTCCATCTCCACCCGACAAGACAGGTCTACAAGAGGTGGGGAAAAGTGAGCTGTAGATGCTGGAGATCACAGTCGAAAAAAAGTTCACAGTTAGGTCAAGCAGCATCTGAGGAGCAGGAGAATCGACGTTTCAGGAATGATGGGGTGGGGGGAGGGCGCTTGGGAGAAAGGGAGCTGAGAGATAAATAGGAGGGTGGGAATGGGGAGGGGAGAGACTATAGGTAGATGCAGGTGGGGGGGGGTGATGGTGATAAGTTGGAGGCAGGATGGAGTGGAATAGGTAGGAAGGGAGCTGGACAGTTCAAGAGGGCAATGAAGAGTTGGAGTGTTGGATGTGGAATAAGGGGAGATGAGGAAACTGTTGAAGTCAACATCGATGCCTTGGGTTGCAGGGTCCCAAGGCAGAAGATGAGGCATTCTTCCTCCAGGCACCAGGTGGCTTGGATTTGGCAGTAGAGGTGGCTCAGAACTTTCATGTCTTGGCAGAGTAGGAGGGGGAGTTGAAGCAGTCAGCTGCAGTGCAGTGGGGTTGTTTGGTCCATGTCCCCCAGAGATGTTCCCTGAAATGTTCCGTGTGTTGGCACCCTGTCTCCCCAATGAAGAGGAGACCACATCGAGAGCAATAGACACAGTAGATGAAGTGTTTGGATGTGCAGGAAAATCTCTGCCAGATGTGGAGGGATCCTTTGGAGTCTTGGATGGAGGTCCAAAATTTCCTTTCAAATTTAATAACATCTTTCCTGCAGCAGGGTGACCAGAATTGTACACAGTACTCCAGAATTGCTCTCATCAACATCCTGTACAGATGCAACATGACATCCCTACTCAGACTTATACTCCATGCTGACCAATGAAAGCAAGATACCTCCACAAGAGGTATCAGAACAATGGCACACACTCAGGAAGCAATGGCCCAAAATCACCAACATTAAAATTTCAAAGCATCAGGTCGAACATGAAACCTCTTGCTGATTATCATCCTCCAGTTGATGCAATCCACCATGCTGAGCATCACTTAGAAGAGAGACTTTGGGGTTGAGATTCATAATCCCTTGAATTGGGGGGCCCGGGTAGATAGGGTGGTGAGGGAGGCAACAAAAACAAATTGCTGGAAAAGCTCAGGTTTGGCAGCATCCGTGAAAAGAAATCAGAGTTAATGTTCTTGTCTGGTGACCTTTCCTTAGAACTCCAGTTCTGAAGAAGGGTCACGGGACCCGAAATGTTAACTGATTTCTCTTCATATGCTGCCAGGCCTGCTGGGTTTTTCAAGCAATTTATTTTTCTTTCTGATTTACAGCATGCACAGTTCTTTGAGTTTTTTATTGAAGCCTTCATTGGTCAGAGCATGGAATAACGGTCTAATAGTAGGGACATTGTGTTGTGGCTGTACAGGAAGCTAGTGGGAGCACTGCACTTCTGGAGTACTGTATACAATCCTGGTCACCCTGCTATAAGAAAGATGTTACTAAATTGTAAAGCAAAGATTTTACAAGAATGTTACCAGGAGCAGAGGGTTTGAGTTAAAAGGAGGTTTTTCCCTTAGAATGTAGGAGGTTAAAAGGTGATTTTATAATGGTTTATAAATTCATGATGGGCATAGATAAGGTGTTTTCTGCAGGGCAGGGGAATGCAAGTCAGAAATTTGGGGGGTGGGGGGAAATCAAGAGTGTGGTGCTGGAATAGCACAGCAGGTCAGTAGGATAATCCTCGTTTCGGGCATAAGCCCTTCTTCAGGAATGCAGCATCCACGGTCCTCACTTTCTCCTAGAAGATGAGAAGGAAAAGATTTAAAAGAGATCCGAGGGGCAATATTGTCACAGAGGGTGATGCATATATGGAATGAGCTGCCAGAGGAAGTGGTAGATGCAGGTACAGGAACATTTAAAAGACATTTGGACAGATTCATGAATAGGAAAGTGCAGTGAATGGAATTTGGTCAGCCAGGATCTCGTGGAATATGATTTCCCTGATTGGGGCTGATAACCTGACTGATCAGGGAGTCCTGACTGACAGGTATTAACAGGAGTGTGAGGGATTCTGCTGACTTGAGGAGCAAGCTTGGTGCTAGCCAGGCCAGTGTCATCTACCATGCATGCATAAATAAATAAAGTGACTTGCTGATGGAATACCAACCTTCAGAAAGGTTGAGAGGGAAATGGGCCAAAGACACGCAAATGGGTCTAAGTTTAATTTGGGAAACCTGTTCGTCATGGATGAGTTGAACCAAAGCGTTTATTTCCTATGACTCTATGATGCTAATCACAGAGTGTGGCAAGAGGCACAGGAAGTACAGTGGGTGGGAGAACTTTAAAGTACATCTCCAGGAGTGACTCAGTAATGCCTTCCCTTACTGAGCTGACTAAATTTTTAAAGCGCATATCTGCCAGACTGGGTCTGTCGGTAATTTTTCACAGGGGGGGTGGTGGGGAGTGGAGGACAGTATTGAGAGGGAAACTCTACTTGATACAATCAGGAGAAATTTGCATCTACCAACAGAATTTGGAGAACTGACTATTGCAGACTCTTTGGAGAAGGTAAGTCACATCCCAACACAGAGGACACCCTCCATCATGTTCTGTATAGACTAAACACACTTCAAACAAAAAAATGCTTGAAATCTGAAACAAAAAAAAAAGTGTTGGAAATTTTCAGCAGGCCAAGCAGTGTCCATGGAGATAAACAGGTAACATTTTAATCAAAAGTCTCAAGAAATAATTAGAAATGGAGCAAGTTAAAGGCAAGGTAGGGAATGAGAAAGGGAGGGATAGAACAAAAATAAGGTAACAGGTGGAACCAGACAGGAAAAATTAAATGATAAAAGAAATGATGGTTGAAAGAGAAAAAAGTGTGGTAATAGGTTCTGAGGTGGTGTAAATATAAAAAAAAGACTCATCATTAACAGCCATCCCCCAAACACAAAATGTGCAGATCAATTTACACTTTCTTGAAATCCATTTTTAACTTAAGGACTTGTCCTATTATCATTGTTTTTGTTAATCATTCCTATCTTTCATCCTTTCTCTTCCCTCCCACTTCCACACTTGCTTCATAAGTGCATCTCAAACTTCTGCCCATTTTACTTAGATTAGATTAATTAGATTACTTACAGTGTGGAAACAGGCCCTTCGGCCCAACAAGTCCACACCGACCCGCCGAAGCGCAACCCACCCATACCCCTACATTTACCCCTTTAACCTAACACTACGGGCAATTTAGCATGGCCAATTCACCTGACCCGCACATCTTTGTGACTGTGGGAGGAAACCAGAGCACCCGGAGAAAACCCACGCACACACGGGGAGAATGTGCAAACTCGGGATTTTGCTACAGAGGGAGCGAAATAGACCCATAACCAACAGATCAGATCAAAGCTCTCGAACACGAGTAAACTGCTGCTACAGGAGTAAGCAGCAAATACTGAAACATATGCTGCAGGCTCAGCAATATTTGTGGAGAGAGAAAGGGAGTTGACGTTTTAAGCCAGTGGCCTTCTAGCAAATACTATTTGCATATTTTCAGTACATGCTGCCTTTATTTTTTAATTTCAAACCTCTGCAATTCCATCACACCCAGTTGCAGCTGCTGATGGACAATTAAACAATGAACAAGAACATCTCCATTTGCAATGATGGGCGAGGCAGGTGGAACTTGAATCTAGATCATCTGGTCCAGAGGTAGGGGGACACTATCACAACAGCATTACCAATAAGCTTTATATAACCTCTGTGCAGAGGCCACATAAATTGGTTCCTTTAAGTTACTGTGCACATGTAGTTAAACAAGGATCTGTGCGCTAAAAATGAATCACCCACCCAGAAAATGAGAGGGTATGTTAACCCTAGATGCCAATACTCAGCTACTTCAATTTACTCCATGTGTGATCTAAACACAGAATACAATGCATACACAACCAGCTCCAAAAGTGGCAAACTGCCCCTGTGCGTGGACCCAATAATGCAGAATATATCCAGGTATGTTTTGTCCAGATAGCAGGACAAATCTAATCCAGAAAAATATTATTCCCTCAACCTGCTCTTAATGAACATGATGGGAGGCATCATTACAGTATAAGGGGTACAGAAAGAGACCATTCAATCCAACAAAGTCACAGTCTGTTAATATGACACCTATCATTATCACATTTTCAAATCTGTATATCTTTTCCCTCATATGCTAGTCTAATTTCATCTCAAACACATCTATACTATTATCTTATGGAATAGTGGTGGTCTAATGGTAATATAATTGGGCTAGTAATCCAGAACTGCAGGCTGATGTTGTGGGTGAACAAACAAAAAGTGTCTGGGAAACTCAGCAGGGCTGGCAGCATCTGTGGGACAGACAAAGAAGTTAACCATGATGACGGTGACATTTGCATCCACTGAAAATCTAAGATCAAAAGCTAGCCTAATGTTGACTGTTGACCACGTTAATGGTCATGCGCTGTTAATGTCCTTTCAAGGAAGAATTCTATCATCCAGACCTGCTCTGGCCTTCATTGTCAAGACTCTGGAGTCACAATGTGGTTGATTCTCCTCTGGTAACAATTAGGGATCGGCAATAAATTACGGCCAACCAGCAATGACCACATCCCAGGAGTTAAAAGAACACACTGTGGTACCAACTCAAAACTCTTACGTATTTATTTAGTGAATACATTTCTGAATTCCTGATTTTGTTTCTTGGGGACAACCTCATATTGATGACCACTAGCTGCACACTTTCCACAAGAGGACAGCTTGGCTCTGTATCCACTCCTATTAAAACCTTTGAAAATTTTAAATACTTCAATTAAGTTGCATCTTCCACATGCAATGCTCACTGATTTTGATGAGGTAATGAACCAGAAGCATCAGGACATACTTTAACGTTTCAAGCAAGCCGTTATTTTCCATCTGCAAGCTGACAAAATGAGCTTGAGAGATTATTCAAATGTGGAGGCAACACGAGCTAGATTGAACCCTCACCTGCAGATACTTACCAACATGACAATGGTGCCTGCACTTTAAATACTAATTTACTGGCAGTAAGGTGCTTCTGGACAGCTAGTGGTTGAGGGAGGTGCTACTGCAATGGCAAAACCTTTTGTTCCTTTCCAAGCAGAGGGTCACAGTGATCAGATTGAAAACTCTGTCTGATTGTTTTAGTCTAGCGCACATTAATTATTGCATCCTAACATGTTATCTAGTTGGGTCCATTTAACCGTACATTGGCAATGACCAAATCTGGTGCTGTCCTTGTCTGTGCACTCCAGTTACTGGTTTCCCTACCCACAATGGGTCACTACAGTGACTGTTTAAGATCCTTATTCACAACCAAGGTTAACATGAAGAAACACAAATATAGTCAGTTCTTTATAGACACTTCGATTTTATTTTGATACTGTACTGCTGTACCTGAATCATTTTTGCTAAGGTTGAACACAAATTATGATTTCATTAACTGATTGTACTGAGTTATGGCATAGCAATAAAATAAATCAGTTAACCAGCCTGTACTGTTAGGGGAGGGTGGGGGTACAAGCTGATTCAGTGAACTGGTATTGCATTGAATAATTAACCACCCAGGCCTCATCTTCCATGCATCCTCCTCAAATCTTTCCAACTCTGAACTGTGGATCCAGCTTACATGTAGATCAGAAATGAATTTTTAAATAAAAAGGCCTAGGGCTTTGTTTGATTTTACAACATGTGCCAGGCATCAAATTGGGTAATAGGTCTGAAACTGTCATGCATTCTCTTTAAAAGTACAAACATTTAGTGATGTAGTGTGTGTCTGGACCACAAAGAGACAAGTGCAGCAACTTGAAACAGAACCCGAAGATCCCACACGAGGCACCCTCCTCTCATCCAGGCACACTGTCTGCAACACATCACTATGCATTTGCCAAAGGAAGATGCTTGCAGAACCTGCCTAATTTGGGTTTTATGGTTGAGGTTCAGCACTTACACAAGGACAGATGCAGCTGTTAAGATAGTGCACACTGGCTAGAAGTGCAACCTGCAGAAAGGATAAAGGATGTGATTTGAGTGTGACACAGTCACTTGCAACCTGGTTGTTCTAACCATGGCAGCTGCCCAGGGTTTAGATCAAACTACTGCACTGTTGCATGTCAGTGTATCTTGCTGGTTAGTCAGTGACTGGAGTTCTGTTGTATTCATTGGGGGTGGGGGAAAGGTTGTTCACACTGTCTCACAGAGCTGCCCATACAAGCAGAACGATGTCTCCTAAATTATACATGGAGTCTTTCAACAGATCCATTCCACTGGATGGAAAAACTAAGCAGCCGGTGAATCAGAGATGTAAGGCAACACCAAGCCTGTCAACACAAGGAAGGGACACGGAGTTCAACTGGAGAGCAATACTAACTGCAAATATTAAAATATGGATTTTAACCTTGATATAATTTAGAATGCTCAAAAACTTCATCTGTTTTCACTACGTTAAATACTGTATATATATCCCACTTCACAATACATCAGCTATTGTCAGAATTCAGCCTCCAATTTCTTCACTTTGCGCTGTTTTGACCTATCCAAATGGGGTGCAGTGGCTGCTCCTGGGGTTCTGGCTGAATGTTAAACAGATGGCAGCTCTCAGGAAGGTTATTCTGTGCCTTAATGTTCCACACCTCAAATAAGCAGAGGTTTTAGCTGAGTTAGAAGCTGGAAAACGCAGGCAATGCAAGCAGAGAGGGGACAAGAGGATGAGTGAGGTAGTGAACAAGAGAGGATGGAAAAAGGGAAGATTGAGATCAGGGTGAGAGATGATGGAAATTGGGGGCAGAGGAGAAGAGACAGAAAAACAGACAGACCCAATGCAGGGAGTGGGCCACACTGGGGAGAACAGGGAGGGATGTCAGCAATGAGAGACGGTGAGAGAAAATACATAGTGTAAGAGAGAGACAGACGAAAGGGGCAGGCAGGATTGGTTGGGGGTGGGGGTGGGGGGGGAGGCAAGACAGAGTGCAGTATGAAGTGGTTGCAGAGAGCGTGAGAGAGAGGTGAAGAAGGATAGGACAAGATGGTGAGGTGAGAAACTGGGCAACAAAAGGGGAGGAGAGACGAGACAACAATTCTGAAGCCGGCACCACATTTACAACTCTACTGCAATGATTAGCATGTTAAATTTAGTTTGAATTCGATGGAGGAACTTGTGACTTACACATTCTCAATTACAAAGCACTGCTTGTACACAACCAGAACGATACAGTAGAGTGGAAATGTATTGCTGGCCAACCTCTGGGCTCTTTTCAGCATCTCCTATTAATGGCAACATAGGAGAGAATTGAAATTTTGGGATGAAGTGCAGAATTCAATCCATATCCATTGTGTTACATGTTGGATTATCAAAGAATTGCACTGCTTTGGCCATGCAAAATATCCTTAAAATTTGAGATTAAAAGAAAAGTTAATGCCCCGTGCAGGTTTCTAGATCACTATATTTGGATTTCAAGTAGCTATCACATGGTGATGCCATTATCTGTGCTAGGATACTAAGTATACCCTGTGGGTATTGCAGATGTCCTTTCCTTTAACCTGTGATTTCTGTACATCGATGCTGGTTGGACAGGGCTGGTACCTGCAGTAACACAGCAGTAACCCTCTGTTACATGAGGATAATCCTGAACTGGTCACAGCTTTCTACACTGCTGGAGGGTTTCAATCAGGTCACAACATGTCTGTTTCTGTTCAGATTGATGCTGAAAATGCAGACAGTGGGCCTGTCAGTTTCTGACACAGAAAGGAGTGAGCAACTGCTCTCTTCCTCCCATTGGCTGACAGTTATGCTGGGAATTTCCAAGTGAATGTGACTGTTTCTTCCTCATATTAACTGAGTGCCAGAGTCTTTAACTGAGCAACAATGGGAGTGGGAACACAGACTGGATGTTACATTTCTCAAGCTTCGATGTGTGCTGGCTGCCAACAGTCAGCAGACTGGGACTTGTACTTGGAGGCTTGTCCCGGCCAGTCCAGGGGTCACTGCAGCACTTAAGCAGGTGCCACTTGCAGTCACTGGCAGCTGACTGATGCAAATATAACAGTGGTATGAGGAAGGAGGAGGCATAGAGGAAGGCACAGGAAGCTGAATGCTGCTTCTGTTCTCAAGGGGAAATAGCTTCCGCCTCTGCAAATTAAAACACAAGGACTTCAGAATGTTTACCTCTCAGCACTGGAAACTAGTAAAAATTCACACGCATACAATCTCTCCATAAAATTACGATTCATCACTTGGCTGGATTCTCACCAGTCTGTCAGGTTAGTAAAAGATAGCAGTTTCTGTTTGATTTCTCACTTTTTTTTGTACATATTTACAAATTCATCTATAAAAAAATAGCACATTCAAAAAGAAACAAACAAGGATTCTGTGCTCTCCTGGTAAACATTATGTACACGTCATTCAGAGGGAAAAGGCTTCTCCATGATTTCACTTCTATTAAAACAACTCTAAATCCTTAAACATGAGTCTTGTGACTCGCCCTCCCTCCCCGCCCACTCACTGCAGCCATCCCACCAACCATCCCCACTGTTCATGGTTACCGCCCCCCAACAGCTGGGGGCTGAACCAGGCCTCTGCTGGCCTTCTTGCTGGGGGACGGCGAAGGCGTGCTTGTATCAGTCGGAGTCTGGGGTGTCCCTGGGACGCTGTTAGACATACTGTGAGGGGAGCTCAAAGGGGAAGTGCTCATCATTCCAAAGGTGGCAGTGCTGGTTGGCCAAGAGAGGGGAGACTGCCCAGGGCCGCTTCCTGTCATACCTGGAGATTCAAAAGAAAATACTTTGAGATCCGAAAGCAAAAAAGTCAACAATCACAATCAACGTAATTAAACCTCAAACAGTCTTCAAACGATAGGAGGGATACTAGTACTGGCATATTTGCCTCACCATATTGATTGTTAGCATCAATCAAGTCTAATGCATGCACAATTTAGATGAAGCTCTTCCTACACTGGCGTCCTCCCAGGAGAGGATTAGCATGGGGTTAGATAGTGAGTACAGCTCTCTTTACTGTACCCATCAAGCACTCCCAGGACAGGTACAGCACATTGTTAGATAAAGCTTCCTCTACGCTGCCCTTCACAAACGCAACACATGGTTAGACACAGATTAAAGCTGCCTTTACACTATCCCCATCAAACACTCCGAGGCCAGGTACAGTATGAGGTTAGATAGAGTAAAGCTCACTCTACACTGTCCCAAACACACTCAGGTAGGTATAGCAGGCGTTATACAGAGTAAATTTCCAAATGCTGATTACTAACTTGAAGTTCAACCTCACCCTCATTAACAGAAAGAAAATAAATTAATTTAATGAGCAGCACATTAATCTATAATGAATAGAAGCATGCTTGATTGTGTCAACCACTTTTTAATACTTGGAGCATAGCCAATCACTAATCAGTTTGCTTTACTTCAAAAAGAGAGAGCAGCCAAACTGTCAGGGAGGATGTAACTAATTGCTCATTGCACCCGCATTTGATATTCCCCTAGTAACCATTTTGTCAACATTCTGTTTCCTGAGTGCTACAGGGAAACCTGGTCTGGGTGCTTATTTAAAAACGACTCATCAATCATGACATAATTGTGACCAAATGCTAGTAAATTATCTAAATGGATAAACAAAAGTGGGAATTTCAAAGTGGCTTCGGTGAGGAACCGGAGAGAACATCTGCACAGGACAAGTATGTGTCAACCAAGAACAGAGGTGATCAGAGAATGAACTTAGAACCCTTCGAAGAGAAGGCAGGATAGGTGGAATAGTTTCATCTGAAATTTTTTTTTGTGTCTAGCACAGAATGACACAGGAAGTAGACCAGACCTCAGCTACAGCACTGAGATTCTGATTAAAGACTCTTTTTAAGAAAAACAAATAGCATCTTTATTACTTGTTGTACTTCCCTACCTGATTTTAATTTCATTCTCTTGTCTGGATAAATACATCCACTTGTTGGTGTGAACCAGTGTCTTGGTCTAATAAGCATGTTTGGTCGGGATAATTTTTGAATAAGGAATCATATGATCAATTTCACTAATTAGTGTAAAGCAAGAATTTTTACTGGGATCTCTAAATCACACTGTTGATTACCCTGACATTGGACAGTAAAAGGATTAGGGTCTCGATGTCAGGTTATATGGATAAATTAACTTAACTTCAGACTAAATGAAATAGTTATGCCTCCTTTATATAGCTCAAATCATTCTCAATTTTATTCAAAATTAAAGTGTACATGGTATGAAAATTGTACCCAATGCTAGTGAGACTAATGGACTTCACTTCAAATTATTTCAGCTCAGTACAAATGTGTAAATGTTGACACTACGTTGGGTCATTAGGAAGAGAGCGTGCTGGCACTGTTCCAAGGGTGACACTTGACAGTTCCATCTACACCTTACCTTTCGACACACTGTACCCGTATGCAGCATATGCAGCAGCTGAAGCTGCTGCTGCACCGGCCCTGGCTCCTGCCATTGCTGCAGCACTGCCAGCAGTAGACTTGCGCCCTCGATTTTTTCCCGAACCTTTTGAGGTACTTCCAGATCCTTTTGGACGGCCCCTGCCCCTCCCTGATGGGCCAACGTTAGTAACAGATTTATCTTGTGAAACACCTGTAAAGGAAGGAGTTTAACACATCACCACCCAGGATATGAAAAGCAGAAATTCAGTTCACAATTCTACTATAGTCAATGTTCTACTACAGTATACACCCTGAAGTGTGCCCACATTAATTGAAATCACCAGCTTGGATCCAATACCCATCACAAGGCACGTGAAACCACTGACAGAAGGCTTTAAGTGCCCTCATTTTGTCTAGTAAAGAACTCAACTGTATCACAGAAACTAGGGACAGCCCTTTGAGCATGATCATGGCCGATCCCTTGGCTAAGTGGCATATTCTTGTTTTCACACCTTATCCCTTTACGCCTTTAGTATCTTAAAAAAAAATCAAGATCTCTATATTGATTATATTTAGTGATCCACTTTTCACAGCCTTGTGGTAGCAAATTCCACAGGTTGACCATTTTCAGTGAAGAAATCTTTCCCCATCTCTATCCTAATGGTCAACCTCAGATCATGAGGTTCTGCACCTGGTTCTAGATTCGCCAGCTCGGGGAAAGCACCCTCTCTGTATATAATCTACCCAATCCTGTTAAAATTTTATACATTTTGTTCAAATACCCTTTAATCCTTCTAAACGCTCATGAATGCGAACATGGTATCCAGCTAGCAAGGAAAAGTCTAGGAATAATAAAACTGGACAGACTACATATCAACGGAGGCACTGGCTTCACCACTGGAACAAAATCCCAGAACACCCCATAGTTTAAAACAGCAGCTCAATCATCTCTCCACCTCTCTGTGACAAAGAAGAATGCTAGGCTTGCCAGTGATGCTCATGAAGCAATGAAAAAAAAAGACATGCCTGCAGATGTGGGCAGAGGTACAGGCACATATACAAGCAAATATATAGGTGCACACATATGCAGGCACATATATAGAATTACCAGCAGGATATGAGAAAACAATTCACCAAGTGCTGAAGGGAAGATTACAAATTGACACTTTGGACTGATATCACACTTGAATTGTTCTGCTACCTCCCACTAATCCCCAGCTGCTAATTCTATTTATAATCACAAGCTTGAGTGGTACAACAAAACAAACAGGAAACTAGACAATTAAACAGTACGGGTGACGATCGCTGCCCCAGTGACTCAAAGTCACGCAACGACATCCGACTTTAATCCAAGGTTACAAAGTAACCATCTATGTTCCCAGCCTCACATTTGGTGTAAAGATGGGTTACTCAATGCACCAGGAGCTTCCTGTTCGTCATACCATTCACATGGTCTGAAGTTGAGCCTGCAATGGAGACTGGGGAATTGGTTGCTCTGGACTGCGAAGCTGACGTTGGGTCGTCCACAATCACAAGGTCACTGCTACTTTCATCGGGTGCGATCGATCCAGTGTGCTGTTCACTGCTCATAGATATCTGAGGGGGCAGAGGGTATAAGTTATAATGCGAGCCAGTTTGCTTCTGTAAAAATGCAACGCATAATCGCTAGATCTCAATAATGATTGCATGCAATTCTATTTTTGGGTGTTCTTGCACATTAACATTTCTATTGGGTAGCAATATGGATAAAAAGCACAGGTTGGATAATGTGCCACCATGGCAAGAGAAAGTAAAATTACCATAGTCCCAGAAGACCACAGGCCATTAGAGAGACACAATTGGTGGTGGTTTAACATGAGGGTTACATAGAACATATAGAACATAGAACAGTACAAGCCCTTTGGCCCTTGATGTTGTGTCAAACTTTCATCCTATTCGAAGGTCAAACTAACGTGCATAACTTTCCATTTGCTATCATCTCAGGCAAGGTTGAGAATATGTGGCTTTCATGGTAACCTCAGCCACTGCAGGAATTAAACCTGTGCTGTGGGAATCACAAATCAGTCATCCAGCCAACTGAGCTCACAGACCAGTGGACAATACGTCAGTAACATTAAAATAAATGTGCGCGATTAAATCAACGGAGACCAAGCTGGTCAGACATTTTCATCTCAACTTCACATTGCTGGTCACAAAGGGTGCCTTTTATAGATGGATCAGAAAAAGGCACTGCTACAATCAGATGTAGCTAAGACTAAGTTCATAAGACATCGGAGCAGAATAAGGCCATTTGGCACATTGAGTCAGCTCTGCCATTTAATGAGATTATGGTTGATTTGAAAATCCTCAATTTTACTTTCTTGCCTTTTCCCCAATACCTTGATTCCCTGATTATAAAATCTGTCTAAGCCTTGAAAACATTTAATAATCTCCACAGCCCTCTGCAGTAAAGAATTTTACAGATTTATAATTCAAAAAAATTCTCATTTCTATCTTAAATAGGCAATCTTTTCTCCGAGATTGGAGTCTTCTGATCTTAAGCTTGCAACTAAAGAGGAAACAATCTCGATGCAACTGCCCTGTCAAGCTCCCTAAGAATCTAGTACACTTTCAGTTTAACTTCAGTTGCATAAGCACAGTCCAAAACACCTTTATCATAACAAGAATCAAGTCCATTTCCAATACACATGAAGTTGTGAAACAATGCGGCTTTTAAGCTATTAGCAATATTGCATGAATGCTAACATCACATGATGTACACATTTTTTTTATACTTAGACCTCTCTAGTTCTTTGCTAACACCTTTAAGAAAACCAAAGTGAAAATGTATCAGAACCAAGGACCAGAAGCAGGATGAATTGAAGACACAAGGTGGTTTAACACAACTTAGTAAATGTAAAACTCCCCTCTATGCTCCTATGGTTTTTTTTTGTTTCTCATCCAGCCATCTCTTTTCTTATTTATTTAAAAGGATCCAAGATTTCCAAAATCCTCCCTTTAAATAATGGCAGGTGTATCCCATTTTTGATGATACATCAGTTATATCATGAATCCTAGATTTTTTTGACCTTTAGGTTTTCCTTTAACATACTATTTTCATGCTTTTCCCCAGATATTTTCCCTCCCACAAATTTTGCTGAAAGGTTCTTTCTTTCATCGCGAAATTCAGTCCTCAAACGCATATAGGAAAAGGAAATGACTAAAGATAGGATCTTCTCCTGGTGTCAGCTGGGCCAATAAGTGAACCCCCAACTGCTTTAGTATGGACTGAGCCTCCATCCCCATTCAGTACGGAGTGCTGGTCTTGCTTTTCAGTCTAATCCTGGAACTGTTTAGCATACAGCCCACTGGCCATTATGCCCAGTTCTCCTGAATGCAGCCTTGTTGTCACTACAGATAGATCCACAAAATGTGAGTCAGAGTCTTGCAGCTGGTTTTATATCTTGCGTCCCTGTGCTGAGTCACGCTCAGCACCTGCATTAGAGGCTCCGTTTTCTATTACCTCACTGTAAGGGCTAGGCATGGCTGAGTCCACACTGATGAAAGATTCTTCCCCATCTGCTGACAGGTTTCCTGAGGACATGTTGGAGTTATCTGCAGATGCTAATGAAGGTGTCAACATAGTCCATCCCTCTTTCCTTCTCTTCACAGCATTCTCTCCATCCTCCTTCTTCTTCTGCCAAAGACAAAGACAACTTATCAAAACAAGAGTCTTTCAATCCCCACCTAATCTCATGACACAACTACCAGTCATTACAGTAATATAACTCAGTGAGCTGGTTAGACATTCATACACCCACAAGACAATTAAACTCCATTCCCCTGACAGCTTCAGCATGAAACTGAAAACATGTTCACCAATTCTGGTTTGGTACTGGTACAGCTGCAGGTATGGATCCTATAACCACAATACAGTCTCCATTCTTACTAACTCTCTGGCGCTGTTAGTCTGCTGAGTGATGTTTTAGGATTAGTTTACGTCCTGTGGCTCTGTACATTTGAAATCTCCAAGCAAAACACGGCAAGTAGTTAGGATAAGTAGTGTAGGTGAAATTCAGTCAACTTGTAGAAATTGTGCACTCAGACTTCATTTCTGCATTTATAATGTGAACTACATGTGTAAACTTACCTTGTTGTATTGATGCTTTCTGAGTGCAGTAGTGATACTGCAGCACCTACACATTCAGCAGTGTGTAATTACAGCAAGGTGGTGATTCCTGGACAGTTTCTATTATTTGACATCGGCTCAAGAACAACTTAAACAAATAATTTTGGTCAAAATTGCTTTCAAACACAATTTTCTCCAAAGGCTCCCTTTCCTAAGCGCCCACATTACTCCAGCCAGCATGAGGAAATAAGGGAACTTTCCTCTGAATCTATCCCTATATTGTAATTGCTCTGGGAGACTTGGAGTAGAGGGAACTTGTACTTGGTATTGAGTTGACCTTACCAACACAGAAACTGTGATGCTGATTCTAGATGTCTGAAATCTTGCTATGCTGATATTCCTCACCTTGACAAATATCAGAATCTGATTTTTTTTTTAAACCACTGTTTAAGGTATGCATCACCAGAAGCTCTAGTGGCTAACTATTATTCTTACAGGGTAGCAGAAAAACAAATGGTGAAAGTTTCCAGAAACAGCCTTTCTTTCCATTGTTGGACTTTGAGAAATTGTGGGGGAACACGTGCGAATGCATATGTATGCAAAAATGAGAATATGTATGAGAGTGGTTCTTCACTCCACATTGCGCGCACACTACAGTTCATAAATGACTAAGCACAAAAGTGGGTGTGCACATGAACCTGCACACGAACGTGCACTAGTGAGTGCGCTCATGGCTATTGGCAAGTGCATCATTGGTCATCTTTTAACAATAAACTTAAGAATGAGGTTGTACTGTGACTGCGGAAGTGATCCAGTATGGATCTGACACTCATTTTTATTAATGTTGGTAACTTGATCAGGAGCAGTGATGAATAAATCAACAGCAGGGGATTAGAGACATCATTAATTGCACACTCAGCTCCATGGGCCGTGCTCAGCACCGACACCTGCCGTCCCAGAAAGAGATTTGTGTGGCATAGGTTGTGGGGTTTGAATGTGTGCAGGATTGGATTAGGGGTTGGGGGGAGGTATAGGATCAGTTATAGGGCAGAACAACCCCTGGACTATAGGCGAGGAGCTGATCTCTATTACATAATGACAGGGACTTTTCACCATGGATTACCATCACAGGAGAGCTATGATTTAGTAACTTTCAGCATCTTCTAAGGTTGACTAGAGAATGCCTCCAATTTCAGACATACTCTGCTGCTCTCTGCTGTCCCGGTACAGTTGTAATTAACATAGCACCATCAGTAACATTTACGGAATCTGAAGCAATGATAAGGGGCTTTGGGGAGACAGTGGGCAGTGAGATTAGTTTTGCATTATGTGAACAGTAAGCAGAGGGCTGAATGGCTTCCTTCTGTAATGTAAATACCCTTCTTCTGTATTGTAGATGACCATGGCTCGAGGCCAGGTTCTTTCCATAGGAACTGTAAAGGACAACATTCAGATCCAGTTGTCAAGACTTACTTCCACTCAGCTGGAAGGCCTTATCAGCAGAGAGCAAGGAGCTTGGACATCTTTGAATTATGGTGCACACACATGAGACGAACAATTGAACCACAAAACGCTTCACAATTTGATATTTCTAGAGATTTACATCTAAAATTATGATTTTACTGGAGAGAGAAAGTGAAGAATAAAATCGTTCTGCCTTTGTTTAAATAAAAATGTGATAAGAAGCATGAAATACCTTTTATTGATATAGTCCCTAATCCTGCTTTAGGATGCTGCAAAGTACATCAAACTGATGGATTCCTTTTTGAAGTGCTGTGTGTGTGTGTGTGTGTGTACACAATGCAAGCACTCCCTTAGTACCACAGTCGAGTAGAAAGGCAATTTTTTACCTGCGCAAGGCAAAATTGAAATAGTTTGGGCAGAATGGCAACAAAAAAGCAATTATTCCTGAAAAGTGGAGGTAAGTTAGGTAATGTTCATTTAGTGTATTGGCTATAGCTGACTGCCATTTAAATGGAACTGTAGTTGAACTGAAGGACACAACCATATGTGCGATGTACTCTGTGCATGAAGAAGATTGGTACATCGACCATGGGCAAGAGGCAATGACTACAGTAAGAATCAATCCTGCTCACGTCATTGTGGTCTAGAAACTGTACAGAGACAAACCATTAATTAGAAAATCTTCCACTCTATGCTGAACAGAGTGAGTTACCAGGATAGGGAAGACAAGGTTTACACCAGGGCCAGTTTACTCTTCAGGTGAAATAGGAAAAAAAGGTGAGGGATCTTGCGTACAATTAAAAAATGGGGGCGCAGGAGCAAGTGAACATAGAACAATACAGCACAGAACAGGCCCTTCGGCCCACGATGTTGTGCCGAACATGTGTCCTATCTTAAGCACCTATCCATGTACCTATCCAATTGCCGCTTAAAGGTCACCAATGATTCTGACTCGACCACTCCCACAGGCAGCGCATTCCATGACCCCACCACTCTCTAAGTAAAGAACCTACCCGACATCCCCCTATACCTTCCACCCTTCACCTTAAATTTATGTCCCCTTGTAACACTGTTGTACCCGGAGAAAAAGTCTCTGACTGTCTACTCTATCTATTCTCCTGATCATCTTATAAACCTCTATCAAGTCACCCTCATCCTTCGCCGTCCCAATGAGAAAAGGCCTAGCACTCTCAACTTACCCTCGTACGAAACATCCTGGTAAATCTCCTCTGCACCCTCTCCAAAGCTTCCACATCTTTCCTAAAATGAGGCGACCAGAACTGCACACAGTACTCCAAATGTGGCCTAACCAAGGTCTTATACAGCTGCATCACCTCATGACTCTTGAATTCAATCCCTCTGCTAATGAACGCTAATACACCATAGGCCTTCTTACAAGCTCTATCCACCTGAGTGGTAACTTTCAAAGATCTATGAACATAGATCCCAAGATCCTTCTGCTCCTCCACCTTACTAAGAACCCTACCGTTAACCCTGTATTCCGCATTCTTATTTGTCCTTCTAAAATGGACAACATCACACTTGACAGGGTTGAACTCCATCTGCCACTCCTCAGCCCAGCTCTGCATCATATCTAAGTCCCTTTGCAGCCGACAACAGCTCTCCTCACTATCCACAACTCCACCAATCTTTGTATCGTCTGCAAATTTACTGACCCACCCTTCGACTCCCTCTTCCAAGTCATTAATAAAAATTACAAACAGCAGAGGACCCAGAACTGATCCCTGCAGAACTCCACTTGTAGCTGGGCTCCAGGCTGAATATTTACCATCTACCACCACTCTCTGACTTCGACCGGTTAGCCAGTTCTCTATCCAACTGGCCAAACTTCCCACTATCCCAGGCCTCCTGACTTTCTGCATAAGCCTACCATGGGGAACCTTATCAAATGCCTTACTAAAATCCATGTACACTACATCCACTGCTCTACCCTCATCCACATGCTTGGTCACCTCCTCAAAGAATTCAATAAGACTTGTAAGGCAAGACCTACCCCTCACAAATCCGTGCTGGCTGTCCCTAATCAAGCAGTGTCTTTCCAGATACTCATAAATCCTATCCCTCAGTACCCTTTCCATTACTTTGCCTACCACCGAAGAAAGACTAACTGGCCTGTAATTCCCGGGGTTATCCCTATTCCCTTTTTTGAACAGGGGCACAACATTCGCCACTCTCCAGTCCCCTGGCACCACCCCCATTGACAGTGAAGATGAAAAGATCATTGCCAATGGTTCTGCAATTTCCTCTCTTGCTTCCCACATAATCCTAGGATATATCCCGTCAGGCCCGGGGGACTTGTCTATCCTCAAGTTGTTCAAAATGCCCAACACATCTTCCTTCCTAACAAGTATCTCCTCTAGCTTACCAGTCTGTTTCATACTCTCCTCTTC
This sequence comes from Chiloscyllium plagiosum, assembly GCF_037043375.1. Taxonomy (NCBI): domain Eukaryota; kingdom Metazoa; phylum Chordata; class Chondrichthyes; order Orectolobiformes; family Hemiscylliidae; genus Chiloscyllium; species Chiloscyllium plagiosum. The sequence continues at coordinate 99,677,081 of NW_028270146.1, read as the reverse complement.
AACAATACGGTCCCTCTCATTCGTAAATACTGAAGAAAAGTACTCATTCAAAACCTCTCCTATCTCTTCCGACTCAATACACAGTCTCCCACTACTGTCCTTGATCGGATCTACCCTCGTTCTCGTCATTCTCGTGTTTCTCACATACGCATAAAAGGCCTTGGGATTATCCTTGATCCTACCCGTCAAAGATTTTTCATGCCCTCTCTTAGCTCTCCTAATCCCTTTCTTCAGCTCCCTCCTGGCTATCTTGTATCCCTCCAACGCTCTGTCTGAACCTTGTTACCTCAACCTTATGTAAGCCTCCTTCTTCCTCCTTACAAAACATTCAACCTCCCTCGTCAACCAAGGTTCCGTCACACGACCATCTCTTTCCTGCCTGACAGGTACATACATATCAAGGACACGTCGTATCTGTTCCTTGTAAAAGTTCCACATTTCAACGACATCATTCCCTGACAGCCTATGCTCCTTAGATCCGGTCTTGCAGCTTCGTATTTATCCTTCCCCCAATTGTAAAACCTGCCCTGTTGCACGCACCTATCTCTCTCAATAACCAAGGTGAAAGTCACAGAATTGTGGTCACCATCACCAAAATGCTCACCCACTAACAAGCCCATCACTTGTCCCGGTTCGTTACCAAGTACCAAATCCAATATGGCCTCCCCTCTGGTCGGACAATCTACATACGGAGTTAGAAAAGCTTCCTGGACACACTACACAAACACCGCCCCGTCCAATCTACTTGATCTAAAGAGCTTCCAATCTATTTGGGAAGTTGAAATCCACTTTGGGAAGTGGGAGAGAAAGATGGAACAGGACACAGTAAGGTTCAGGTGAGGAAGAGGGAGGAGATGCCATCAGCTCCCTGCTAAAGGCCTTGTTTGTTTGCACATATGTGACTGTATTGTTGTGTGTAATAACCTTGTCAGCACTACATTTATCTACTGCCTATGTGGAAACAAGGTGCTCCATCTGCTGCTCAAATCATGAACTGTTGAAAGACTCCCACAAGTGACAACAGAAGCATTCCAATTTCTCCAGCCTACTGTAGGCAAAGGTCTATGCTGTCCATCTCAGAGATGGCAAATAGATTGCAGCATGAAGGCAAGTGGCTCATTCCTGCTTCACTGTTACAGTCACAATCCCATGTGGAGAAGCATATTAGCTGGGAAGATAGTCTTACCTTTTCTGCATATTTTTCTCGTTTCCTTTTTCGATCTTTCACTTTATTTGATTCTTCTTGTATTCGTTTCTCTTCCTGTCGCAGGCGCACTTCAATCAGAGAAAGAACCAATCAAATATTCAGCAATCCCCACACCCACTCATTCAGCAATCCAAGACCTTATATTCTGAATTATTCTTGTTCGGATTCAGGATCAATTGCTTAGCTTTCCCTGCCCAGTGAAAGTATTGGGATACTTCTCGATGTTCATATGAGAGTGCACACTTTTGAGAAAGACCACTGGATAATGATCAAGAACAGGATTACTGGCTGTGTTTTGTTTATTGTCCCAGGCACTGACATCAATAGTAATACTGCTGCTGATAAAGCACAGACTGGGACTGGAATCTCTGCTCTTAACATCTGTGTGGCTCAGCCACAAGGCCTTGCAGCCTCAGAGGGAATTCCAATAATTCACTGAAAATGCTCCCCCAACGTGTTTTTCTTTAGGTTTTATGGTATGCCAGTACCAATTCCATGTGAGTGAAAGAGATTTACCTTATTCAGTTAGATATGAAACAATTATTCAAAGCACCTGGGGTCTCCTAGGTGAGAACTCCGTATCAGAACACACAGTCTTCTCCCTCCCACTCCTGCTGGTCAGAGCTCCACAGTGACAATTCTCTTTGGGTTAAAGGTCCAGATCTGGGTCCCATCCCCAACCAGAATTCCACACCTGTTCAGTGTTTACTGTGGAAAAGGACATGGAAGATATAGAATGTGGGGAAATAGATGGTGACATCTTGAAAAATGTCCATATGACAGAGGAGGAAGTGCTGATGTCTTGAAACACAAAATTTGGTAACTGCCCAGGACTGATCAGGTGTATCCTAGATCTCGGTGGGAAGCTAGGGAAGTGATTGCTCGGACTTCCTGAGATATTTGTATCATCGATAGTCACAGGTGACGTGCCTGAAGACTAGAGGTTGGCTAACGTGGTACCATTATTGAAGAAAGGTGGTAAGGACAAGCCAGTGAGCCTGATGGAAAGGCAAGGACTGATTAGGGACAGTCAACATGGCTTTGTGCGTAGGAAATCATGTCCCAATCCTTGATTGAGCTTTTTGAAGAGGATTGATGAGGGCAGAGCAGATCTATATGGACTGATCTATATGGACTGCAGTGAGGCATTTGACAAGGTTCCCATGGGAGACTGGTAAGCAAGGTTAGATCTCATGGAATACAGGGAGAACTAGCCATTTGGATACAGAGTTGGCTCAAAGGTAGAAGACAGAGGGTGGTGGTGAAAGGTTGTTTTTCAGACTGGAGGCCTGTGACCAATGGAGTGGCACAAGGATCGGTGCTGGGTCCATGACTTTTTGTCATTTGTATAAATGATTAGGATATGGACATAGAAGGTATCGTTAGTAAGTAGCAGATGACACCAAAATTGGAGGTGTAGCGGACAGCGAAGAGAGTTACCTCAGATTACAACAGGATCTTGACCAGATGGGCCAATGGGCTGAGAAGTGGCAGATGTAGTTTAATTTAGATAAATGAGAGGTGCTGCATTTTGGGAAAGCAAATCTGAGCAAGACTTGTACACTGAATGGTAAGGTTCTGGGCAGTGTTGCTAAACAAACAGACCTTGGAGTGCAGGCTCATAGCTCCTTGAAAGTAGCGTTGCAAGTAGATAAGATAGTGGAAGCGGTGTTTAGTATGCTTTCCTTTATTGGTCAGAGCATGGAATATAGAAGTTGGGAGGTCATGTTGCGGTTAAACAGGATGTTGGAAAGGCCACTTTTGGAATATTGAGTGCAATTCTGGTCTCCTTCCTATTGGAATGATATTGTGAAACTTGAAAGAGTTCAGAAAAGATTTACAAGGATATTGCCAGGGTTGGAGGATTTGAGCTAACAGGCTGAACAGGCTTGGGGCTGTTTTCCCTGGAGCGTCAGAGGTTGAGGGGTGATCTTATAGAGGTTTACAAAATTATGAGGAGTATGGATAGGATAAATAGACAAAGTTTTGTCCCTGGGGTGGGGGGAGTCCAGAATGAGAGGGCATAGGTTCAGGGTAAAAGGACATATAAAAAGGACCTAAGGGGGAACCTTTTCATGCAGAGGATGCTGTGTGTATGTAATGAGCTGCCAGAGGAAGTCATGGAGGCCGGAACAATTGCAATATTTAAAAAGCATCTGGATGGGTATATGAACAGGAAGGGTTGAGGGAGGTATGGGCCAAATACTGGCAAATGGGACTAGATTACGTTGGGATATTTGGTTGGCATGGACAAGTTAGATTGAGGGGTCTGCTTTCGTGCTGTCCATTTCAATGACTCTATGATCTGTTGTCATTCCCCAGTGGTCAGAACTGTAAATATGCAAATAGAGTCAGTCCATAGCCTTCACACCTGAAAATGTTGCCAGTTACAAGTTGACCCCAAGGGCCAGGGTCATTTAGTTTTCCACGTGTGAGCCAGTGACATTTAACTGGTGATATATGGGATCAGTGCATGTTAGAACCGAGTAATTGAGAAATGGAATACAGAGACTTTAAAAAACAACTGCATAAAACAGTCCTCCTTCTCCAATAGAAAGAAAACATTGGATAATTAGCACATCAAAACAGCAAAAAAGTACTTCACTTTGTGAAACTTGTAGAACTACGCAGAACATTACTGATTTTACTACTAATTCAAATAGTGTGCCTAACTAAACATGTTTCTGTATTTCTAACCTTATGGGCCTAAACTCCTTCGTCAAACCCCTTCATGGGCCAGCATTATAACTCTTGCAATTAATGCTGAGCTTTTTGGTTCTTAGGAGCGAGAGGTATCAGCTTCTGGTAGACATAATGTATGGCTTTAAATCTGACCATTCATAGTTTGAAGGTTTGTGAGAGCATGATACGAAAACAAACCAGGAACAGCAAAAGAGAAAAAACTCAGGAAGATCTCGTCCTTGATTCCCAATCTGTGCATGATAACAGATATTAGTTGGAAGCTGTAGGGACGTCCCAACAGTTTTGTTCATGAAGTGTGGATGTTGCTGCCTCGGCGCATCATTTATTGTTAATCCCTAACTGTCCAGAAGGCAGTTAAGAGTAAACTACATTCCGGTGGGTCTGGAGTCACATGTAAGCTAGGTCAGGTAAGGATTGCAATTTTGCTTCTTTAAAAGGTTTAGTAAAGCAGATTAGTTTTGTTTACAACAAATGACAGTGGTTACATAGTCACCATTCAGTTAGCTTTTTATTATAGATTTTATATTGAAATCTCATTATCTGCTGGAGTGATTTGAAATCACGTTACCAGAACATGAGCTTGGGTTTCTGGATTACTCATCCAGTAACATTACCAACATGCCAATGCTTCCTCCCAAGCTCGCTCAAGTCCCTGGGGTTAAGTTGGGAAAAATCATTCAGTTCTTCCAATTACCAACCTCAGGAAGGTGAGCGAGAGTTCAGTTGTACGACTGGCAGCAGGAGTGGAGGAGAATGAGCAAAATACGTGCATAAGAATATGTGAATGAAAGTGTGAGTGAACATGTACACCTGTATGGTTATCTGCGACTATCAGAGTTCAGTTGTGATGCTCCAGTCAACTGGCCTGTGAACATAGCAAACAAAGAGAAAATAACAGATCGAGAGATCTGTTGAGACACAGGCATTGTCCTTACATTTCTTCTCCAGTTCCTCATCATCCAACAGCAAACTGACCACCTCCTTTGGTTTGAGTGTGTCGGGTTTGAAGTTGCCCCCAGAAATAACCATCCGCTGAATCTGTAAGAACAAAAATTTAAAAAACATTATCGGCCTGAGTTTTGCCAAGTCTAAAATGGTCCCTGCTGAATCTGAAGTCCTCCCATTTATCAGTCCGATTACAATAGGTTCTTCAGATCTCAGGCCTGCCACTTCACATGGATCCAGCACTCACTAATGTCTGGATAGCTTACTTTTTGGGAATCAAAGCCACTGGTTTTGAGGTTAAACCTAATCTTAGGGTGAGCATTAATTGGAAAAGGTCACTTGGCCAAACCTAACTCATCCACACAGTAAAATCACAGTATTCACATCACACCATCTAGCTTTCCTAACTTCTTCTAATATGTTGGTACTCCGGGAAAAGAACTTGCTGACATCAGTCCTAAATCTTCCTTTCATCTGTTTGATTTTACCTTTTGTTTGGGGTTGTATTGTGATTTAAATTAAAATAATCTTTCTATACAATTAACTACATTGTATACATGCTGAAAATGTGCCCTTCCTGAAGAAGGGCTTATGCCCGAAACGTCGATTCTCCTGCTCCTTGGATGCTGCCTGACCTGTTGCACTTTTCCAGCAAAACATTTTCAGCTCTGATCTCCAGCATCTGCAGTCCTCACTTTCTCCTACATTATATACATCTCAGACGTCCTTTTTAAACTTTTCCAATCTCTATCTTTTCTCTTTGAAGACAATCCTTTAGCCCTGTCTTAACAGAACAAAACTGTCAACATCCACTCTATTGCCTAAAGTGGCAAGATGACAATTTTGCTTTATAACCTTTAGAACCTTGAAGCAGGACATAACATTAACAGCAACATACACAAGTTGATGTTAAAGTGGATCTGTGACTAAGTTCAGTTGTGATGCTCCAGTCAACCAGCCTTTTTAAGAGTTCCTGAAGAAGGGCTTATGCCCAAAACGTCGATTCTCCTGTTCCTTGGATGCTGCCTGACCTGCTGCGCTTTTCCAGCAACACATTTTCAGCTTTTTAAGAGTTTATTCTAGTCCAGAAGCCTCACGTCACAAAGGCTCAAGCATCTTGTACGAAATGAGCTCCAAAGTACCGAGGGAGCAATGAGTTGATAATTTCACACAGATCAGAGAGGATTATTTGGAGGAAGTGAAGCAGTGGGTGCCAGTAAAACAAATCGAGCTCAAATAATCAAGAATTATACATAAGAGTTACAATGCATTTGTTTCTATTCCACAACTGAATTTTATCTCAAAGATAGAATTGAAAAATCCAATGAATTAAGGAATTGGTGTGCATACAACAGGGTGCAGTGAATCCCGTGGGAAGGGAAGGAAGGAAAGGGAAAGCAAGAATTGTGTGATTCCAGATAGTGCCCTCTCCTATGTATCATTGACAAGCTGAGAGAGAACAGATAACACGGACAATGGGGCACTTCAGTCTTAACTGAAATGGCGTACCATGTGAAACTGTTGGCCTCCTACAGTTTAACCTCTATGTAAATCTTTCACAAGATACCCACAGAAACATTACAGCTCTACCTCAGCAGAGAATGGAGCCATCTTAATCATTCAGTTGCAGATTACTGGCTCAGTTTCCTGTTGCCAGAATTCACTGTACATGTAGTGGTATCACTTTGCTCCCTGTACTGGAAACAGTGAATTATAGCTATAGCCCAGTTACTCAAGCTGCAGCCTTGTTTGTGAAATGCTAACAAGGCCAGTAGGAACTGCAGAAACAAGACATAATGCATTCTCACAAGCCAATGGGAGTGCAGTAGTAACATCACTGCTCTTACATAACACATGCACTCTGAGTTTCAGTGTGCGATGGAGGGGCTGAGTAAACTGGATCCATACATTTGGACTTTAAAACAACAGATGACTTTATGCCACTTTGAAATGGACTACCCATGGTACCTGGGTAGTAGGATTGGTTGGAGGATTCTAGTGCAGTCTCAGGTTAAGAGGTTGACCATTGAGCAATCAGAAGAGAAATCTCTTCACTCAAAGGAATGTGGATGTTCCATCATTGACTATATTGAAAGCTATAGTCAGGAAATCAAGGAATATAGTTAGCAGACAGGAGAGGGGTATTGAGGGAGATAGAAAAATAAATGACAGAAAGGCTCAACAGACCATATGGTTTGCAGCTACTCCCCACTGTTTCAGTGATGGCACTCAGTGCTCATTTATGTCAGCAAGCATAGACATATTTTACTTCATTATGTGTTATAACGTGGTTCTCCAGTGGGTCACCAATCAGTCTGATTCTGAATCATAGGAAGCACGAAGTTCCAAGGTGTTTAACAAGCGGATGTTGGTGGGGCATTCCAATTATTCTCAAAATCCATGCATTGACTAAATCTATACATAAACTGTAAACAAAACATTCAATGGAATGGAAAGTATAGCATCAGAAACATTATTCTCTCCTGTTTTAACGAAAATTACAAATTTCCCATTGTGCTCTTTATTTGCTCTCATGGAGTTTATTATTAATTGTCAGAAGCCAGAGAAGCTCCACCCAATTTAAATGGAGCCAGAATTCCCGACTTCCAGGCACACACACAAACTCTGTCTTGGAACCTGGTCCTGTCACTGGTTGTAGGATGCCTAAGGTCTCTGCTCAAAGCCCATCCCAATCTGCAGGGCTAAAATCAGCAATTCTGCATTATGAAATATTGTTTACCAATTCTAGACATCCTCACTTTTAGCCATTTGCACTGAAAAATCACATCATTGTTCAATGCAACTACACATTAAAATAAAATTTTCTTGCTCTATAAGAGCCACTTTGAAATGTGTGCCCCTCCTGACTATAGCTTTCAATATAGTCAATGATGGAACATCCACATTCCTTTGAGTGAAGAGATTTCTCTTCTGATTGCTCAATGGTCAACCTCTTAACCTGAGACTGCACTAGAATCCTCCAACCAATCCTACTACCCAGGTACCATGGGTAGTCCATTTCAAAGTGGCATCCATGGTACAGGATACAGCTAAACAATTTTCTACATTGTCGGGTAGCTGCCAATGATGTAGATGTATTGAAATTGCTTAGCGAGAGGAGTGGCAAGTTCTGGATTGTACATCTTCAGTAAAGGATGTTGTCAGGGTTGGAGAGTTGAGCTATAGGGAGAGGCTGAATAGGCTGGGGCTATTCTCCCTGGAGCTTCTGAGGCGGATGGGTTTATAAAATCATGAGAGGCATGGAGAGGGTGAATAGACAAGGTCTTTTCTCCAGAGGTGGGGTAAGTCCAAAACTAGAGGGAAACGATTTGAAAGGGGCCTAAGAGGCAACTGTTCCGCGCAAAGGGTGGTGCGTGTATGGGATGAGTTGCCAAAGGAAGTGGTGGAGGCTGGTCCAATTACAACATTGAAAGGCATCTGCTTGGGTATATAGGAGTAGGAAGGTTTTAGAGAGATATGGGCCAAGTGCTGCATATGGCACTAGATTTATTTGGGATATCTGGTCAGCATGGACAAGTTGGACTGAAAGGTCTGTTTCTGTGCTGTATATCTCTATGACTGTGTCATTCTACAGGTTTTTGCCAGCTTGAAATGGATGCCAAGTGTGTGTACCTCACTCTTCTCCTTGGCACGCTGCAGGATTCGCTCCTCTATTGTTCCCTTGCAGATGAGTCGATACACAGTTACTTGCTTTGTCTGTCCCAGCCTATGAGCTCGATCCATAGCCTGCTGATCCACAGTTGGGTTCCAGTCATTGTCATAAAATATAACCTGTAATGAACAAAATCTTTAGGAGAAAGATTGCAAGATATACTCACCAGTCTCTCCCCTTACATTCAAAACCCAATGCCCCTGACAGACAGTTCAACTATCCCTGAAACACAATGACTTTGCTACAACATTGTCAGCCTAATTTCAAGGCTATGTAACAATTCACTCCAGGACTACACTCAGGAATGCCCAAGTATAATGTTCAAGCAAGTGATTCCCCTACAGTGTAATGGAATGCTGAACAATGTTCGTGATGTACTTATATTGGGATAGTACCCAGCAAACAGACCCAGGGCAGGTATAGAATGGGGTTAAATACAGAGTAAAACTCCCTCTATGTTGTTCTACAATCTGCTTGAGTCAAACCTCAAAAGAAATTCTTATGCGATCATGGTCTGTTTATAACTCCAGCATCCTCTAGTCTCACTGAGCGAAAACATCCATTTTGCAATAACTTAGGAATAAATTTGTATTGTGCATACTGTGTTGAGGTTTCCCAACATTAAGAGTATATCCCAGAACATAGTTTCTATTGGTGGGAAATGAAGTAAAAGGTGGCATGGTATTTGAGGTCAATCAGCAAGGTATCTGAATACAAGGTGAAATTGTATCAATCATTGAATGGATATTTCTATGATGAACATATGGATGAGAAGCAGCAGTAGGCCAGTTGGTCCCTTCGAACCTGCTGTGCCATTCAATAAGATCAAAGCTAATCTGATTACTCCACATTGCCACCCACACATGCTAAGCAAAGGACTGAAAAAAAGTTTATCAAGAATTTATCTAACTCAATTAAATATTCAAAGGTTGAGTAAATACTTTGAAATCAGGTGCATTACAGGCAGTCTAAAACTGTATTCCCACATGCTAACATGCAACATATTACACTAGGGAAAGATAATCTAAAAATAATCTACTCTCTTACTGTATCAGCAGCTGTCAAATTGATGCCAAGGCCACCAGCTCTGGTGCTGAGAAGGAACACAAAGATATCTGTTCTGCAGGAAGGAAGAAAAATATACTGTAGGTGAAATACCGAAAGGGTAATCATGTCCATGCAACAATGCTGAGGGGCTGGGATATGCGCAGTTAGAATTTCCCTTTCAAGTCATTTAGAGCACAGAAGTTGAAGCAGTCATGATGTTCGGTCCTGTACAGACTTCATAATACACTATGGAAGACTGGAGCAATCATTAAAATTAAGTATAATTCTGCTTGATACCTTCATATTGTGTCAATCTTACATGAGAGAAACACCCAAACCACAATTCTGGAAATCACACCACATGGAGTAATTCAGACAAACAACATGCATGTTTTTAGGAAATGAAAGGAGGGTGAAAGCAAATTAAAATATGATGAAAGGATGAAATTAAATAATGGTGAGGCAGCTCATGTCAGACATAAATATTGGGATGGGCCTTTTGGTATCAGAACATAAAACTAGCCAGTGTTAGCATTTGTGATCTTTATGTGCTTTTAATAGTGTTAACAGTGAATCAAACATAGAGCTAATTGCTACTAGATAAACAGGTTGCCATCTAGTTGGAATGTAAATCTTTCACTGGACTCTTAGACAAATGGCAACATTCAACACAGTTTGCAATATTGCTCATGGAAAGCATCTAATACACAACTTGACTATCACCACCAAGCACATCACTCAGACTACAGCGATTCAATATTCACTAAATACTCTCCATAACCAGTGTACAACACTTCATAGTCTCTTGTTTCAGTGTTGTATATGCTGCTAAGCTCAGAATCCCTACTATTTGAATTTCAACCGTCACCGACATTTAAGATATATTATTGAACTTTACGTTTCCTTGCTGAAGGAATATATGCATGACTTGCTCCCCATGTACTGGATTCCTGCATAACCTACAGGAAAATGATAGTGAAGGTCTCTAATGTCATCCAGAATGCATCGATAAGAGAAACAAAAACAGCACTTCAAAGATTATGCAAAATGCAGATCAGAGGATGCTAAAAGTAGTAAACTTAAAGACTGTATTAGGAAACTTTTCTTTATTTGGTGTGGCTCATGCTCCTGTCTATGTTCACCTACGCTGGTTCCTGCTTTGATGACAACTCAATTTTAAAATTCCCACTCTGGTCTTATAAAATCACTCAATGGCTTCACTTTCCCATCTTTGTAGCCTTCTAGAGTCCTACAACCTTTGAGATGTTTGCTCCTCTAGTGCCTTCTTTTACTTCAATATTATTTAATTATTCTGTCATTGATAGCTGCAGTTTCATCTGCCTAGCTCTGTCTTTCTCCCCTCCTTTCAGACACTTAAAATTTACTTCTATGAACATGTGTTCTATTCACTAAATTAAATATTTTTGCATTATCCTTCTGTTAAGTGTCTTGTCACACCCTAACCTATTTTAATAACTCATGGCACACAGTTGCTCTTAGGTGACATTCAGCATTTATTGCCTGTCCCCAAATGCCCTTGATATGATGGATAACCTCAATGTTGAGTTTAACTGAGTGGCTTGTTAATCCATTGCACAGAACAATAGATACAGTTAGTCATTTGACTTGTTGTGGTTGCGCCAGCTCTGAGCATTTTGACTTAACGCCGTTTCCCTGTAACCCTGCCATTGTTTCTAGTTAAATTATTATCCGATGCCCCCTTGAACATCTCAATTGACTCTGACTCCACCAAAATTCTAAGCAGTACACAGCATTTCCTAATTACTCGGGGAAATATTTTTCACTTCACATTTGCTTCTTTTTGCAAAGCCTTCAAAAATGTGCCCATAATTCACAATCCATTTCCAAATGGGAATAGTTTACCTCCATCTACCTTGTCCAATCCCTCCACCTAATGATTTCTAAAACATCTAACAAATCTTCTCATGGTCTTTGCCTCTCCAAGGTAAACATTCCCATCTTCTCCAATCCATCCTCATAATTGAAGTCTCACCTCTGGAATCATTCTCATTAACCTCTTCTGTACTCTCTCCAATGCTTTCCCTGACACCCAGAACTCTATACAATAACCCAGCTGAGGCATAAACTTGGGAGTCATAGAGATGTACAGCACGGAAACAGACCCTTCGGTTCAACTCATCCATGCTGACCAGATATCCTAAATTAATCTAGTCCCATTGGTCAGCACTTGGCCCTTATCCTTCTAAACCCTTCCTATTCATATACCCATCCAGATGCCTTTGAAATGTTGTAACTGTACCAGCCTCCACCACTTCATTTGTAAGCTCATTCCATACAAGCACCACCAGCTGCATGAAAAAGTTGCCCCTTAAGTCTCTTTTAAATCTTTCTGCTTTAATCCTGAACCTATGCCCTCCAGTCCTGGACTCTCCCTCCAGGAAAAGACCTTGTCTATTTATCCTATCCATTCTCATGATTTTATAAACCTCTAAGGTGAGCCCTCAGACTCCAACACTCCAGGGATACAGCCCAGCTGATTCAGTCTCTCCTTATAGCTCAAACCCTGGCAACTGCTGGCTCTTAAACTCTAAATCTCTATTAATGAAATCTGTATTGCTTTATTAACAGCTCTCGCTACCTGCTCTGCTACCTTTAATGACAGATGGACATGCACACCCTGGTCTGTTTCTGCAACACCTTTATTTTGTATGGTCTCTCCATGTTCGTACCAAAATCTCCAGATTGAACTTCATCTGACCATTCCACAAGCTTTTCTGCTCTCTTTTGGAGTTCTACACTGTCCTCCTCTCCAATTACAATTTTTCCAAGATCTGTGTCATCCTCCAAAATTGAAACACATTATCATTTATTTAGACATCATGAAAAGAAAGGGTACAAGAGACCCCAGTGAAATGCCACTGCAAACTTCCCTCTAGGCTGATTTTAACCATAATGAAGGGGCTATGCTTTGAAAGCTTGTGATTTCAAGTAAACCGGTTGGACTAGGACCTGGTGTTGTGAGACTTCTGACTTTGAATAATACTTGAACATGGGTAAAAATGAATATATTCTGGGATAGTAGCCTGTTTAGGATGCCAAGGAAAGATTTGAGAAGGTTTGAGAAATAAGGAAGGAATCAAAGTTGTTTCAATATTGTTGAAAAGCAGTTGCAGACTGACGCACTGCAGCACAGTCTATCACTTACCTGCTTTGAAAGTCTGCCACCATGTCCCGTCTCTCAGATATTTTTGATGAGCCATCCAGTCTCATGTAAGTATGTTGTCTGAAGACCATGTACTCCTGAAACAACATTCAGGATGGGAATCAATAAAGGAAAAACAGAATTCCTAACTATTGACAGCAATATTGATAGACCTATATTATCAAAAATGCAAGATGTACACAGAATGCAAAGTTAGTCACGGTGAGCCTTTCTAAAATAATTTCTAAATTCAGTTTCATCTGAAATCTTCTACACCATTCTAGTTATTACGCTTAGAATGTGAAGGCACTGCAGGTGGCGCAGAGAAGTGTGGGGGTGGGGGGGGGGGGGGGGGGTGGTCTGAGAGAGTACGGGTCTGCATCTGTGCATTTGCACGTGTGTGACAATTGTACATAATCTGGGAGAAACAGAAGGGAATTCTGCAGGAATTTGAGAAAGTGAATGCTGAGAGGAAGTTTGCTTCGTCAGGGAATCTACAACTAGAGAGGACAGTTTAAAATTAAAGGTCTCCCAATCAGACAGAAATAAGGAAGAATTTCTTCTTGCTAAAGGTCTTTGGAATTGTTAGACAGCGGAGGAGGTTAGGCCCTTAACAATATTCAAGGTTGAGTGAGCTAGATTTTTTTTAAAAATTGACAGAAGCATTGAAAATTATGAGGGAACAAGCAAGCAAGTGCAACTGAGACCTAATGAGATCAGCTATGATCTTAAATGAATGGCAGAGCAGGTTTAATGGTCTACTCCTGGTCATATTTTTCCAAATCTTAAGTCAGCTCTGTACATAAGCCTGGGGAAACAAAGGGGAGTGCTCAAGTCATGCCAGAATAATCTACATCCCAAATACCTTCCAACAGGTGGACCACACAGAATCAGTGTGCATGCTGCAGAACTAATTCCTCAAGCACCAGGGGAGCATTCCTTGTGATTAGGCTCCAGTTGCTGGTTACAGACACCTTCACAACCCCATTCTAAAATGACCACAACTATCATCTATGCCTAACCTACCAAATCCTGGTTTCAATCTGCCTGAGTAACAGTCTTTTGCTGGTGGCAGAAGTAGTGGTGGTTGAGGAGGAGGGTGGGGGGGATTTGAGGCAAGGAAGGGGACACGGTAAGTACAGGGTAGAAAGACTAACATTGCTGGAGTCAATGGTTTGAAAGTATAATGGATCTTGGTTGAGACAGAAAATATGCCAACTTAAAACTTTTGGATTAAAACAGATAGGAGTTGGAATGGGAGATAGTGAGGAAGCACCTGTGAATAAAATACTATATTATGTTAGAAAAGTGATTAATTATATAAAACTAAGAGAGTACTAAAGCAGCCCTTGATAGTTACGGCCGAAATTAGCCACCGTCCTGGACAGGGTCTATTCTCTGGCATTGCTGGCAATTGAAGGGTTAATTGATTATTGGCTGAAGAGACCTGCAGTAACTCAGCAAGGCATGGTTAAATGGTGCTTGAAACTGGCAGAACACTCCCAGAACAGGGCCCACTCCCAAACCCCTATTTGTTTTCTTAGTCAGGACTGAACATCCTGTGTTTCTTGCGAAATATATAACACTTGCATCTCAGAAACAACAATCTAATGTCTGAACTGTTAGCCTTTTTTGGTGTTACGCTGACTACTAAGTACTTATTTTGATGAAAGGGCGGGAGAAGAGTGCAGAGAATCGAAAGCACTCCCTCCAATCACCTCATTTTACTATTTAAACAAACTCAGTTTGAATTTCCAAACTATTCACCCCCACCCCCCACCTTGCTGTTTGAAATAATGTGCCTCATGAATAGAGCTGTATTCTCCATATTAAGGTCACATTAAGTCACTAACAGGAAATCCCTTTCACAGATGCTGAAAGTCATTATGATTGTGTAAAGCTGAAACCTGCATTTACATTTGGTCTCGAGAAATGTTTAAATAAAACAATAGAGACAAAATAGATGGACAGGACAGAAAAACCTCAGGCCAGTTTTGCATTTTTTTGCTGTCTCTATAAGACTGACCTTTCCATGTCTCCACACAGACTGTGCTCAGTCAGCTGATCTCAAGCAGAGTGACAACTGCAAAATGGTGAATCCACTTGCTGCCAAGCATACGAGCAAGAGCAAGGAACAAGCTGCTTGGCTTGGAGTCTGCTTCGCCATTCAACGAGATCATGACTAATCAACAAGTACATGGTCAAGTTCACTCCAAGGCCTAGGAACACTGACATTTTGAGAGATGTCCTAGAGGGTTGCTGGTGTCTCGAAGTGCATCCCATGACTGGTCAGCACCTTGCTGGCATAATGAAGACACTAATACAGAAACAGAGTATTTAGGAGCAGGAGTGGGCACAATGAACCTGCTGTGCCCATCAATAAAATCTGGCTGGTCTGGGACAAACATTTCATCCTCTTGTAAAGATGGCATTTTTAACCCAACCAGATCCAGTCACTGGTACAGATAAGTAAGCTTCTCATTAACGTCTGACTTGCTCCAATCAAAATATGGGACTGAAGGCAACTGGGTAAAATGAGAAAGACAAATATAAATGTTTTTCAAGCAATGATCCACATATTACATACTGTGTTTCCATCAACATGTGCTATTGGTAATAAATTTCAGTGGCTTTGTCAATGAGCTGTTAGGCAGGAGCTTCACTGTATCCTCCCCAGCTCAACAACTTCACAGATCCATGTTTCTCCAACTCCGAACCCTTGGTCAACCCTGTGCCTTCAGCTCTTCAAGATGGAAGAAATAAAAGCTTCTCCCTAAACCTCTCCAACTCTTTTACAGCATTTAAAAGAAATGTGGATGCTTAAAATAGCAATTTGACAAAGCTACGGATCACTTCTGCTAATATCACATGAAAATTACAAACTTGCATTTGTAGAATACTATTCCAAATCTCAACTTTCCAAACTGCTCTGCAGCCAATGAAATGCAGCAGCAAATTTATCTACAACAAGCTCTCAATGACGAGTGACGTTGATTGAGGATTAAATGGTGGTCAGGACACTGGCAGACTTTCCCCATTCTTATTCAAAATTTTGCATTGGTAACATATAGGTCTGTGGGTTCACACTGGAGATCACCTTTACTTTCCAATTGCAGACCATGCTCTCTCAGTACTGCAGTGGAGTGTCAACCCAGACTTCTGTTCTCAAGTCTCTGAACTGGGATTTGAACACACCAGTTTAACTCAGAGCCAAGAGTGCTACCAACTAAGATTGGCAAATGAGTTTGGTGAGAATTTTTTGTTTAGATGTACACCCTGGCACATGTTAATACATTAAAGATGCTCGATAAACGCAAATTATTATTGTAGTAACACGATGGTACAGAGAAGTGGGGGGGGGGGGAAGACAGAACGAAAGCAAAGAGATAGACTAACTGAAAAAGCGGTGCAGACTGGGGAACATTGGGCATTTTTCCAGGGTACTAATCATGCCAAGTGGGCTTTTGGTCAATAGCTGCAACCTGTTTACAGACTGATCTTGCCCAGGCCTGTGCTTTACTGCCTTTCCCCTTCCCGTCGCTGCAGCACTTTTGCAAAGTTGTAGCTACTCCAAGCCTGTTGTTTGCAAGCATATAACCTGCCTAATGGGACCTAGTCTGAAAACAGCTGAAACTTTAATTACTGAATTTCTAGATTTTTGCTGAGTTTTGACACAAGCTGACATTGCATTTCTAGCAGCAACTTGAACCAGTTTCTCTGCTCACTCACACATTGAACCAGATCCTCTCCTTAGTTGCTCGCTCAACATAGCATCAAACTGAATAACTGGCAGTTTAAAGAGACAGGATCCCCTTTGGCTGCCTTCATTTGCAGAGATAGAAAATAAGAAAAGCAAGGTGCTTATGCTGGAACTTTATGTATACAACATTGATTAGACCACAGCTACAGTATTGCATGAAGATATGGTGACCATGTTATAGGGAGGATATGATTGCTTGACAGTAGAGGTGGTTTACTAGAATAAGGGCTGATGAAGGGCTTTTGCACGAAACGTCGATTTTCCTGCTCCTCGGATGCTGCCTGACCTGCTGTGCTTTTCCAACACCACTCTAATCTAGACTCTGGTTTCCAGCATCTGCAGTCCTTGTTTATACCTTACCAGGGAGATAGTGAGAAAGGATTTCCATCTGAGACTGCTAAAGTTGAGAACAAACAGTCCGGGCAGGCAGGGACAAAGCAGAAAACAAGGTAAGACTGATAAATTAAACTGCATTTATTTCAATGCAAGAGGTCTATCAGGGAAAGCAGATGAACTTATGGCAGAGTTCGGAACATGGGACTGGGATATCATAGCAATTACAGAAACATGGCTCAGGGATGGACAGGATACAAATGCTACAGGAAGGATAGAAAGGAAGGCAAGAGAGGAGGGGAATGGCATTTTTGATAAGGGATAGCATTACAGCTGTGCTGAGGGAGGATATTCCTGGAAATACATTCAGGGATGTTATTTAGGTGGAATTGAAAAATAAAAAAGGAATGATCACCTTAATGGGATTGTACTGTAGACCCCCCCAATAGCAGGAAATTGAGACACAAATTTGTTAAGAGACCTTAGTTATCTATAAGAATAATAGGGTAGTTATGGTAGGGGATTTTAACTTTCCAAGCATAGACTGGGACTGCCATAGAGTTAAGGGTTTAGATGGTGAGGAATTTGTTAAGTGTGTACAAGAAAATTTCCTGATTCAGTATGTGGATGCACCTACGAGAGAAGGTGCAAAACTTGACCTACTCTTAGGAAATAAGGCAGGGCAGGTGACTGAGGTGTCAGTGGGGGAGCACTTTGGGGCCAGCGACCATAATTCTATTCGTTTTAAAATAGTGATGGAAAACGATAGACCAGATCTAATAGTTGAAGTTCTAAATTGGAGAAAGGCCAATTTTGACGGTATTAGGCAAGAACTTTCAAAAGCTGATTGGGCGGAGATGTTCACAGGTAAAGGGACGGCTGGAAAATGAGAAGCCTTCAGAAAGGAGATAACGAGAGTTTAATTTAGATAAATGTGAAGTGCTGCATTTTGGGAAAGCAAATCTTAGCAGGACTGACACACTTAATGGTAAGGTCCGAGGGAGTGTTGCTGAACAAAGAGACCTTGGAGTGCAGGTTCATTTCTCCTTGAAAATGGAGTCGCAGATAGATAGGATAGTGAAAGCGGCGTTTGGTATGCTTTCCTTTATCGGTCAGAGTATTGAGTACAGGAGTTGGGAGGACATGTTGCGGTTGTACAGGACATTGGTTAGGCCACTGTTGGAATCTTGCGTGCAATTCTGGTCTCCTTCCTATTGGAAAGATGTTGTGAAACTTGAAAGGGTTCAGAAAAGATTTACAAGAATGTTGCCCGTATTGGAGGATTTGAGCTGTAGGGAAGGGTTGAATAGGCTAGGGCTGTTTTCCCTGGAGGTTTATAAAATCATGAGGGACTTGGATAGGATAAATAGACAAAGTCTTTTCTCTGCGGTGGGGCAAGTCCAGAACTAGAGGGCATAGGTTTAGGGTGAGAGGGGAAAGATATAAGAGAGACCCGAGGGGCAACTTTTTCATGCTGAGGGTGGTGCATGTATGGAATGAGCTGCCAGAGGAACTGGTGGAGGCGAGTACAATTGCAACATTTAAAAGGCATCTGGATGGGTGTACGAATGGGAGGGATTTGGAGGGACATGAGCCAGGTGCTGTCAGGTGGGACTAGATTGGGTTGGGATATCTGGTCGGCATGGACGAGTTGGACCGGAGGGTCTGTTTCCATGCTGTACATCTTTATGACTGCAAATGCTGGAGATTAGATTCGGGCATGAGATGCTGGAAAAGCACAGCAGGTCACACAGCATCAGAATTCACAGCAGGAGAATTGACGTTTTAGGCAAAAGCCCTTCCTCAGGAATGAGGCTTGTGAGCCAAGGGAATGCAGAGACAAATGGGAGGGGGGGGTTGGGTGAAGATAGCTCAGAGGTAGACTGAGGTGGGGTAATAGTGATAAGGTTGGAGAGGAGGGTGGAGCGGATAGGTGGGAAGGAAGATGGACAGGTAGGACAGGTCATGAGGGTGATGTCAAGTTGGAAGGTTGGATCTGGGATAAGGTGGGAGAAGTGGAAAATGAGGAAACTGGTGAAATCCACATTGATCCCATGTGGTTGGAAAGTCCCAAGTGGGAACATGAGGTATCCTTCCTCCAGGCATCAGGTGGTTAGGGTTTGGCGATAGAGGTCCTAGGCCTCCTCCATTGCCAAACCCTAACCACCTGACGCCTAGAGAAAGAACACCTCATCTTCCGCCTTCGGACCCTCCAACCACATGGGATCAATGTGGATTTCACCAGTTTCCTCATTTCCCCTCCCCTCACATTACCCCAGAATAGAATTAGCATAGTTATATCTTTGTTGACTGGTGCAGATATGATAGCCTCCTTAAAACCATAAGTGGGAACATGAGTAGTCTATTAAGCTCCTCAAGCATGCTCCATCATTCAACAGGTCCACACCAGCACCTTGTCTGCCCAGATGCCTTCACCCTTCATAAACCTGTCTGCAAAAATACAGTGTTCAGGGAGAATAGGGGAATGAATTATCTTTCTAATGGTCTGATTTCCTGTGACAACAGTATGCGCCATCTGCAAAATATACTGTGGTAATCACCAAGGTTCCTTCAACAGCACCTTCCAAATCTAGAATCTATCTAAACATCATGGCATAGACAGAGAACACAGTGGCCTAACACCTTCAACATATTCTAGCTCACACCAACTGTTACAGCTAACCTGAGAATGCAACTTTTAAAAAAAGGTTTTGTGATTTGCACATGAAAGTAGTGAAACTATCATGGTATTCGAACAGATGAAAGACTCAACAGACAATCAAGGTATTTTTCAATGTATAATTTCAGTTACATCACACTGTAAACTTTTGCTATAAATTCTGTGCCTTACAATTGTGTCCTTCACAACCACCTGATGAAGGAGCGGCGCTTCAAAAACTAGTGCGCTTCCAATTAAACCTGTTGGACTATAAGCTGGTGTTGTGCGATTTTGAACTTTGTACACCCCAGTCCAACACCGGCATCTCCAAATCATGAATCCATACTTGGCTGAGTGACAGTAAGCAGAGGGTGATAGTTGAGGGGTGTTTTTCCAACTGGAGGTCTGCATCCAGTGGTGTCCCACAGGAGTCAGTGTTGGGGGCATAAATGATTTAGACTTCAATGTAAGAGAGTTTATCACTAAGTTTACAGATGTTATAAAAATTGGTGGGATGATAAATAGTGAGAGGATAGCCTTAGATTACAGGAGGATATACATGTGCTGGTCAGATGAACATCAGGCAAACGGAATTCAAACCGATAAACATGAGCTGATGCACTTGAGCAGGACAAACAAGGTAACTATATGCACAATGCAAGGTAAGAAGCTGGGAAGCACTGAGGATCAAAGGGACCTTGGTGTGCATGTGTACTGTCCCTGAGAAGTAGTCGGACAGGTAGATTAAGGCACCATATGGAATGCTTGCCTGTATTAACCAAAGTTTAAGCGCAAGGAGGTTATGCTGGAGCTGTATAAAAACGTTGCTTTGGCCATGGTTAGAATATTGCGTATAGCTCTAGAATCCACATTATTGAGGGATGTGATTACAGTGAAGAGGGCAAGGAGATTGACCAGGATGTTTCCTGGGCCGGAGTGCTTTAGCTAAAATGACAGACTGGACAGACTGGGGCTATTTTCTTTGGAGCAGAGGAGATTGAGAGGGGACAGACTGAAATGTATAAAATTAAGTGGTATAGATAGGATAGACAGGAAGAAACGTTTCTCCCAATGAAGGGTCAAGGACCAGTGGGCATAGACTTAAGGGAAGAGACAGGCAATTTGGAGGAGATGTGAGGAAAATCATTTTCACCAAGAGGGTGGTGGGAATCTGGAACTCACTGGTTGTAAGGATGGGAGAGTTTGTAGTAGTATTTAGTTGTGCACTTGTGATGCAAAGGCACATAAGGCTATGGACCAAGTGCTGGAAAATGGGATTAGAGTAATTAGGTGGTTGCTTATGACCAGCACAGGATAAAGATGGGCCAAAGGTTCTTTTGATGTGCTGTAGATTTCTGACTCTATTCCCATGCTTTCAATTAGACTGGGACAATGCCAAACCACAGCCCATATTCAGAATTTTTTGAAAACATTAACCTTCAAGTTAAAAAAAAAAGACAGGACAGGACTTGTTTCTAATATCTCAAACTCAATTGAAAGCAGGTAACTTATGCTAATAAGCAGAAACAAGCTGTCAATTAACAGGAATTCACTAACTAAACAGGAGAAAAGTATGGTTATATACAGCACGAGAACACCGCACACAGATTTCCTAAAGGCTAAAGCAACGGGCCTTGAAACGAAGAGAACAATTCCTTCATAATAAAATCTGAGAAATTCAATTCAGTTGAGGCTGGAGAGGCAGAGCGGAGAGAAGCAGGAAAACAAAGTGAGTTGCTGGCAAGCAGGCTGGAGGTTTGGGGTGGGTATGAGTACAGGATGGAGAAAATGAGACGGATGCTGGGGAGATGGATAGAGGCGCCAAACAGGCTAAAAGGGCAAAGAGTGTGAGCAGATTGTGGGAGGGAGAGGAAGCATTGACAGAGACCATTCTGTGGAAAGCAGAAGTTGAACAAAAAGAGCAGAATGGCAAGGGGCAAGTGGCTTAGCAATTGAGTAGGTGGGAAGTAAGCTTAGAGTTCGTAACTCATTTAAAGTGAAGAGAATTATTTTCTGTTGGTAGGTTGTTGATCTTTGAAATTCCCTTTGCTGGTGAGCGGTGGAGGCTGGGTCATAATTGAATTTTTCTGAGGCTGTGTTAAACTGAAGTGGTTGGAATGGAGTTGAGGCCACAATCAGATCAGCCATGACCTTATCAAATGGTTGAGCAGGCCTAAAGGGCTGAACAACCTATTCCTGTTCCTAATTTGTACATTCATACGTAGGGATTGAGCAGGAGGCCAAGTGGAACTAGGATGGTCAATTCAGGTTTGACGCAATATGGAAGATTTGGTCATATGACAATGGATTCCACTGGTTTTGATTAGGAAAAGCTCAACCATGTGACATTTACCCACTCCCTGCAAATGTTATTTCATTTACCTTGACGGTACCAGTACCACTGAATGCCAAGTAAAATATTTTGTTTTCTACCTTATAATGAAATGAATAACAATTTGTAAATTGAAAGAAAAGTGATAAAAGGTCTAACCTATGCGACTGTTAAATGAGATTGATTTGTCCGATATCTCAATAAAATTGACCCCAACGACAAACATCAAATCAACACCATAGATCAAAGAAAAACATTATTGCTATTTTTGTCCGTAATGAATCAATAGAACTGGAGGCAACAATAAATTGAGGATTCTGATATAAGGAATATAGAGACATTAATATAACATCCAGAAAGACCACAAAAACAAAATACCGTGAATGCTGAAAATTTCAAATAAAAACAGAAAATGCTCGAGAAATTCAGCAGAAAAATAGAACTAACATTTCAAATCTAATGACACTTCTTCATAACCCAATGAGAAGTCACTGGAATTGAAATGTTGACTCATGTTTCTTTCTCCACAGATGCTGCGAGAGCAGAATTCCTCCAGCAATTTGTTTTCATTACGGGAATACCAAAATTAGGAATGAAACACTACAAGGCATAATATACTTAGAAAATATGAAAATGGAAAAGAGCGCTGGCACAGCTCTATTTATTTGAGATAACATACACAGTAGAATGAAATTATAGCTTTTGGTGAACCACAAACAAAATCCACGTGGACAGAAGTAAAATACAAAGATCAATCACACGAACAGGGGTAGTCAAGAGACCACGTAATAGTGAAACAGGCAGCTGCAATGACTAGTTTACACTGGTTCTCTTCCCAGCAATGGCTGACTCAGTGCATTAGATGGTGAGCAAGTATAAATAAAGGAAGTTTGACAAACGCACAAAATAAATCACAGAAAAGTGGCAACTGGAGAGTGGACGCAGCAAAACCAGGTCCTTAAATCTGAGAATATGGTGGAGTAAATATGAAGGTGCTTTTGTGACCTTCACAAAAGGGAGCAGCACAAAAGAGGGAGCCGGAGACAACGAGATCCGAAGCTGAAGCCTGGAAGCAGTAAATAGGTGCAGGAAGGTGATTAAGAGTTTTATGTCCCCACCTTAGCTCCCAATATATCAAACCTGGGGACCAATAATACACCAAGAGACTATGAGTGATATACAGTATAACCAGTTACACTTATTATAACTTGGGATAATCATTGGGTGCTGTTCAAAACATTTGAAACTTAGGAAAATAGATGGCAAGATAAGAGATGCGTAGTTGTAGTATATGGATACAGTGGACACCTGTGAGCTATGTAGCAAACACATCTGCTGCATCTGAATATTAAGGAACTTGACTCAGAATTTGATTTGGTGTCCGAACTTCAGATACCATTATGCATTCGGATGTGCAAAATTACCTAAATGCTTCGCTCATGGCAATTGCCACACTCCTTCAGATTTGGTCCATGATCACTGACAAGAGGGTTTGGACTGTAAGAGAGGCAAATGTGGGGACCCAGAAGCAATAAGCAGCTTCAGGCCTTTCAACTGTTTAACAGATATGGCATTTTTGTGGGGATAAATGCAGGAGAACTTGGAGGACCCAGTTGTGGTGGCCCACATGAGTACCAGTAACATAAGCAGGGCGACTAAAGAGGTCATACAGAGGGAAAATGAACAGCTAAATGTGAAAGTATAAAAGGACAGTGACAAAGTCATAATCTCAGGATTCCTACTTGAGCCACAAGCAAATTGGTAGGATCAAAATGCAGAATCAGTTCGGGTGAAGCAAGAAACAGCTAAGTAAAGAAATGGCAGATTAAACCGGCTTCTTGGTGCCACAACATTAGATTTATATTGTCCTACAGTACACCATGACATAATATGGGCAATAAGAGGAAAGATCCTGCAATAACTGTGGAAAATTTTAACAATGAGGATCACATGAATCAAGTTGGCAAAGTTAATGTGGAGGATGAGCTCAGCTCACCACCACCTTTTGAAGAGCAACTAGAGAGGAACAATAAATGCTGGCCCAGCCAGGAATACTCACATCCAATGAATGAAACCAAAAAATGAGACAGTTGCTCAGAACATCACATTCTCAAATTAACCAGTGAACAGGCTATTTGGATCCAGTAATGCATAGTGAAACAAGATTAATTAATTATGACCTCACAGTAAGGCATCCTCAAGGTAAAAGTAATTATAAGAGAATTTCACAGTCTGAGGGTTTAAATAAATGATCTGAAACTGAGTTGGTAAAATGGAATGGTAAAATAGGTTAGACAATAAGATCAGAAAGAAACAGTGGCAGACATTTAAGAATCAGTACAACCAGAAGATATATTCCACTGTGAAAGAGAGAGACTTAAAGAGAAGTATGGACCATTTCATCTAATTAAGGAAATTAACATAGAACAATACAGTGCAGTACAGGCCCTTCGGCCTGTGATGATGCACCGATCTGAAGCCCATCTAAACTACACTATTCCATTCTCGTCCATATATTTATCCAGTGACCAGGATGAAATCAAATGAAAACAAGAAACGTGCACAAATTAATGGCAGGTCAGAAAATTGGAAGAGTTTTAAATTGATGAAGGAAATTAAACAAAAGCAGGAAACATTGGAGAATGAGAGAAAACTAGCAAGAAATATAACAGATTGTGATGGGGACTACTTTAGTCAGAGGCACAGACAGATGTTTGTGGCCAACAGCAAGAAATCAGAATGGTGCGTTGCCTTCCTGGTGTCAGGATCAACGATACTTCTGAGACAGTGCAGAATATTCTCAAATGAGAGGGGCCAGCAAGAAGTCATTGTGGACATTACAACTAATATCACAGGAAGGGAAAAGGATGAGATTCAGAAGGGAGAATATAGAAACTTAGGCAGAAATTTAAAAACAAAAGGTCCTCGAGGGTAGTACTATCTGGATTACTCTCAGTGCTACACGCTAGTGAGGATGGGAATAGGAGGACAGACCAGATGAATGTGTGGTTGAGGAGCTGGTATATGGGAGAAGGGTTCACATTTCTGAATCCTTGGAATCTCTTCTCGGCCAAAAGTGACCTGTACAATGAGGGCGGATTGCACCTGAATTGGAAGGGGTCTAATATACTGGCAGGTAGATTTGCTAGGTTTAAATTTTTTTGGAGGGGGATGCAGTTGGGACCCAGGGAGATAGTGAGGCAAGAGACCAGTCTGAGATTGCTACAATTGGGAAAGGGAGCAAGTTGAACAGTCAGGGTAGGCAGGAACAAAGCAGAGCACGAAGTAGGACTGATGATTTAAACGTATTTATTTCAATGCAAGAGACCCAACAGGGAAAGCAGATGAACTCAGGGCATAGCTCAGAACATGGAACTGGGATATCACAGCAATTACAGAAACATGGCTCAGGGATGGACAGGACTGGCAGCTTAATGTCCCAGGATACAAATGCTACACAGGAAGGAAGGCAAGAGAGGAGAGAGAATGGCATTTTTGATAAAGGATAACATCACGGCTGTGCTGAGGGAGGATATTCCTGGAAATACATCCAGGGCGGTTATTTGGGTGGAAATGAAAAATAAGAAAGGAATTGGGATTATACTGTAGACCCCGCAATAGTCAGCAGGAAATTGAGACACAAATTTGTGAAGGGACCTCAGTTATCTATAAGAATAATAGGGTGGTTATGGTAGTGGATTTTAACTGTCCAAACATAGGCTGGGACTGCCATAATGATAAGGGTTTAGATGGAGAGGAATTTGTTGTGTGTACAAGAAAATGCTCTGAATCAATATGTGGATGTACCTACTACAGAAGGTGCAAAACTTGACCTACTGTTGGGAAATAAGGCAGGGCAGGTGACTGAGATGTCAGTGGGGGAGCATTTTGGGGTCAGTGACCATAATTCTATTAGTTTTAAAATAGTGATGAGAAAGGATAGACCAGATCTAAAAGTTGAAGTTCTAAATTGGAGGAAGGCCAATTTTGACAGTATTAGGGAAGAACTTTCAAAAGTTGATTGGGGCAGTTGTTCGCAAGTGAAAGGGATGGCTAGAAAATGGGAAGCCTTCAAAAATGAGATAGTGAGTGTCCAGAGACACTATGTTTCTGTTAGGGTTCAAGGAAAGGCTAGGTGGTGTTGGAAATGCTGGTTGACTAGAGAAACTGAAGTTTTTATTAAGAAAAAGGAAGCAAATGTCAGGTATAGACAGCAGAAATTCAGTGAATCCTGAGAAGAGTATAAAGGCAGTAGGAGTATACTTAAGACGGAAATCAGGAAGGCAAAAAGGGGATATGAGATAGCTTTGGCAAACAGGGTTAAGGAGAATCCCAAGGGGTTTAGAAAGACTTTAAGGACAAAAGGCTCCCTCAAAGTTCAGCATGCTGTCCCATGTGTGGAACCTCAAGAGATGGGGGTGATACTAAATGAGTATTTTGCATTAGTGTTTACTGTGGAAAAGGACAAGGGAGATACAGAATGCGGGGACATAGAGGTCTTAAAATGCATAAAGTGGTTAAGTCCTCAGTACCTGAACAGGATCTTGATCAGATGGCCCAATGGGCTGAGGAGTGGCAGATGGAGTTTAATTTCGATCAATGTGAGGTGCTGCATTTTGGAAAGGCAAATCAGGGTAGGACTCACACATATAATGGTAAAGACTTGGGGAGTGCTGCTGAACAAAGAAGCAGGTTCATAGTTCCTTGAAAGTGGAGTCACAAGTCGATAGGATAGTGAAGGCAGTATTTGGTATGCTTGCCTTTATTGGTCAGAGTATGGAGTACAGGAGTTAGGAGGTCATGTCGCAGCTGTACAGAACATTAATTAGGCCACTTTTGGAATACTGTATGCAATTCTGGTCTCCATGTTTGACAAAATAATCTGTCAAATGATACAGATAAATGAAGCAAGTCAGCAAAATTGATAGATGGTATTTAATGTGGGAAATTGAGAGGTTGTCTAGCTTTGGTATTTGGAGTAAAATAAAACATAACATAAATGGAGAGATAGTGCAATACAAAGGAGTCTGGGTGGTCTTGAACACAGACCACAAAATTAGCCTGCAGGTGCAACAAGTAATTAGGAGGGCAAACGGAATGTTGGCCTTAATTCCAAGGGACATGGGAGGATAGAAGTAGAGAAGTCTTGCTGTGGTTGAACAGGGCATTGGTGAGGAATTTCATTCAGCTGATTCTTGGGCTGGTGTGGTCATATGAGAAAAGGTGTATTCATTTGGATCGGAGACTGAAGTTTTAACCTAAGATTCTGAGGAGACTTGATAAATAGATGTTGAAAGAATATTCCCCTTGGGAACTAAGGACAAAGTTTAAACATAAGGATTCTCCTACTACTTAAGTTGGAATTGAGGAAGACTGTTTTCTGCGAGAACTGCAAACCTTTGGAATTCTCTTCTGCAAACAACATTGACGGCTGCATGACTGAATACATTTGTGGCTGAGTTAGTGTTTTGATCATCGGTTATGACTGGTCCTAGTTATGCCCTCAATCATCTTAAAAGCATTTTATGTTGTGATAATTATTACGAGATGCTCCCCTAATTCTCATCTGCTCTGTTTCATTATCCATGAGTGGACCCAGTTGTAAACCTCTCTTTGTCGGCTTCATAAACATTGGCTGAAGTAGTAATTGAATTTCTGTTGTAGAAATGACAATTTTGATCACTTTGTGACTCTTCTGTCCTGTTAATTTTAGTGAATTATTTCTTTTTTACTCCATTTCCTTAATTTGTTCCCATGTTTCCACTCCGATAAAATTAAGTAACAGAAAGCTTAGGCTATTCAACCCATCAAAAATAAGATGTTGGCTGATTCGCTAGTGGCCTTAACTCCCCTTAGCTGCCTATTGCTGTCATCAACTTTCAAATATTCAACACTGATAACCAACATAAACAATGAGTCAACGCGCCCACTTGTGTCTTTTTCATGAAGAAAAGGTTGTTGAAGCACCTAAAAATGGTTGGACTGAAAACACTATCATGAGCAACTCCTGCAGAAATTTTCTTGAGCTGAGATGACTGCCCACCAATAAAAACAGTATTTTCCCATGTACCAGGTATGCCTCCGAACTATTTGCTGCAAGGGGTGAGGGACAGGAATTCAGCAAGTGTATAGTAGGACCTGTAAAATAATAGCTGCAGGACCAATTATTATTTAGAGTTAGGCTAATAAGTCTTAGTTAGCCATCAATTGAATGCAGTGTAGTGTTCTGGTCACCATATTATAAGAGCTTACAGGGCATTGGAGAAGCGCAAAACATGTTTAAGATTATATCCGTCAAAGGAAAGGATGAACACAACTGGCCTCTTCTCAAAAGGTTGAGAAGTGATCTAACAGAGATTTTGAGAAGTATGAAAGAGTTGTGATGGAAATGTTCATTTCCATCACAACTCTTTCATACTTCTCAAAATCTCTATTAGAGTTGTGTTCATTTCCATTTGCAGCAGGAGCAGTGACAGCAAGGACCAGGGGGCTGCAAGGAAGGTCTTAAAGACTTACCTTGTGAATAAGCTAAGCGAAGGCTCAACAGGAGTGGACGTGGACATGGGGACTGCTGAACACATGGACTGATGTATTTGGGCTGTGGCTAAACCAGAGACACTACACGTGTGGTTGTCTCCCACCCGATGTCCTCCTCTAACCAAAATAAAAGACCATGTGTGGAGGCTTGGTAAGGTAAAGCTTTTGTATTTTTTTTTTGAGTTCCTTCCTGGCTACCTTGTAACTCTCTGGAGCCCCTGTCTGATCCTTGCCTCCTCAACATCAAGTAAGCTTCCTTCTCCCTCTTGACTATGTCCCTTATCACTCAAGGTTCTTTCAACCTTAGTCAAGAGGGAGAAGGAAGCTTACTTGAGGTTGAGGAGGCAAGGATCAGACAGGGGCTCTAGAGGGTTACAAGGTAGCCAGGAAGGAACTCAAGAATGGACTTAGAGACGCAAGGGGGCATGAAAAGGTTTTAGTGAGTAGGATTAAAGAAAACCCTAAGGCGTTCTACACTTGTGAGGAACAACAGGATGGCCAGAGTGAGGGCAGGGCCAATCAAGGATAGTGGAGGGAACTTGCGCCTGGAGTTGGTAGTAGTAAGGGAAGTCCTTAATGCATACTTCTTTGCTTCAGTATTCACGAGAGGGACCTTGATGTTTCTGAGGACAGTGTGAATCAGACCAATATGCTAGGACAAGTTGATATTAGGAAGGAAGATGTGCTGAAAAATTTGAAAAACGTAAGGATGGATAAATCCCCTGGGCCAGATGGAAAATACCCTTGGTTACTACAGGAAACGAGAGAAGACACGGCTGTTCTTTTAGTGATGATCTTTGCATCCTCACTGTCCACTGAAATAATGCTGGATGATTGGAAAGTGGTAAATGTTCAAGAAAGGGAATAGGGATAATTCTGGGAATTATGGACCAGTCAGTCTTATATGATGGACTAAATATTAGACAGGATTCTGAAAGAGAGAATTTATGATTATTTGGAAAATCATATTTTGATTACAGATAATTGTCATGCTTTGTGACGGGCATACCTCACAAACATTATTGAATTCTTTGAGGATGTGACAAAACACAAGGATGAAGGTAGAGCAGTGAATGTGATGTATGAGGATTTTAGCAAGGCATTTGAGAAGGTTCCGCTTGGCAGGCTCATTCTGAAAGTAAGGATGCATGGGATGCAGGGAAACCTGTCTGTCTGGATACAGAATTGGCTGGCCCATAGAAGCCAGAGGTTGATGTGATTGATGGAAAATATTCAGCCTAGAGCTCAATGACTAGCGATGTTCCGCAGGGATTTGTTCTGGGATCTCTGCTCTTTGTGATTTTCATAAATGACTTGGATGAGAAAGTGAATGGGTGGGTTAGTAAGTATGCCGATAACACGAAGGTAGGCGAATTTGCAGATAGTGTGGAGGGCTGTTGTAGGTTGCAATGGGACATTGACAGGATGCGGAACTGGCAGATGGAGTACAACTCGGAAAGAAGTGTGAAGTCATTCACTTTGGAAGGTTGAATTTGAATGCAGAAAACAGGGTTAAAGGCATGATTCTTGGCAGTATGGAGGAACAGAGAGATCTTGGAGTCCGTGTCTACAGATACCTCAAAATTGACACCCAAGTTCGTAAGGTTATTAAGGCGGCATGTGGTGTTGTCTTTCATTAGCAGGGAAATTAAATTTAAAAGCCGCAAGGGTATGCTGCAGATCTATAGAGTTTTGGTTTGACTACCCTTGGAATATTATGCTCAGTTCTGGTCGCCTCATAATAGAAAAGATGTGGAAGCTTTAGAGGGGGTGCAGAGGAGGATGGTGCTAGGACTGGAGGGCATGTCTTATGAAGAAAGGTTGAGGGAGCTTGGGCCTTTCTCATTGGAGTGAAGAAGGATGAGAGGTGACTTGATAGAGGTGCACAAGATGATGAGAGGCATAGAAACAGTGAATAGCCAGAGACTTTCCCATGGTGGAAATGTTTATCAGGAGGGAGCATTATTTTAAGGTAATTGGAGGAATGTTTAAGGAAGATGTCAGAGTAGTAGGTGCGTGGAATGCACTGCCAGCAGTGGTAGTAGACGGACATTTAAGCAACTCTTGGATTGGCTCATGGAAGATAGTACAATGAAGGGTATGTAGGTCCGTCTGATCTTGGAGTAGGACAAAAGGCTGGCACAACATTAAGGGGCGAAGGGCCTATACTATGCTGTACTGTTCCATGTTCTATGAAAAGAACAGGTGTCCATTTGAGAGGCAAAATTCAAATACTGTGTGTCAGTCTAAGACATCCACCAAAATATCCAACGGGGGATAGTACAAAAACTTTTATTCAAAGGTGAGAGTAAAACTATAACAAATAGGAACAAGAGTAGGTCATTTGGTCCCTTTCGCCGATCCAAAATTCATTAAGATCAAAGCAGATTCATTAAGATAGATAAAAGTCACAAAGTCCTTCTGGACCACAGAGCTCCTCTCATCAGAGAGAATTCACCGCAGGTCAATGGACAGGTTGAAAAGGACAATCTTTCATTGTGACCTCAGTCAGTGCAGGAATTGAACCCAAGTTATTAGTTTCACTCTGCATTGCAAACCAGCCAACTGAGCTAGCCAATCCTGAATGTGGCACTTAAGACTATAGATAATTTAGGGGAATAGAATAGTTTGGAAAGAAAAAATAAGGGAAGTTGGACAAGCATGAGGGAAAAACAAAGAGAAGGATATAGTGCAAAATGTGGGAGAAGATGGGAGGAATTATAAAAGTTGATTTGGATGAGAACATAGGAGACATAGTTAATAGTTTGCAGTTGACGCCAAAATTGGTGGTGAAGTGGACAGTGAAGGTGGTTATCTAAGATTACAATGGGACCTTATCAGGGGCGAGAAATGGCTGATTGAGTTTAATTTAGATAAATGAGAGGTTTTAGTAAGGTAAATCAGGGCAAGATTTATACCCTCAAATGGTAGGGTCCTGGGTAGTGTTGCCAAACAAAGACACCTAGTGTGCAGATGCACAGTTCCTTGAAAGTGGAGTCGCAGGTAGATACGGTGGGGAAGCAGATATTTGGCAAGCTTTCCTTCACTGGTCAATGCAGCGAGTAGAGAGTTGGGATATTAGGTTGAGGCTGTATAGCACATAGGTGAGGCCACTTTTGGAATACTGTGTACAATTCTAGACACCTTACTATAGGAAGGATGTTGTTAAAGTTGACAGGGTGCAGCAAAGACTTACAAAGATTTTGCTGGGTCTGGAGGGTTTGAGGGAGGTGAATAGGTGGGCCTTTTCCTCCTGGAGCTTCAGTGACTGATGGGTGACCTTACAGACATTTATAAAATCATGAGGGGCATAGATAGGGTGAATAGCCATGATCTTTTTGCTAGGGTGACGGAGTCCAAAACTTGAGGACAGATTTAAAAAGGACATGAGGGGTAACTTTGTCAAGCAGAGGGCGGTGTGTATCCGAAATGAGCTGCCATAGGAAATGGTAGAGACAAGTACAAATACAAATGTTTAAATGGCATATGGATCGGTCCATGAATGGTAAGGGTTTAGAAGATCTGGGCCAAAAGATGGAAATGGGACTACTTCAGTTTAGGATATCTGGCTGGTGTAGACACGTTGGACTGAAGGGTCTGTTTCTATGTTGTGTGATTCAAGGACTTTAAGTGTGCATAAAATGTCTGCTTTTGTCACATATTCTGTGACAAAAATGTATGAAAACTAAAGTTAAGACCAAAAGACAGGAGTAAAAGTAAGCCATTCAGACCATGGAGTCTGCTCCCCCAGTGAGATCATGGCTCATCTGACAACTTCACTTGTACTGGCAACGAAGTCCCAGAATAGTACTGAAAAACATCACTGTTAAAAGGAACAAATGAACCCTGGGAACCATGACTCAGTTGGGAGCATTCTTGCTTTGTAAGTCTCAAAGTTTCAGGCTCAAAAGCAGATGAGTTGGTCATTATCATGTTGATGTTTGTGTCAGCTTGCAGTGCATAAATTGGTTGCAGTCTTTTCTTGATACAATACTCTGCATTAAACTGTAACTGCTTCCTTTATATCATATACCACTACATCCAGCTGCAAGGTCCCACATGCTCTTCCTGTACTAGCAGCAGCTAACCTGCATATAAACAAAAAGAACAAGTTCTAGCACAGATCCATGAGACATCACTCCTCCATATCCAAAAGGGATTTCACATTATCTGTTCTACATCTCTCCATTATGCCATGTGGTAACATTTAGTCCAAACTAAGAAATGTGTTATCAATCCAGATGGTTTGATTAATTGTCTTGACTGGTAGATCAGTCCCCTCCATCTTTCATAGGCCCTGGCTCTCCATGGGGTGATGAATGATCATCCTTATGTATTGGGATCCAAGTCTTAAAAAGGATGCAGATACACTAATTATCTTGTCAGTTAATCAAACAAGAATAAACTTGTAATGATCTGTGTTCCCAAAGCCAATTATAACAAATTTTCCTAACAAATGGCCATCATTGATCTAACTGCCTGTGAATAAGAATGTGTGAAAGAGGGAATTTATGAGAAAGGGATGCACAGTACTGGCCTAGAAATGGAGATCCTAGTATATGAATAGACTCAAGTGCAAGCTGTATTTGAGCTGAGTGTCAGCTTGCTTTTAGGTAAAGGACACACTTGGATAAAATTATTTAAGCTGGATGTGCAGCTAAGAACCAAGACTTTTGCAGATAATACTCTTATGATACACCATATCTCTTTCTTTCAGGTAGTTGAAACAGTCTCTGCTGAGATTTCCTAAAAAGTCTCTTTGCTTCGCTAAGATGTGTGATGTCTGTTCTCATGGGATATTTTCCAACAATCAATTCAGTACTATTCATTTCCTAGAAAGTCACTCGGGCATGGAAGAAAGAGCCACTTCAATTCCAAAAAGAATAGGCATGCCAAAAACAAATAGTTCGGAAATGACTACCATTTGAAAATTGAGACACACACTCAATGCAATAGCCAGTGAATTTATAACAATTTATACCTGCACAATTCTGCAGGTACAGATCTTGGGCTTCAATGATCTCTGCACAACAACTGAATTTAAAAGATGCAGTCACCAAACTAAAACCTAATGAAGAAAGCATTATTTGTCACAACTCCAGCAAGTATGTTCTTATGCAATTTCAAATAATAGCTTATTAAGAACTAGATCACTCCTCACCTCTAGCAGATCGATCATACGTGTCATCTGGGAGTAAATAAGCACACGATGGCCCTGGGCTTTTAGCCGTGTTAGGAGGATGTCAAGAGTATGTAGCTTCCCACTGTCTGTGATCAGGCTTTCTTTGTCTGAAAGAAACACATGGAAATATTTACTTTTTTCAAACCTCAAATGTTCAGGCTTCAAATTTATATCCTGCTCACCACCACCACACTGAACCTTCTCCCAAAGCACTGGCCCTTACCAGGATACAGTTCCATGGGCTACCACATGAAGTGGTGTAGTGCATGTTGGTAGTATATTTATCAACATAGGCATCAAATCCAACCCTGACCTAGCATCACTCAATGCAACCCTCCTCTATCCCCAAAATACTTTTCAAAACTAATTGACAGCTCAGCTCAGATCATCAGACAAAGACCCACATTGACAAACACAGGGTCCTAGAATCAGCTGACCCCAAAGAAAGCTGAATGTGATTCAGGTTTTCACACTCATTTTGAAATTAGTTGTTTTAATCTAGGGCATACAGCCCAAGCCAATTTTCCACTCTAGCCAATTAGAGACCAATTATAGGTGACTTGATAGAGGTGTACAAGATGATGAGAGGCATAGTTAGAGTGGATAGCCAGAGACTTTCCCATGGTGGAAATGTCTATCACGAGGGGGCATAATGTTAAGGTAATTGGTTTCATGCAAAGCTCAGTGAACAGCAATCTATGTTGTCTTACCATTGCCTGAATTAGGAACAAAGCCCTTCATAGGATTTACAGTGGGACTAAACATTTGAAAGATAAAAATGTAAAGTGGCAGGTAAACAGAAGATTAGATTAGATTACTTACAGTGTGGAAACAGACCCTTCAGCCCAACAAGTCCACACCGACCCGCCGAAGAGCAACCCACGCAGACCCATTCCCCTACACCTAACACTATGGGCAGTTTAGCATGGCCAATTCACCTAAACTGCACATTTTTGGACTGTGGGAGGAAACTGGAGCACCGGGAGGAAATCCACGCGGACACAGGGAGAATGTGCAAACTCCACACAGACAGTTGCCTGAGGCGGAAACTGAACCCAGGTTTCTGGCGCTGTGAGGCAGCAGAGCCTCACTGTGCTACCGTGCCACCCACAAACTTGTGGTTAATTCTTTCAATGAGTGGTTCAATGCAATGTGTTACTTATGAAACTTCTTCAGAATCAATTTTCCGAGTAGAGCCTGGGTTCGAGGGACTTGGAGTGAACACAGCTACTTGTAGTAAAATAACACTATCATGAACAACATAATCCAAGGTTGTTCACAGGAGCATGATCAACCTAGATAAGAGATGTTAGGTCAAGCTAAAAGCTTGACCAAAAATGGTAGATTTTAAGGAGAGTCCTCAAGGAAGAAAAAGAAAGAAAGTGGGCAAGAGACTTGAGAGAATTCCAGTATTTGGGACCCAGGCAATTCAAGCAATGGCCAATGATGATGCAGCTATTATAACTCGAAATGTGCAAGCGTCCAGAATTGGAGGAGTGTAAATATCCTGCAGTATGGTGGATCTGGAGGAGATTACAGAGGTTGGGAGGAACAAAGCAATAGAGGGAACTGAAAATAAGAATGAGAATTTTAGCATCAAACAAGTATTCACTGCATGTTAGGATAGGCCAGTGAGTGGGGTTGGGGTTGTGTGTGCACGCATGCATGAGAGAGAGAGACAGAGAGAGAGAGGGAGAGAGAGAGACAGGTAACAGATTTGCTGCAAGTTAAGACGGGTAATTGAATTCTGGATGACCTCCAATTTACAGTGTGTAGAATGTGGGAAATTGGCCAGGCGTGCATTGGAATAGTCAAGCTGAGAGGCGACAAAGGAATGGATGAGGCTTCTTGCGCCTGCCTTTACCCAATTTTGTAGTAGTTGACCTAGGGAAACAGGTAGAAATAGGTGTTCTTACTGTTAGCACAAATCAAATGTTGGAAGCTCAACCCAGGTTCGAAAGTGACACCAGGCTGCAAACAGACTACTTTAATTTCAGACCAGAAGGATGGAGTCAATAGCGCACAAATGTATTTTGGACTGGAAAAATAATGGCTTTCACCTTCCCAATATTTGATGAGAAGCAGCTTCTGCTGAACCAATACTGGGTGTCAGTTAATTTAACGACAGTGGTTGAGTTGATAGGATGGTGGCCAAAGGTAGACCTGTTGCAGGGTCATCAGCATAGAAACCAACTCTGTTTTTGGATGTTATTACCAAGTAGCAGGCCCGAGAATGATTCTTTGTGGAATACTTGTGGTAACAGAGCAGAAGTAGGATGAAAAGTGAGCATTGAGTTGGTGGGAACTACACAACTGATGACTATGGAGAAGAAAAAAAAATGATTGCAAATGGGGTGAAAGTTGCATAATAGAGAAAATTGTGGTGAATTGATGATAACATAAGCATTGAGAGACTGTGGACTTGAGTTTGCATTTCAGCATGGCAATATTATAACCTTCAGGTATATTCAGTTCCATTCTCTCTTTCACCTGCAATACTTCCCACTCACATTCCCCCTCTACCACACCAAGCAGACAAATTTGTCAAACAACCTAGAACAAGATGTGCACTCAGTTGACAAATTGAAGAAAAAAAAATCAGCTCTTTATTCACATAAAGGACTGCACAGCATATGGTATGTTCATGGGGGCTCTTGTGGTATAGTGGTAGCGGCCCTACCTCTGAGCGTACATGCCTGGACTCGGTGTCCCATCTGCTCCCAAGGTGTGTAATAGATTTACTGGAAAATATCTATTGTATGTTCATTTAGAATTTAAAAAAATCCTCACTGGTATCACTGTCAATCTAAGTTGCTTCTAAAACTTCTAAGCATGTGTGTTAAGACACCATATAGCTTTGTTTAGAGCAGAACTAGAGATGAATCTTTTTGCAAAAACCCTGGAATGCTGGTAACTACCAGCACTCCGTCATGTGGTGATTTATAACAGCAAAACTAAAAAAAAATCTGCTTTTGTAACTTTGAAAAATGGACGCAAGGGACCTTAGAAATGGAAGGAATGTTGCATTGTGAAGAGAGGACCCTACTGCATTCTAGGGTAGAAGTGTAATCTACAGACATCAATAATATTTTTGTTTCTTTCATTGATTTTTGTCCTTGCTTGTGAGAATAGTTTCGATACCTACCTAGAATTTCTTCACAATATAAATGGGGTAAGGTAGTCATGGGGCACAGATGGCTCATACTTTCGGCAGCTGGGATGTGGCCAGCAGGAGCTGCAATGTAGGTGGGGTTCATTTCATACAGTCAGGCCATTTCCCCTGGGACAGATAAGGACTGGAAACATGAATTAATGTATTATCACAAATCTCTCAATGTTTACACTGAAGGAAAATTAACTATAGAAAGTGGCTGGGAAAGGAAAAATGCAGTTTGATTTAGTGCTGCTGACCTCAGTGGGAGGGAATGTTAGTGAGAGAATGAAAAAAAGAATGCAAGCACCAACTTTCAAATTCTGAGCTCTCATTTTCCTGCTCATTGGATCAGGTGCATGGAACCAATTACATTGATTTAACAAACATCTGAGCAAGAAAATTCAAAGCAGTTTACTTCATGACAGGGTGTGTTGATTCACACACTGTTGGCTGTGATTGCACATCCTCAATAGTGCAAGACACACTGTTTGGAAGTGTTCTCTTACTTAAAAACCTTATTTTAAGGAATTTACGAACCAGCAGTAACAAACTAAATTTTGATCAGCTGCACAGTGTCATTAAAGGGACATTTTCAGTTGAAACTGTCACTCTCCATACCAGCGAAAGGCAGAAATTGCACTTAAAAAGTACCTTTCACATCCTTGACGTCTTATTGCACTCACTCTCTGAAATGTGACCAATGATGATACTGTGAAAAACACAGCTGACAATGTGTACACAATTCCCACCAATGGTAAATACAATAAATGACAACACTTTTTACAAGCTATTATGTGAGAATCTTGATATCAAATGAATATCCCTCTTTGTTGGATAGTAATAGGAGATATCTTACATCTAGCCAAACCAGCAGACAGTCCCTGAAAGATAACTCACTTGACAATGCTGTGCCTGCAGAATTGCATTCCAACAACAGCCCAAATTGCACGCTCAATCCAGAAATTAAAGAGTAATGCAACATGGATGTCAGTCAGTAGGTCTAAGACTACTTATTTTTAGATGGAGTTCCAAAGGATTTAAACAGTATTGCAGATTCTCTCCACGATCTGATTCACCTTTGGGCTTTAATTCCACGTTGGTACATTTCATCTGCTGCCCAAAAGAATGATATTCAAATGCAAGATCCCATATGCAGAGTCCATATGCAGCCATCAAATCCTAGAAGCTAACCCATGAACCCTAAAAGAATGCTACCTCCATTTATTAAAGTAACTTTGACTAGTTACCTTGTCTTGTTTGACTTTTGACGGAGTGAAAGTTTAGAAAAGATTTTCATAAGCCTTACTGGTGGACAAATCCTGAAGCAGAACAGGGAATCATCAGCAACTGTAGACATTTACGTTCGTCAGAATAAAGATTCAATCTTTACAGGTGAGCCTTTTAACTGCGAAAAGAGGCTGAATAAGCTTGAAAGTGTTTTCTTTGGAACAGGGAAGGTTTGGGGTGGGGGTGTGGGCTGAGAGAGCTGTGTAAGATTATGAGGGGCATGCTTCGGATGGTCAGAAAGCAGCTGATCCCTTATCTGAAGGGTCAAATAACAAAGGACACACCTTTAAGGTGAAAGCCTGAGATAAAGAGGATTTGAAGATAAAACCTTTCACCCATAGGGTGGTGGGGGTCTGGAATGGTATGCCTGGGAGGGTAGTTGAGGCAGGTAACCTTACGATCTTTAAAGAGGCTTTAAGTTCAGTGTCTTAAAGTGAAATGAGAGTAGATTTAGCATAGTTTTGGTGGTATAGAGTCAATGGGCCAAAGGGCCTCTTCTGTACTGTATAACCATGAAGATTTTAGGGAATGAAGTGGAATGGTGAGACAAATAAATGCATCAGCAATAAAGGCCCCACATACTAAGAGCGCCTCATTCACTGAAGACTTAATGCAGGACAATCATCAATTACAATAAAATGTTCTTTACAGCTTCTATCTTTTTCTCCTTGAAGACTTACATAAAGACTAATGTACAGGCTCCATTGGTATCTTGCACTCCGTTTTTGGTGAGAGAATTTGTGGATATCTCCTGCACAGTGCAATCATATTTACTAACACTAGAAACAATAATCCTTTTTACTGTAACATCTTTAAATCTGAACGTGCCATTTACGATACAATGTTTGATATGATATCTGCATTTTTCATCACTTCATCAAAACACTGAACTTGTGCAGTCACCACCCAATATTATCAATTCCAAATGAGGAAATGTAAAGAGGTTAGGCTTCTTAGATGATCCCACTTAATATTTTTACAATGAACCGAGAGAAAAAAAGTATTCCAAATCAATTGTTTGTTGTGATAAGAGTTCTCATCCTAATTAAAATTAGGTTTTTGAGGAATGGGAAAGTGAGGCAGTAAAACATTTCCATTAAAAGGCCGCAGTTTTAACGATGGACAATATACATAGATCAGCAATTGAATATAGTTCTGGATAGTGTTAGCAATGTGATAAGTAGAAGAGGGGATGCTCTTAAAAAATTACCCAAACGCACATGCCCCTCCCACTAGCTGCCAGTGGCTCTTGGCAAGTGAACATCACAGTCAAGGTCAGCACATATTGCACGATCCTAATTGCCTTTTTAATGGTAGTGATGAACCAGCTTTTTGAACTATCACAGTGTTGTAGTTAGACTCAAAATGCTTCTCTTTCAAGTGACTTGACACAACCAAGTGGCTGGAATAGTCGTTTCAAAAATAATTGAGTCAACCACATTGCTGTGGATCCAGGGTCACATATAAGCCAAATGGATAAGGATGGCAGATTTTCTTCCCTAAAGCAGTTGAACATGAGTGAATGAAGCGAAGTTTTTGAAACAATTATGATTAACATTTTATTCCTGATGTTAATTACGCTATTTTTTTAAAAAATTGGTCAGGGCATGGAGTACAGGAGTTGGGGGGTCATGTTGCGGCTGTACAGGACATTGGTTAGACCACTGTTGGAATATTGCGTGCAACTCTGGTCTCCTTCCTATTGGAACGATGTTGTGAAACTTGAAAGGGTTCAGAAAAGATTTACAAGGATGTTGCCAGGGTTGGAGGATTTGCGCTATAAGGAGAGGCTGAATAGGCTGGGGCTATTTTCCCTGGAGCGTCGGAGGCTGAGGGGTGACCTTATAGAGATTTATAAAATCATGAGGTGCATGGATAGGATAAATAGACCAAGTCTTTTCCCTGGAGTGGGGTGGAGGGGAGTGGGGTGTTGGAGGGAAAAAGAGTCCAGAACTAGAGGGCCTAGGTTTAGGGTGAGAGGGGAAAGATATAAAAGAGACCTAAGGGGCAACTTTTTCACACAGAGGGTGGTACATGTACGGAATGAGCTGCCAGAGGAAGTGGTGGAGGTTGGTACAATTGCAACATTTAAGAGGCATTTGGATGGGTATATGATTAGGAAGGGTTTGGAGGGATATGGGCCGGGTGCTGGCAGGTGGGATTAGATAAGATTGGGATATCTGGTCAGCATGGACGGGTTGGACCGAAGGGTCCGTTGCCACGCTGTACATCTCTATGACTATTTAAAATTCCCATGCTGCCATGGTAGGATTTGAAATCATACTTCTGAATCTTTGTCTGGACGAGTATCTGGATAGGTGCATTGCAACTCTGTTACTATCCCTATTTTAGGCCTCAACTGTTCCTAGAATTTCATCTACCTTGGAGGGTATTAGAAGAAAACATTTGCACCAGCCAAGCTCAAAGCAACTCGGCTCTTCATTTTTCTTGGAAGACATGTAATGGTAGTTTTGACTACAATACCGTCTAACTTGTTACATCGCTATGTTACTCAAAGAATGTGGAAAAAACAGACAGCAAGATGAAGGTAAGCAGTGAAATAAGAACTTTTGGACTTGCACATTAGAAAGTTGAATCTCATTCTATCACAGCTCATGCTTCACAGATTGAAGTTATCATGGGGATCACATTCTAGGAATTGGGCTTCAAAGATAGACAGTTAATTTATCTACAAAACTCCAATCATTCAATTCAACAGATTAAACTGTTTACATGATCATCAACCAGTGAAGAGAAACTTGCCAAAAGCACCAGCTCAAAATCAGTCTTCTGACCATTTACTGATCGGCAGAGACGATG
Source organism: Chiloscyllium plagiosum (assembly GCF_037043375.1). Taxonomy (NCBI): domain Eukaryota; kingdom Metazoa; phylum Chordata; class Chondrichthyes; order Orectolobiformes; family Hemiscylliidae; genus Chiloscyllium; species Chiloscyllium plagiosum. Next base: position 99,636,258 of record NW_028270146.1, on the reverse strand, counting down.
ATGTCATGTCAATTAGCTAGCAACCCAGAGCTCAAGCTAATGTTTTGGGGATACTGTATAGCTAGTGCAATTTAAAATCAATTTATAAAATTCTGGAATTGAAAACCAGTTTCAGTAACAACCACAACAATCAATTGCTGTAAAAATGCACCTGTATCACTAATATCCTTTAGGGAAGGAAATCTGCTGTCCTTACTCAACCTGGCCTAAGAGACTTCAGAGTGAGGTAGTTGAATCTGAACTGTCCTCTAAAGTGTCGAGCAATCTAAAGTGTTCAAGGACAACAATGGGGTGTGGGCAACCAATGTTGTCTTTGGCAACAGTGCCCACATACCACAAAAGAATGAAATCTGAAATAGCACAGTAGTACCACAGTACATGGAGTTCCCAGCATCTGTAACCTCTAACATGTACTTGTGCTTTTACCTCCATGTCCTGTGAGGTAAGTGAAACTTAGCTTGATCAACTTTCACACACACCATGGAATGCCATGGAAGCTTTTGATTAATAGGCATGCTGGGTTCTTTTGTTCACATTATAGCACTTTCTGTAGAGAAAACTGATTTCTGCTATCAAGCACTAACACAAGAAAAGACATCTTTGTTCTGGTCTCAATTGATGCCTACTGTCCTGATGAAGGGCTTTTGCCCAAAACGTCGATTTTTAGGCTCCTCGGATGGTGCCTGACCTGCTGTGCTTTTCCAGCACCATTCTAATCTTGACTGATTTCTAACATCTGCAGTCCCCACTTTTGCCTACACTGATAATGTGACTTCAGACTTAAAGTTAGGAAGAGCAAGGAACTATGGAAGAGCTGTATGGTAAACAGTGCATTCATCAAACCAAAAATTCAAACAAGGGACTAATGCAAGTTCAAGACAACGTTGAAAATCCTATTGTACTATCTGAAGCAAAAAATGTTGCCCTAGTGTCAGCATTCCCTCTTCAACCACTAATATTAAAGCCAGATAGAAGGTCATCTCATTGCTTGATGTGGGATCTTGCTTTGAGCAAAATGATTGATATGTTTGTCAGGTAATTGCTATTGCTGCATGTTAGGAATAATAGTCGCACTTTAAACGGTTTCAAAGAATCATGCTAGATGAATGCAAGTCTCAATTTGCTGTCTGTGCAATGGGACATCAGTCATGATCTGTAAGAGTACAAATTCTTCTCAAAAGAGCTGATCAATACGTAATTAGCTAGTTGTTGCTGCAATGTTGAGTTTTCAACAGGATCTTCGTAAGGAAAGCGGGAGGGTTTGAACTGTAAAAATATCTGACAAAACTAGTCAGAGGAACATCAGTGCTGTTTGTGAACCTAGCCAGTCTATTTTTCCTGTTTGCAATTTATATTTAGCTTGAAGCTGGGAAGGGAAATAGGAGATCGTTTGGCCCAGATGTGGATTGCTCTATAACTCATTTCCACAACTAGAGGAAATTCAGAGGCAAGTTTCCTGGTTGCTCTGCTGGCAGGGAACTCAAGTAAAGCATTTAACAGAAACAGGGCTGATTTTTCGACTTTGAAGTGATGGGGGAAGTAGTGACTAGAGAATAGAAATAAAAGGAATTACAGACCAACTTGATGTTATAAAAGGGACTACATCATTACTTGAACCAGAGTGAAATTCCATTTTATATATAACAATGAAAGCATTTTTATCCAGTAACAGCAACTTGCTTCCAGTCACGGCTCCCGTGTCTTACAATAAGCTACAGTCTTCAAATGGACTGCTTAGTTCAACGTGACGGTGGATACTTCAGAATTATCTAGTTGTAACCCAAACAGTCCCATGGAATCTCCTTTACTGAAACTTTTCATTTCGGTAGAATTTGCGGCTGAGTCCGACCACAATATGTCTTCGCTACATCAGAAAAACGTTTATTCACTTGCAGCAGGTATACATCGTTCCCTGAAGGTGCTCCCTCTGCTAAACACAGCCCTTCAGGGAACGATGTATACCTGCTGCAAGTGAATAAACGTTTTTCTGATGTATGCCTGACGACAGTGAACATTGTCACCTCCTGATTGGTCAGTTCAAACCTGACCATAACCCAGGCTGCCACTGAACTGCACTGTTAATGGTGCTAGCAGTTAGACATGACATTAAACATAGGCTTTATTTCTCTTCTCAGAGAGACATGAGATCTTGGGACACTAGCACAAGGAGGGAGCTCTCCTGAGAATTATGCCTCATATTTATGCTTCAGCTGAAAGTAAAATTGACTATCTGGGCATGATCGTATTGCATTTCACGATGCTTCACTGTGTCTAAGTTGACAACCATAAGGAACTGACATGAAAAAGCAGTTGAGGCCTGGGCAGATGAGTATACTTTTATGGAATGGTGGGCAGTTGGAGGGGCTAAATGGTCTATTCCTGCTCCAATTTATGTTAGATTTCTTACATTAGAACAGTGACTACATGACAAAAGTACTTAATTTGACTGTAAAGTGAGTGGGACATCCAAAAAGTCATAAAAGGCACTATGTAAATGAATGGCAATCTTTCCCTGGTACCACACCAAATAGGCATTCTTTATAAGACAACAGGCACTTTCATAATGGCAACCATCACAAGCCACCTCAACTGATCATCACTTGCAAATGTCTACCTACTTCTCAGTAGGAATAATTGCAAATCCATGGGCCTTACACCAACTCTGAGGAGAAAGTGAGGACTGCAGTTGCTGGACAGTCAGAGGCGACAAGAGTAGTGCTGGAAAAACAGGTCAGGCAGCATCTAATGAGCAGGAGTGTTGATGTTTCGGGCATAATTAACTTCTGATGAAGGGCGTATGTCCAAATGAGTTCCTGCTCTTTGGATGCTCCCTGACCTGCTGCGCTTTTCCAGCGCCACACTTCGACTCCCACACTCTGATCCAGGTAAAGTAAGACTTCACGTGGACACTTTCCCAGCATTTCCATGATATCAACACAGAGGCTGGAGACCAATTTGTGTGTCTCAGTCTATGAAGGAGCAATTGAGGTACTGGAACGTGAAACCCTGCAGCTTTGTGAAAAATATCTCAAGTGTTAATGCAACATGTTAATAAGAATGTTTCAAACTCGATCAGCTAGTTTTAGAGCACAACATTCAGTAGAGGTGCACTCAAGCAGAATATTTCAGTCTGCATGCAGCCTGATACATTGGACCGGCTTTAAACAATTACAAAATATGCAAGTCTGAACAGTAAAAGGAAATGTTTAAATTTTTGTATCAAAACATCAACATAAAGGCAAACCGCAGAGTAGCGATATAACCAACTGACAGGATTAACTCCTTAACATCCCTGCAATAGATAAACACAATCTGACCTATTTACCATTTTAATTCTGGAACATATGCCATTCATAATGCAATTTGAGCCTAATTTCATTCTAATTTTTACTCAATGCTAGAATCCCAGACTCCCCAACCAGCAGAAGTATTGATTTATCTATTAAAGAATTTGAAATTAAGTCACCTCTTAATTTTCTAAATTCACGAAATACAATTTTGGTGTATCTAATCTCTTCTGTAACGTAACCGAGTCTTTACCTGTGGAGACCTCTGTAGAATTCAGTACCACGTTTGTCCCCTCATACAGTGAGACACTTACACAGAGCTTGGTATCACACCGAGCTTCACCTTTCCCCAAGTCTTCTGTATTGCAGATGGTCATGTGGCAGTAAAATCCCTGGGCTACTAATTCATTTAAGAGAAAGTGAGGCCTGCAGATGCTGGAGAATCAGAGTCGAAAAATGTGGTGCTGCAAAAGCACAGCCGATCAGGCAGCATCTGAGGAATAGGAGAGTTGACACTTTGAGCATGAGCTCTTCCTGATGAAGAGTTCGTGCTCAAAACATCAACTCTCCTACTTCTCGGATGCTGCCTGACCGGCTGTGCTTTTGCAGCACCACATTTTTCGACTCTGATTCTCCAGCATCTGCAGGCCTGAGTCGAAAAATGTGGTGCTGCAAAAAGCACAGCCGGTCAGGCAGCATCCGAGAAGTAGGAGAGTTGATGTTTTGAGCACGAACTCTTCATCAGGAAGAGCTCATGCTCAAAGTGTCAACTCTCCTATTCCTCAGATGCTGCCTGATCGGCTGTGCTTTTGCAGCACCACACTACCAACTCACGGAACCATGCAAATAAACCAAGGACATGGGTTCAACCTCACAATGGCAGCTTGTGGAATTTTAAATTCAATGAATAAATCTGGAACTAAAAGATAGCATCAATAATGGTGGCCGTAACAATTACTGTGAACGGTTGAAAAAACCCATCTGATTCACTAATGCCCTTTTGGAAAAGAAATTTGTCATTGTTAGCTGGTCTGACTTAAATGGCTGATTGATACACACACTAATGTTGTTGACTCAAGTACTCTCCAAAATGGACAAGCAATTCTTATCTTGGGTAATTATGGCAACATGACTCCAGGAGGGGAGTAGCCGCCAACCTTTTGTTTTGCATCCTGTGTAGGGGTGTATGATGATGACTCTGGGGCAGTGCAAAGGCGATTTCACTTTGCATCAAAAAAGTGCTGTTCCTGTTCTGGAAGCATTCACTGGGTACAGTGTGGAAGGAGCTTTGCGCTATATCTAATTCTGTGCTTGCCCTGCCCAGAGTCTATTTGATGTCTCCAATGGAACATATTCCACATGCTAATACTGGTATTTATCGCTTTTTATGGACCAGCTAACACCAGAGGCTACAATGCCCTTGAGCACTGTCTGGACTGAACCTGCTCAAATCACCAGTAGTCACCTTGAGCAGAACCCCATCAGGCCCAATTCCTGGATTATGAAGTATGTTGCCTCCTGTGGTGTTGTGGTGTCACCAGTAGCCTCGGGTGGATCAGAGCTAATTGTTACCAAGTATGTTGAGACCAGTGTGGGAAGTTAGTGAACTCAATAGCGACACTGACCGTGGGGTCTATGCTGCACCGTGAAGGGAAACTGTGCCGGAAGTATTTACTGCAGACTGCTAGTCCTCAGAGAGGATAGTAGCTGTGCAATACGCCACGTAAACAGATCACTCTCTGCCTTTTAACCCTCTGAGTAAGATTGCAATCAGTCACTTCCCATTCATAATGATGGAAATTGCTGACACCTTTAAGAGTGAAGAGGTCAAAGGCAGTTACAGCTGCAGTTACACTCAGCACCACACAGTGACATTGAAGAGTAATAAACCAGGCTCAATCTCCCTTGGCTGGATTCAACGTCATTAGAGAGCTCGCTCCAATTTATATTTGTAACACAATGAGTTATTCCAATCTAAAATGTCTGAAGTAAAACAGTGCCAGTTTTGTCACTAAGTATCAAACATGGTCATCAGGTTCAAGATAGCACAGAAATCAACAGTACATGAAAAACTGTTCACCTGTGGCTTTAAAGATTTAAGAAATATACTCTGTAATACAGTAATTTGGTATTATAGAGTGAAAATACAGGCCTTTCGAATGCAGAGTTACGCTAAAAGTTCCATACACAAGCTATAAGACAAATGAAACGATACTTCAAACTGCAAGAATAAAAAGAACTCTTAAAAGTGACACTGAAAAAAGAAAAGATCAATATTTCAGCCATGGGTTCAGAATTGAAAAGCCACAGGAATACCTTCTGGAGGAAGTAGTATCAGGCAGCTGAAAAATGGGTCAAGCTCAGCACAAATGGATGACTGTCATAGGGTGGTTGCATAGGAGCAACAGTGAATGTGTCAGGATGGCACAAGAAGGTGTAACATACCAAGACAGAAGATCTCCTGAGTATTTGCACGCATTACTACCCACCAATACTGCACCCTGATGCTGTGCAATGACAAACTAACATTCACCATGATTGTATTCTTGTTGTACAGTGGAATCTGTGCATCTAACTTTGTGTGAAATGGTGCTGCACATTCCAGGTACACAAACTGCAATAAAACTTAAAGTAATGCTTCAGTGAGACGAGATGTGCGTCAATGGATGCGCTCAGTGCTAACTGTTTGAAATACAAGATGATACTTTTTTTTTAATGCCTATGCTTTCATGCTGAGTTACAAGTCACTTGAGCAATTAGTTGCCTTTAGGATTATATTAAATGGTTGGAATATTTGGAAAAAAAAGAGTCTTTTGCAAAACATTTGCTGAGCTTAAATGCTGTTAGATACAGATTTAATATGCAGCTCTCTATTTACAGCCTATTTAGCTCTGTCAGTATTCTACCACCATCCAATGGCAGTGATCAAGCAGTGCAATTCCCTGTACTGCCTCGAGTATTCATCAGACTCTGCCTCATGAACAAAATGTCCTGCCGAATCAGTTATCAAAATGATAGCTTTAAAAACAATTTGCTTGTAATATATAGATATTGTTTTTCCAGATGGAAAAAGAAAATGAGCTTCAAAGAGGAGGGGAAGTACACTTAGAGGAAGGGTAATAAAAAAGCAAAACCAAAATTGTGACTTTGATGGAGCTATGCGGACAGGAAGGTGGTCAGTTACTAGTAACAACACAGGAGATAGGTCGAGTTTGAAAGAGAGAAATTATGAGTTGAATGACAGTTTTCCACTGCTCCCCCTCCATCCCCAGGTGGACTGAGGTGGGATTATCTACAATGAGATTTGTGAATTTCAGCAATTAGAATCCCCACACTGTGAAAACAGGCCCTTTGGCCCAACAAGTCCACACCTGACCCTCTGAAGGGTAACCCACCCAGACCCATTCCCCTACCCTATATTTACCGCACTAATAACCTACACTATGGGCAATTTAGCATGCCAATTCACCTAACCTGCACATCTTTGTGATTGAGGGACGAAATCAGAGCACCCAGAGGAAACCCAAGCAGACACTGGGAGAATGTGCAAACTCCACATAGACAGTTGCCAGAGGGTGGAATCGAACCCAGGTCCCTGGCGCTGTGAAGCAGCAGTGCTAACCACTGAGCCACCGTGTCGCCCTGGAATTGTTAAAGAGAGGTTATAGGGTGGCTGAAACTTTCAGTGGGAGAGCCAATGTATAGCACAGAGATGAGAGAAATGAAGGAGGGAGGGGAGGGAAAGCTACAATGGATGCTGAAAACATCAAGAATATCTCCCCTCAATTTTAACTGAGCCAATCCTTATCCATGTCATCAAAATGAGGATTTCCCTGAAAGATTACTGCTTCATGATGTATAGTGTGTGGGGTCAGTTACAATTTCTGGTTCATTCCATTATTACATACGAACCCGTTGTAGTATTTCTCTAATTCATTCCAGATTTAAACATTAGAAGTTGCTTTGGTTGACACTTTAGAAAGCAGCAAGATGAAAATCCAATTTTAAGGGATAGCATTCAGAAACAGCTCACACTTTAGGTATATGCTCATTAGGATCTTTGGAAGAGTCACTTTCTGAAGCATTAACTGGTTTTCAACTAAATCAATAATTAGTATTTGTTTATTTGGCATGTCTTTTTCCTGGGAAAGGTGACCAGTTGGGATTACACTAATTTCCCTGACCACCTCCAAACAGCCACTAAATTGAGGCAGGTAACAGGCAGCTCAAAATTGTGGATAGGTCAGAAAGGGCAGCATGAAGGCCACTGGAGAATTCTGAGAGGTTGTGTCGGGTATCAAAAACCAGAACTTTATGCCATCCAATTCGACTGACCTCTGAGAGCTCTTCTCTTTACAGCCTTGAAAAGAGTCCTGCACCAGAGGCCTTAACTTTGGTGGCTCCAACATTATGAACTCTCATTCTGGGGGTGTGGGGATTCTGTTAAGGGGACTTTGCACCTCATCAAATTGAGGGGGTTTGCATACAGAACTATTTCACTAATAATCTTACATCAATCATTTCCTCACTTGCATTTCCTGTTACCTTCAGGCTGGCAGAGAAACAGAAACATAGTTTTCCGGTCCCTTTCCTCCAACTCCTTGTCCTGAACCTTTCAGATGGCGTGATCAAGCAACCTTTTCTCAGAGCAGCAGCTAATACTGGCATGCTCCACATATTTTTTCCGCTCTGCTATCTGCTCTGTAATCTCCAGCAGCTGAGAATTGTTTACCATCTACCCCTTTGTTTTAAGTAAGCAATTATTGTGTGTAAGATATTATTATAGTTTCATACACACAACCACACCAATTACAACTGTCTAGGACTAAGTCTTGATTTGACTGCCTCCCTACTACTCGAGGGCAGAGGCATCACTTGATGCAATTTGAGCCATTCTGATCAGCCCTTGGTGACTCCACTAAAGGGCAGCACTCAGACAGAGTAGGAATCACCACAGAATATGGAAGATAGCAGCAGAAATTCAGCCAGGAAATTTGTCCCAGAGTTCTGCTGGTAAATATCAAAATAGAATGTCATGATTTGGAGATGCCGGTGTTGGACTGGGGTGTACAAAGTTAAAAATCACACAATAGAATGTGATATTCAGATTTTAATGACATCGCAGGCACAGGTATCACAACAAAAATGAACCTAATATTACACAATCATCCTCTGAACTTAAGTCAGTCATTTCATGCTGCCATAGATACCATTCAGCACAGGTTAACAGTGCATTTCCAAAGGAAGACAGACATTGATTTATTATCACAATCTTCTAATCTGGTGAAGGTTGCTGGATTAACATGAAGGATCAGAGAAGGTAGGTTTTCTCACTACCCAATCTCACCAATTCCATTTCTTCTGTTAAGTAGCATATGTTCCACTTTGGTTTAACTGGTATATTGTCACATTTGATGCATATCTTGCCCCTGCAGTTTGGTTAAATGTGTGGCTAGGTTGCTGAGCTCCACTTCTGCCTGGAATAAGCACAGATCTATGTCCCTTGTCCTACATCTGACCAGGACCTCTGTTGCTGTATGCGCTCCGGCCCATTCACCAATCTCAAATGTCTCAAAGACAATCCAGCTCTACCTCCAATATTACAGCTACACACACACAATCCATGGAGCTATGCCTCTAATATTACAATTGTGCAGGTGACTACCATCTGCCAAGTATGCTCTAGATATCCCTCTAGTTCTATTATTTACCTAAATGGCAAAGCTGGCATTTATTGATCTCTTGAATTCTTTAAGGTACACAAAGATCAAGGACACAATAAGAATTCCACAAATATGAATTGATCAACAGGCTAAAAATTGAGAAACACCTGCTAGAAGTGTGAGAGGGGTGACCAGAGATTTCCCTTAGTTGAAGGATTAATAAGGGGAGAAAGTGAGGTCTGCAGATGCTGGAGATCAGAGCTGAAAATGTGTTGCTGGAACAGCGCAGCAGGTCAGGCAGCATCCAGGGAACAGGAGAATCGACGTTTCGGGCATAAGCCCTTCTTCAGGAATGAGGAATGTGTGTCCAGCAGGCTAAGATAAAAGGTAGGGAGGAGGGACTTGGGGGAGGGGCGTTGGAAATGCAATAGGTGGAAAGAGGTCAAGGTGAGGGTGATAGGTCAGACTGGGGTGGGGGCGGAGAAGTCAGGAAGAAGATTGCAGGTTAGGAAGGCGGTGCTGAGTTCGGTGGATTTGACTGAGACAAGGTGGGGGGGGAGGGGAAATGAGGAAACTGGTGAAATCAGAGTTCATCCCTTGTGGTTGGAGGGTTCCTAGGCGGAAGATGAGGCGCTCTTCCTCCAACTGTCGTGTTGTTGTGGCCTGGCGATGGAGGAGTCCAAAGACCTGCATATCCTTGGTGGAGTGGGAGGGGGAGTTGAAGTGTTGAGCCACAGGATGGTTGGGTTGGTTGGTCCGGGTGTCCCAGAGGTGTTCTCTGAAATGCTCCGCAAGTAGGCGGCCTGTCTCCCCAATATAGAGGAGGCCACATCGGGTGCAGAGGATGCAATAGATGATGTGTGTGGAGGTGCAGGTGAATTTGTGGCAGATATGGAAGTTTATTTGGGGCCTTGGAGGGAGGTGTAGGCGCAAGTCTTGCACGTCCTGCAGTTGCAGGGGAAGGTGCCGGGAGTGGAGGTTGGGTTGGTGGGGGGTGTGGATCTGATGAGGGAGTCACGGAGGGAGTGGTCTTTACAGAATGCTGATAGGGGAGGGGAGGGAAATATATCCTTGGTGGTGGGGTCCGTTTGGAGGTGGCGGAAATGACGGCGGATGATACGCTGTACATGGAGATTGGTGGGGTGGTAGGTGAGGACCAGTGGGGTTCAGTCCTGGTGGCGGTTGGAGGGGCGGGGCTCAAGGGCGGAGGAACGGGAAGTGGAAGAGATGCAGTGGAGGGCATCGTCGACCACATCGAGGGGGAAATTGCGGTCCTTGAAAAAGGAGGCCATCTGGGTTGTACGTTTTTGGAACTGGTCCTCCTGGGAGCAGATGCGGCGGAGACGAAGGAATTGGGAGAATGGGATGGCGTTTTTACAGGGGGCAGGGTGGGAAGAGGTGTAGTCCAGGTAGCTGTGGGAGTCGGTCGGTTTGTAGTAGATGTCCGTGTTGATTCGGTCGCCTGAGATAGAAATAGAAAGGTCGAGGAAGGGGAGGGGGGAATCTGAGACTGTCCAGGTGAATTTGAGGTCGGGGTGGAAGGTGTTGGTGAAGTGGATGAACTGTTCAACCTCCTCGTGGGAGCACGAGGCGGCGCCGATACAGTCATCGATGTAGCGGAGGAAAAAGGTGGGGGGTGGGGCCAGTGTAGTTGCGGAAGATGGACTGTTCCACATATCCCACGAAGAGGCAGGCATAGCTGGGGCCCATGCGGGTGCCCATGGCTACTGCTTTTGTTTGGAGGAAGTGGGAGGATTGGAAAGAGAATTGGAAAGATTGGATTAACAAGGAGGCACACTTGGAAGGTAAATGGCAAGTGTTGCAAAGTGTAGATTTAGCATACGCTTGGTGCTACAGACTTGATGGGCTGAAAGGCCTCTTCTGAATTAAATTACACACATAAATACGGCAAACCTAACATTTGTAAGCAAGCATGGGCATCAATCATAACTACACTTCACGGGGATGCATGTGTAGGGTCGTAACTCAGACAGCTGCATTTGTGAACAAACAAGATACCACTGTCCACTGCAATGCAGTTTGATGGTGTTGGAGACTTTTTGAAGTGATTTGGTGAAGGAGTGGGAACTAGAACATACCATTATACACGAAAAATAAGATGCACAAAAATTGGGTGCGAAGGTAACACTGCAATAATAAATAATGAGAGAACAAACACCTGGTTGAACCAAGTACCTAGTCCTACCCTAAGTATACCCGGATGCAAGGTTTTAGAGAAAAAGGGGCATCAAGACTGAAATTGCTAGAGCTATTTAGGAGGTCTGGCAGGAACCCTTCTTCAGAAAAGAAGGCATCAGTAACACTGCAACTAATGCAAGAGTGAGAAGCTTTAACGGGGTGGAATCTGCATCAGTGGAGCTGAGAAACAGCAAGAGACAAAAAACGTTAATGGAAATTGTATATAAACTATATAAGTGTTATTGGAAATTGCATTAAACAGGAAATTTGAGATGTATGCAATAAGTATAAATATAGATGGTTATTTTGCATATAGATTGGGCAACCTGAATCAATAACAAGGCACAGAGGCAGAATTTTTAGTGTGCATATGGGATGGTTTCCTGGGCCAATACATTGAAGAATGCAATGAGAAAGGGATACTGGCAATCTGGTTGTGTGTGGCCCATTTGGGATGAGTGACCATAACGTCAGAGAATTCTTCAAGATGGAGAGAGGTGTAGTTGATTTTGAGACTAGGAACCTGAATTTAAATAGAAGAAACTATGATGCTATCAGGCACAAGTTGGCTATGATAGATTGGGAGACGTTACTTAAAGGGATTACAGCGGAACGACAATGGCAAACATTCAAAGAGCCAGTGAGTGAATTGCAATAATTGCTCATTGCTGCCTGACACAAAAGTTAAATGCAAAAGGTGTCTAAACCATGTCTTACAAAGGAAATTAAGAGATAGTTAGTGAGTTTTGAGAAGATTTGTAGCTCAGGCTGAGGGTCTGGATATAGGTTTGCTTGCTGAGCTAAGAGGTAGTATTAGATCTAAAGAGAAGTCATACAAATTGGCCAGATAAGAAACAGAACTGAGGAGTGGGAGCAGGGATTGATTAAGAAAGGGAAGACAGCATACAGGACTAAGCTTGTGGAGAACAAAAGAAGTGACTGTAAAAACAGTGTCGATAGATGTGTGAAGAGAAAAAGATTGAAGACAAATGTGGGTCCCTTATGGTCAGAAAGAGGAATTTATAACGGTGAACGAAGAAAAGGCTGACAAACTAAATATGAACATTGGTACTGTGTATACAAAGGGGACACAAGACACTGGAAACAATGGGGAACACATTTGGGTTCAGTAAGGAGGAGGAACTTAAGTAAATCAGTATTCATAGGGAAATGATGCTGAGGAAATTAATGAGGTTGAAGGCTGGTGTCAAATCTTAGGGTCTGATAACCTACATCCCAGAGTACTTAAGTTGCCCTCGAAATAGTGGATGCATTGGTGGTTATCTTTCAAGATTCTACAGATGCTGGAATACCTATTAAAGATTCAAAGGTAGCTAATATAACCTGTCTACTTAAAAAGGGAGGTAGAGAGAAAACCAGGAATTATGAACCAGTCAGCCTGAGATTGGTAGTGGGTGGTGGGGGTGGGGCGCCGCGAGGGCTCGAGATCTTTATAAAAGATTTGATAACAGAGTGCTTGCAAAATAATGGCAGAATCAGATAGCGTCAGCATAGGTTTATAAAAGGGAATCATGCTTGACAAATCGACTGGACTTCATGGATGTAACTGTAGAGTTCATGAGGAAGAGCCAGTATTTGTGGTTTATTTGAACTTTAAAAGGCTTTTGACAATACCCTACAAAATTATAGTCCATGGAATTGGGAATAGAATATTGAGATGGATAGAAAACTGGCTGGCAGACAGTGACTAGTGGAGCACCGCAAAGATCAGTGTTAGGACCCCAGCTATTCACAATACAGTATACATTAATGATTTAAAAGAGGGAACCAAATGTAATTTCTCCAAATTTGCAGAGGGCACAAAACTGGGGGAGAGGACAAGCTGACAGGAGGATGCAGAGATTCAGTGTGATTCAGACAAGGTGAGTAGGAAAATGCATCATAGATGCAGTATAAGTGAAAAAATATGAAATTATTCACTTTGGTAGCAAAAAACATGAAAAGCACATTTTTTAATGGGTAGAAACTGAGAAGGGAATGTGCAATCAGATCGGAGTGTTCTCGTACACCATTTACAAAGTAAGCACACAGGTGCAGCAAGCACTAAAGGCATATTGGTTTTCATAGTGACAGTGTTAGGCTACAGAAGCAGGGATGTCTTGGTGCAATTACACAGGGCCTTAGTGAGACCATTTCTCGAATAGTGTATGCAGTTTGTGCCCCCTATCTGAAGGACAATTTCTTGCAACAGAGGGAAGGTGGGACTGTTAAGATTATATTCACAACAAGATCAGAAGAACTGGGGGCGTGTGGGGGTGATGATCTCATTGAAACTTAGAAACGTTTGACAGGACTCGGTGTTGTAAATGCAGGAATGATGTTCTCGAGTGAGGGGACCCAGAGTCAGAGGTCACAGTCTAAAAATATGGAGTAAATCATTTATGTCAGAGATAAAGAGAAATTTCTTGACCCAGAGAGTGGTGAGTCTGCAGATTTCACTACCATCAAGAACTGTCTAGGACAAAACAAATCATATGATTCTCAAGAAGCTGGATAGGTGACCCATCCTCTTCACAGATGTTGCCAGACCTGCTGAGCTTTTCAAGCAACTTCTGTTTTTGCTTCTGATTTACAGCATCTGCAGTTCTTTCGGTTTTTATCTATGACTTCTTTCACAGAAATGGTGTGCAAGAGTATGGGGAAACAGCATGAGACTGAGTGTGTAAATGACACTTGTGAGAAGAGTTAGAGGAGGCACGGTGGGCCCAGTGGGCTTTTTCTGCATTATCATAACTTTAATTGTGTTAAAAGGATGCAAACATTAAGAGAATGGTTTCAATGATTACAGCCAACAGTTAGGAGTATACTGGAGAAGCTGGAGCTTCTCTTTCAGAAAGAAGAATTTGAGGAGATTTGATAGATTGCTCACAATCATGAGTAATCTGTAAAATTCGAGAGAAACTGCTCTCATTGTCAAAAGGGCCAACGGCTTGATGACATGGATATAAGATGATTGTCAACAGAATCAAAATATTCAAGGACATTGTTTTTACACAGCAAGTGGTTTAAATCTGAAAAGCATCTGAAGATGTGGTGGAGGCAGATTCAAATCATGGCTTTCAAAAAGGAAGTTGATAAATGAACTCCTGTATGGAAATATTTGCAGGGCTACATAAAAAGAAACAGTTAAACTGTTTTTGCAGAAATCTAACATTTTACTGGTCAATGGATTAATTTTCTTTAGTCATTTTAAGATTCTACAATTTCCCTCAAAGTAGACTCATCACCTCGGAGGACAACGGTAGCAGATGGCTTGATTAGTACTCCTGCAAGACTCTTCTGTTGCATATCCACATCTGCAAGATATCTGACAGAAAGCAGGCAAAGTATTGATCCTTCTTTATCATCTGCCCCATTCTAAACTCCAGTACAAGTACATGGAAAAATCAGAAATACTCCATTGGTTGCAGTCATACCTAGCACAAAGGAAACTGGTTGTGGTTGTTAATGTCAATCATGTCAGCTCCAGGATATCACTGCAGGAGTTCCTCAAGATGGAGCCTGAAGCTCACCATCTTCACCTGCTTCATTAATGACCTTTCCATCATCAGTTAAAAATCTCAATACCAGGTTACAGTCTAACAGGTTTATTTGGAAGTACAAGCTTTCAGAGCGCTGATCCTTTGTCAGGCATCTGGTGGGGCAGGATCACAGGACACAGAGTTTATAGTAAAAGATCAGAGTGTCATACAACTGATGTGATCTATTGAACAAACAGATTGCGGTTAAGTCTTTAAATCACTTAGAATGAGGAGACAGGATTCGATTGATTAAAATGTAAATCCCACAACTTCTTTCAAGTCACAGTCCCGAGATAACTTAAGGTTTTAGCAAAAAAAAGTGACATCTCATCTCAGACAATGCAGTAAAGGCATGAGGTTAGAGTTCATCTGTATCCCAACCTTGAGCGAGACTGGGCCTATTCCCAAAGTAGGAATTTATAAAATGTCATATGGACTGACTGCCTACAGACTATGCGCTTTTGAACAAAATAGAATGTATCTGCAAATATAAATCTATAAATGTAAATTCACCCCATAGACATATATGTGTGCATACACACATGTACGGAAGAGAGGGAGGAGTGAGAGTGAGTACACATGAGCATGCTTGGTAAAGTTAAGTATGTTAGAGTGTGATAGAGTATATGCCTGTGAGAGGGTGCGTGTGTGTGTGGGGGGGGGGGGGGAAGAGAGAGAGAAGAGAGAATGTGTGTGTGTGTGGGGATGTGTGTCTGAGAGAGAGCATGAGAGTGTGATTTAACGCAAGAGTGTCTATGAGTATGTGCGCTTGTGTAAGTGTGTGTACGAGTGTATAGTCAGGTGGGGTCACCGGTAGTTTGACATGAACCCACGATGCCAGCTGAGGCCGTCCTATTCGTTACTGAACTTAGCTATCAGCCTCTGCTCAGCAACTCTGTTGCTGCGTATCCTGAAGTTCACCTTGGAGGATGGTCACCCAAAAATCCAAGGCTGAATATCCTTGACTGGTGATATGTGCCCAAACTGGGAGGGGAGATCCCTGTCTGGCATTTGTTGCAGTGTCCAGTCATCATTTGTCGTAGCATCCGCTTGGCTGCACCAATATACCATGCATCGGGCATTCTTGCCTACAGCACAAGAGATAGACAACGTTGGCAAAGTCACATGAGTACTTGTTGCGCAGGGGGTGGGCGGTGTCTCCACATGTAATGGCAGTATTCATGTCAACACTGACATGTCTTGCAGTGGATGCCATGACAGGGTTGCATGGTGTTGTGGTCAATGTTGTCCTGAAGGCTGGGCAGTTTGCTGTGAACAATGGTCTGTTTAAGGTTTGTTGATTGTTTAAAGGAGAGAAGTGGAAGCAGAGGGAAGATCTTGGTGAGGTGCTCATCCTCATTGATAATGTGTTGCTAGTTGCAAAGAACATGGTGTAGTTTCTCTGCTCCTGAGTAGTACTGGACAATGAAGGATACCCTATCGGTCTTATCCCATGTCTGCTTCCTGAGGATGTCATTAGAGTTTCTCACTGTGGCATGTTGGAACTGGCAATCAATGAGTTGATAAGCACCCCATTCTAATGAGGACATCTTTGAGTACCTTCAGGTGTCCACTGCGTTCATCTGAACCGATCCTGTGTATAGGGCTTGACTGCAGGGAATCGCTGTTTTAGTGTGTTTAGGGTGGTGGAAGCTCGAGAAATGCAGCATCAGGGTTATCCGTGGCCTTGCAGTACTGAGGTGCCCGTCCTTGATGGAGACACATGTCCAAGAACCAGATCAATTCTTAAGAGTAGTCCATGGCATGTCTGATGGTGAGATGTGGTTTCTTGATATCACTGTGTAGTAATTTCAGTGACTCCTTGCCATGGGTCCAGAGGAAGAAAATGTCATCAATATATCTGGTGTGTAGTGTTGGTTGGCAGCAAAGTCGTCTTGTTCGAACATGTGCATGAAAACGTTGGCATGTTGGGGTGCAAATTTAGTCCCCATGGCTGTTCAGTGTGTCTGGAGTAAGAACTGGTTGTCGAAGGTAGAGACATTGTGGTTGAGGATGAAACTGATCAGTCATAGGATAGTGCCTGGAGATTGGCAGTTATTGGCATTGAGTACGAAGGCTGTTGCAGCGATGCCATTGTTGTGGGGGATGCTGGTGCAGAGTGCTGAAACGTCCATCGCGACAAGGCATGTTGCCAGCTCGACTGGCCCGTGGGTGCTGAGTTTCTATAAGAAATCTGTAGTGTCACAACAGAAGCTAGGATCCTATGTACAATGGGTTTCAAGATATCTTCACCAGAGAGGTTCTCTCACAGGGCCCTGTTGCTTGATATGATGGGACATCCAGGTGCATTGGCTTTGTGTATCACTGGAAGGCAGTAGAAGTCCCCCATGTGAGAAATACATGGGATGAGTATGCGTAGAGTACTCTGAGGACTGGATCAAGTCTTGATCGATCTATTTAGTTCACGGGTGTGATCTTTGGTTGATAGGTTGGTAGTTGCGCGCAGTGTTTGCAGTTACTACACATCCTTGTAGTAGTCTGCAAGGCTCCTCCAATGTCTGCTGGTTTGACAACAATGGTGCGGTTGCGCACACCCCCTCTCAGTCACACTCAAACACACTTTACCAAGCCCACACATGCACTCATATATATAAGTCTATGGGTGTACGTGCATTTGCAGACACATTCTATTTTGTTCAAAAAGCGCACACAATCAGTAGGCAGTCAGCCTGGGAGATTTAATAAATTTCTACTTTGGAAATAAAACCAATCTGACTTAAGGTTGGGATACAGACAAGCTCTAACCTCACATCTTTAATGCATTGTCTGAGCGGAGATGTTTTCTCAGGACTGTGACTTGAAAGTAGTTCTGGGATTTACATATCAATCAAAACCTGCATCCCCATTCTAAGTGATTAAAGACTTAACAGCAATCTGGGTTTGTTCAATACAACATATTAGTTGTACTACGCTTTGATGTTTTACTATAAAAATTGTATCCTATGATCCTGCCCCACGAGCTACCTAACAAAGGAGCAGTGCTCTGAAAGCTTGTACTTCCAAATAAACCTGTTGGACTATAACCGAGTGTTGAGATTTTTAACTTTGCCCATCCGAGTCCAACACAAACATGGCTTTCCTTCATCATAAGAGGTTAAGAATGTTCACTGACAATTATACAATGTCAATACTATTTATGACCTACAGAGACTTTAGTCAATGTCTATATACAGCAAGATCTAAACAACTTTCAGGCTTGGGCAGATAAGTGGCATATGACATTCGCAACATAAGTGCCAATAAGAGAAAAGCCAATCATCTCCCCACGACATTCAATGGCAAATGCCCTAATTTTTTCTTTGGGGGGGAGGGGGGGGGTGTTATCATTCCATTAGAAACTGAAGTGGACTATAATCTGGGAATTATGCAGCAAATAACTTATTTCCTCACTCCCTGGAAGTGACCTACCAACAAGGCACAAGGCAGGAGTGAGATGGAACATTTCCTACTTGCTTGGATGAGTGGAACACTCAAGACATTCCATACTTTGCAGGACAGAAAAAAACAGCTTTGATAGCTTAAATATTCACCCCCTCAATGGTATCAGTGTGCACTATTCACAAGATGCACTGCAACAAATCACAATGTCATTTTTAATAGCACCTACCAAAACTGCGACCTGTACCATTTAGAGGCATGGAAACACCATCACTTACAGGTTCTCTTCAAAGCCACACATCATACCAATTTGAAACTACATTACTGTTCCTTCAAATGCTGCTGGAACCTTTCCTAACATCATAGTGGGTATATCTACACCAGGCAGATCCTAGCAGTTCAAGAGAACCAAAGTGGTGTGCTGCTTTCAAGGGCATTTAGGAATGAGCAACAAATGCTAGCCCCCACCCCTTGTCAGTGAGGCTCAACCACATGAAATCTCCAGTTAAAGAACAGTCACAAAGAGAATCTAGTGATATCACAGACCAGTATTACGGAAGTCAAATACTCCTCCAGTAGGAGTTACTAAATTCAAAGTATTGTTGAGAAAAGATAAACCGCTCACTTTGCAGGCACTTGCTGTCATGTCTGCAATTTTGTGAACTGCGTGTAAGCCAAAAAGCCCCAGACAATTGATAGTCAATACACATACATTTACCAACACTAAGGGGCCAACTGAGTTACACTTGCACAATGTGCTGGATATTGCCTACACCCTATAAATAGGGCAACTGGGTTGCCAATGGGATTGAACACAACCCAAGGTGTTGAGGGGGCAGAACTGATCTACAGATTGCTCGAATCCAACACACAAGCGACAAGTCAATTTCAAGCAAGCTTCCCTCAATGTAGTAGTTACAACAATGCCTGACAGAAACAAAAAACAACGATCTGGGGCCTAGTTTATAACAGTTGAAGATTAAGCTTCTGACATAACTCTCACATATTTATTTAACAAAATAGAATCAGAGGAGTGAAATTCTCATCTATTTACCAGGAATCCTAATGAAGGACCAGCCATGCCTCGACTGAACAGCTAACAAACCCCCAGGATTTTCAAGAAAGAAGAAAGACAGCCGATTTCTCCAATGAAGAGCTAGCTCTGGGGTTCCATACAAGAGGCACTGCTTGACAGTGAGGTGGCCACCTTCCTTCATCAATCGACGCTCGTTCTCTGCACTCCGATCACAACAGTAGATGTCCCGTGGAACAGCAGTCACCTGAGATACATATAGGGCAGGACATTAATGTTAACCCAGAAAAAGCATTACATCAATACACTACACAGTTAAAGTCAATCACACTGCAGATTTTGTCATTAGCACCAATTCAACAGTGCTAGTCGTTCATTACAATACTACTTATGGCTTTTATACGGAGCTATATTGATGATCTGGATGAAGGAACGAAGGACACTGCTGAAGATGACACAAAAGATAGGTAGAGGGACAGGTAGTGTTGAGGAAGTGGGGAAGCTGCAGAAGGACTGAGGCTAGGAAAGTGGGTAAAGAAACGTAAATGGATTGCACCGCCAGAAATGAGGTAATGCACTTTAGTGGGAATAATAAGTAGTGCAGACTATTTTCTAAATGAGGAAAATGCTTCATAAATCTGAAGCACAATGGGACTTCGGAGTCCTAGTTCAGGATTCTTTTAAAAGTTAACATGTAGGTTCAGTTGCCAGTTAGGAATGCAAATGCAATGTTGGCATTGCAAGAGGGCTAGAATACAAGAGTAGAAATGTACTGCTGAAGCTGTATAAATCTCAGGTCAGATCGTATTTGCAATGTTGATAGCAGCTTTGGGTCCCATATCGAAGGATAGCTGTGCTGGTCTTAGAGGATGCCAGAGAAGATTCATAATAATGATCCCAAGAATGAAGAACTTGTCATAAGAGAGGAGGAGAACTCCTGGTCTGTATTTAATGGAGTTAAGAAGGTTGAGGGGAATGTTATTGAAACTTACAGAATACTGAGAGGCCTGAATACAGTGGACTTGGAGCTGGCTTTTCCACTATTACGAGAGACTGTGACCAGAGTGTACAGCATCGGAGTGAAGGCCTTAAGAACTAAGATGAGAAGGAATTTCTTCAGAGGGTGATGAATCTGTGCAACTCATGGCCTTTTCTGGCAAAGTCATTCAGTGTCTTTAAGACAGATTGATAGGCTCTTGATTAGTAAAAGGCTAGAGGGTTGCAGGAGAGTGGGGTTGAGAAACATATCAGCCATGATTGAATGGGAGAGCAGACTTGATGGCCCGAATGGCCTAATTTTGCTCTAATATGTCTTCAGCAATTAGAATACTGTTTCAGCAAGATTGAGTTTCCTGAACCAAACTGACGAATTTTTACTTAGTCTAAGGCAGAAAATATAACTCAATTTTTAATTCCAGATCAAGTTATGCACCACACTCTCGATCAAGATGTGAACTAAAAATGGAAGAGGATAGGATTGGAAAAAATAAAGAAAAAGTTAAAATTACTTAAATGTTTAAATTCTCAGATATGCTTAAAACTGTGAAGAAAAGAAACTCTACACTTGTGGAAATTAACTTTCACTCTAAGATTCCAAGGAAATAACTAATGCTAACCAGTGGGTTAAAAGCTTGACTCATACATCAGCCTTTCAGGTAGAATAGAGGTAAATACATCAACTACACCTCCTCTCAATGTTCTAATACCAAAACTTCTGGAGGAGCACAACCTCAGATAGTAACTTTATTTTTATTTCAAAAATATACTTTATTCATAAAATATTTTGATGATGTGTACAATTGGTGGTGCTATTCATAGGCGCACCTTGCACTTCTTTACATACAGAGATCGGAATTAATCATTCGTATATACAGGTCTGTATGTTTACCATCCATATACTTAGCAGAGGCTTCAGCGGAGCCCACTTACTGAGTGGGCCCCCTGTTTTTCTTTGGTAGGCAGATGTTACACAGTGGTCTTTCCCCACCGCGCCTTGGCGGCAGCTGCCCCAAGCTTCAGCATGTCCCTCAACACAGTCCTGGACCTTGGAATGTGCCAGTCCAAAACACTCAGTAGGGGTCAGCTCCTTCAGCTGGAAGATCAACAGGTTTCGGACAGACCAAAGAGCGTCTTTCACGGAGCTGATGATACTCCAGGCACAGTTGATGTTCATCTCAGTGTGCGTCCCAGGGAACAGACTGTAGAGCAAAGTCCCACGTCACAGAGCTGCTCGGGACGAACCTCGACAAACACCACTGCATTCCTCTCCAGACTTCCTTTGCAGAGGTACATTCCAGAAGGTGGTGTATGACAGTCTCGCCCCCTCCACAGCCGCTTTGATGGCAGCGTGCGGTGCGGTGCAGGAGAGAGTCCGGACATGCATGAAGGATCTCACAGGCAGAGCCCTTCTCACCATCAGCCAAGCCATGTCTTGGTGCTTGTTGGAAAGTTCTGGCGATGAGGCATTCTGCCAAATGACTTTGACAATCTGCCCAGGGAACCACTCGACAGGATCCAACCTCTCCTTTTCCCAAAGAGTCTCAAGGACACCACATGCTGACCACTTCCTGATGGACTTGTGGTCAAAGGTGTTTTTCTTCATAAATTTCTCCATGAAGGACAGGTGATACGGAACGGTCCAACTACTCAGAGCGTTCCGCAGCAGCGAGGCCAGGCCCATCCTTCGCAACACAGGGGACAGGTAGAACCTCAGTACGTTGTGACACTTGGTGTTTGCGTATTGGGGATCCACGCACAGCTTGATGCAGCCACACACAAAGATGGTCATCAGGGTGAGGGTGGCACTGGGTGTGTTTTCTCCCCCTTTGCCCATATTTTTATACATCGAGTCCCTTCGGACATGGTCCATCTTTGATCTCCATATAAAATGGAAGATGGCCCGGGTAACTGCGACAGCACAGGTTCTGGGAATAGGCCAGACCTGTGCCACATATAACACCGACAGTGCCTCACATCTGATGACCAGGTTTTTTTCCCTGCGATGGAGAGCGAACGTAGCTTCCATCTGCCCAGTTTCTGCCTCACTTTCCTGATACGATCCTCCCAAGACTTGGCGCACGCCCCAGCCCCTCTGAACCAAATACCCAGCAACTTCAGGTGGTCAGTCCGGATGGTGAAGGGGATGGAGGATTGGTCGGCCCAGTTCCCGAAGAGCATGGCCTCGCTCTTGCCGAGATTTATCTTGGCCCCAGAGGCCTGTTCGAACTGGTCACATATGCACATGAGTCTGTGCAGAGACAGCGGATCAGAGCAGAAAACAGCAACGTCATCCACGTACAGGGAGGTCTTAACCTGTAGGCCCCCGCTGCCAGGAATAATCACCCCTCTCAGGCTCGCATCCTTCCTGATGGACTTGGCAAATGGCTCTATGCAGCACACAAACAAGGCAGGAGAGAGAGAGGGCAGCCCTGCCTGACTCCAGATCTGACTGAGAAGCTATCTGATTCCCACCCATTGATTGAGACTGCACTAACAATGTTGGTGTAGAGCAGTCGGATCCAATTGCAGATTCCCTCCCCAAAGCCCATTTTGGAGAGAACATCTCTCATATACGTATGCGATATCCTGCCAAAGGCTTTCTCCTGGTCCAGGCTGATGAGGCTGGTGTCCAACCCCCTGTCCTGCATGTAGGGGATCGTATGCCTGAGGAGTGAGAGATTCTCAGCAATCTTCCTGCCCGGCACAGCACAGGTTTAATCAGGGTGGAACATCGATCCCAGAGCAGAGCTGACCCGGTTGGCGATGAACTTTGACAAGTTTTTGTAATCCGCATTCAATAGTGAGATTGGTCTCCAATTTCTGATTTCCTCCCTCTCCCCCTTCCGCTTGTAGATGAGGGTGATGCAACCTCAGATAGTAACATCATGATTTTAGTTAAGAGTGTGATCACCTGAAATTGCTAGCCAATTGCTCAACACCTAGGAAAATTAGCTCACTCTGCAGTTAGTGTTACTCTCACTACACAAACAAACATACAGCATATTTGTTGTTACCACTCAAGTCGCATTGACATTCATCATGAAATCTCACTGCATGCATCAGTACACTACATAGCTGGTGCTATCTTCAATAAGTATTGATATACTGCAGTTAGTGTGACACCAACACAAATACACTGCACAGTTAGCAACAATCCCATGACAACTTTTCAAAATACTGCAGTTACTACTCAATCTTTTTATACAACACACACAGGAGCTGAAAATGTGTTGCTGGAAAAGCACAGCAGGTCAGGCAGCATCCAGGGAACAGGAGAATCGACGTTTCGGGCATAAGCCCTTCTTCAGGAATGCAACACACACACACACACACAACATAAAGGCACATTGCTGTTTGTCTGACATCACATCAATTGGCACATCACATCTAAGGGCAGCTCAGACTGCTGTGTACTATTTTCTCATCATTTGAATGTTTTGAGGCACAATGTACTCAGACTCCCATATCTCCCCATGGTTGTGCTAAAACCAGAAAATATTTATTCTTCAGGGCACAACAGCTAACTGCAAAGCTTCCGGAACATGGGCACAGGAATAGGCTTTTAAGCCAGAGTCTGTCCCATTATTTAATGAGCTAATAGCTGATCTGTCACTTAGCTGCATATACCTTTGGCGCCACTCACCAAGAATCAATAATTATTCTTCTTTAACATCGCTGTTTAACAAAAAACATTTAACGCAGATTTAAATTAACACTGATCCAGCGGAATTTCAAACTTCTACCAAGTTTGTGCAAAGTGCTTCTTAATATCTCTGCTGAACAATCAGGCCCTAATTCTCAGACTATGCTCTCTAGCTCGAGAATCCCCAACCAATAGGAATAGCTTGCCCTAATCTAACTTGTCTACTTGTTAATACCCTGGAGACTTGGATCAAATCACCCTGTAACCTTCTACAGCAATCAGGCCTTATTTTTATACGTTTTCCTTATAACAACCTGCGAAGTCCAGATATAATTCTTGGAAACTTATATTGTACTTCCTTCAAGGCTAGCATATCCTTCCTAAGGAGTGATGCCCAGATCTGCTCATGGTATTCCAAGTGGGGTCATCACAGTTGTGTGTAATTACAGGTAGAAAGTGAGGACTGCAGCTGCTGGAGACCAAAGTCGAGAGTGGTGCTGGAAAAGCACAGCAGGTCAGGCAGCATCCAAGAAGCAGGAGAATCGACATAATGCAGGGCTTATGCCCAAAACATCGCTTCTCCTGCAACTTGGATGCTGCCTGACCTGCTGTGCTTTACAAGCACCACACTCTCGACTTTGCATAATTACAGCACTCGTGTAGTCCCATCCTCTTGACATAAAGGCAAGAATTCCATTAGCCTTCCTGATTATTTTGTAGACTGCTCATCATATTTTAAAGATCTGTGCACCTGAATCTCCATGTCTCTTTGGACATCCACTGTATTGAACTTCATTTCATCTAGAAAATACCCTGATTTATCCTTTTTTAGTGCAAACTGAGTAACTTTCCACCTGATTATATTGAACTCCACCTGCCACATTTTTACTCAGTCTCGCAATATTCCTTTGTAAATATATTATCTGCATTGTCGACAATGCTACCTGTTTCACCAGCAAATTTGGAAATAAGACTTTCTATGTCATTATGTGTCTTTGAAAAATAATGTAAATAATTAAGGCCTCTTTGTGGGACACCACTGATTACACACTGACAATTTCATTACCTATCGATTATTAAATCATTAGTAAGAAACAAAATAGGGTCAGATGGTGTAAAATCTGTGTGGGTATAATTGAGGAATCGCAAAGGTTAAAAAACCATAGTTGGAGGTATGTACAGGCCTCCGAATAGTAGCCAGGAACTAGAGCACAAGATATACCAGGAGATAGGTGTATAGGAAAGGCAAAGTTAGTGTTCATGGGGGATTTAAATATGCCGGTGGACGGGGAACATCAGGCTGGTAATGGATTGCACGAAAAGGAATTTGTGGAATGTCTAAGAGATGGCTTTTTGATGCAGCTTGTGGTGGAGCCCACTAGGGAACAGGCAATCTGGATCAGTGATGTGCAACGAGGCAGACTTGATAAAGGACTTGGTGGAGTAACCCTTGGGAGGCAGTGATCAAATTTACTCGACAGTTTGAGAGGGAGAAGATAGAATCAGGTATTATAGCTGAATAAAGGCAACTACAGAGGCCTGAGTGAGGAGTTGGGTAGAATCGACTGGGAGAGGAACCTAGCAGGAAAGACAGTAGAACAATAATGGCGGGGGGGTTAGATTAGATTAGATTACTTAGTGTGGAAATAGGCCCTTCGGCCCAACAAGTCCACACCGACCCACCGAAGCGTAACCCACCCAGACCCATTACCCCTACACCTAACACTACGGGCAATTTAGCATGGCCAATTGCCTAACCTGCACATTTTTTGGATTGTGGGAGGAAACCGGAGCACCCGGAGGAAACCCACGCAGACACGGGGAGAATGTGCAAACTCCACACAGTCAGTCGCCTGAGGCGGGAATTGAACCCGGGTCTCTGGCGCTGAGGCAATAGTGAGGCACTGTGCCACCGTGCCGCCCACGGTTATGGGAGTAATTCAGGAGACACAGCATAAATTCACCAACGGAAAAAGCAGCATGGTACAGGGAGGATAAAGCAACCATGGCTGACTAGGGAAGTCAGGGATAGCATAAAAGCAAAAAAGAAAGCATATAATGTGGTGAAGGGCAGTGGGAAACCAGAGGATTGGGAAGCTTACAAAGACCTGCAGAGGGCAACTAAAAAAGAAATAAGGAGGGAGAAGGTTAAATATGAGGGTAAGCTAGCAAGTAATATAAAGGAAGATTGTAATTGTTTCTTTAGATAGGGAAGTATAGAAGGTATATTTAGAAAGTTTGCAGATTACACCAAAATTGGAGGAATAGTGGACAGTGAAGTCATGATTTGGAGACGCTGGTGTTGGACTGGGGTGTACAAAGGGAAAAATCACAACACCAGATTATTGTCCAACAGGTTTATTTGGAAGCACTAGCTTTCAGAGCGCTGCTCCTTCATCAGGAGAATAAGATTGCAAGACACAGAACTTTTACTATAAATTCTATGAATGCTATGAAAGTGGAGTCACTGGTAGCTAAGATAGTGAAGGCGGCATTTGGTATGCTTGCCTTTATTGGTCACAGCATTGAGTATAGGAATTGGGAAATCATGGTGCGGCTGTACAGGACATTGGTTAGGCCACTTTTGGAATATTGCGTGCAATTCTGGTCTCCTTCCTATTGGAAGGATGTTGTGAAACTTGAAAGGGCTCAGAAAGGATTTACAAGGATGTGGCCTGGGTTGGAGGATTTGAGTTACAGGGAGTGGTTGAAAAGGTTGGGGCTGTTTTCCCTGGAGCGTCGAAGGCTGAGGGGTGACCGTATACAGGGTTGTAAAATCATGAAGGACATTAATAGGGTAAATACACAAGATCTTTTGCTGGAGTTGGGGGAAAAGGAAGAGGAAGAGGAAGAGTCCATAACTAGAGGGCATGGGGGGTGGGGGGGGGTGTGGGAGGAGAGAAGGAAGACGATATAAAAGGGACCTGAGAGGCAACCTTTTCACGCTGAGGGTGGTGCAAGTATGGAATGAGCTGCATGAGGAAGTGGTGGAGGCTGGTACAATTCTAACATTTAAACGACGTCTGGATGGATATGTGAATAGGAAGGGTTTGGAGGGATATGGGCTAGGTGCTGGCAAGTACAATTAGATTGTATTGGGATATCTAGTTGGCATGGACGAGTTGGACCGAAGGGTCTGTTTCCATGCTGTACATTTCTATGACTATGACTCTAAAGGACAAATCAGAGGCAAAAGTGCACATTGGGCTGCTGGAAAATGACACTCTAGAGATGATAGTACAAAAAACAAAGAGAATTTACAGCCCAGGCACAGGCCCTTCGGCCTTCTAAGCCTGAGCCAATCCAAACCCACTCTCTAAACTTGTCGCCCATTTCCTAAGCATCTGTATCCCTCTGCTGCCCACCTACTAATGCATCTCTCTAGATGCATCGTAAATGATGCTACAGTGCCTGCCTCTACCACCTCTGCTGCTAACGCGTTCCAGACGCCCACCAACTTCTGAAGTACTTGCCACGTGTATCCCCCTTAAACTTTCCACCTCTCACATTTAAAGCGTGACCTCGTTACTGAATTCTTCACCCAGGGAAAAAGCCCATCTGTCCACCCTGTCTCTACCCTTCATGATTTTGTCGACCTTTATTCTCTTGTATTCTTTTCACAGTCCCCATGCTTTCTGCTACTCCACCAGTTTGTGTTATCTGCAAACTTGCTGATCATACCAGTAGTGCCCTCTTCTAGATCATTCATGTATATCACAAACAACTGTGGCCCCAGCACAATGGAACATTACTGGTCACCTTTCTCCATTTCGAGAAACTCCCACCAACTACTACTCTGTCTCCTGTCTCTGTCAACGAGTTTTTTTTATCTACCTCGCTAGAAAACCCTGCAGACCATGTGACTTCACTTTCTCTGTTAGTTTACCATGGGGAACCTTATCAAACGCCTTACTGAAGTCCATGTATATGACATCCATAGCCCTTCCTTCATCTATCAACTTGGTCATTTCCTCAAAAGAACTCTATTACATTGGTAAGGCACGATCTCTTCCACATAAAACCATTTTACCCATCACTGATAAGCCCATTCTTTTCCAAACATAAATAGATTTTATCCCTCTGTACCTTCTCCAGCAACTTTCCCACCATTGACGCCAGTAGTGGCAAATGAAATGGCTGAGGAACTGAATAATTACTTTGCATTAGTCTGCACAGTGGAAGTAATATCCCAGAAATTCAGGAGTGAGAGAGCAAAGCTGAGTATGGTGGCCATCACCAAGGACAAGGTGCTAGAAAAACTGAATAGCCTGAAAGTGGATAAAGCACCCGGACCAGATGGACTACGGGAGATAGCTGAAGGGACAGTAGAGGTGTTAACAGTGATCTTTCAAGAATCGCTACCATCAGGGAGGCTTTCAGAGGATTGGTAAATTGCTAACGTGTTTAAAACTGAGTAAAGCAAAGTTGGAAAATTGTAGACCGATTAGCCTCACCTGCGTCTTATGGTCTTATCTTTACTTTCTGTCACCTGCTCAAACAATTTCCCACACGTCATTAATGTGCTCTCAATTCCGTGGGCTAACTTAATTAGTTCTCTCTCTTATGTGGGGTTTTATCAAGCTTCAAGAAGCCCATGTAAACATCAATAGACCACCTTAGTCACCTTTTCAAAGATTCCATGAACCTATCTGCTATTATTCCATGCTGCCTCTTCCTGACTAACAGATTTCAAGGGCTTCGATTAACCTACCCTTGATTATGGACTCTGACAATTTCCTCACTACAGATGCTGACTAACTAGTCTGTAATTCCATGGTTTTCCTCTTTTACCTTTCTTAAAAGTTTGACATGCAATTTTCCAATCCAGAGGGACAACTCCTGAATGTACGAAGCTCTGAAATATTATAGGTAGGGCCCGTGGCCTCTTGGAAACAATCAGGTACCAGGATTGGTCAATCTTTAATTTCATCAATGTCCTTATTACCAATGTTTTACGTTTACTTTATTCAGTACCCATTCCCAATACACTATTAATAAAGATAGAGACTTCTGGCATGCTTTCCTCCTTTTCTAGTATAAATACCAAGGCAAAGTTACTATTCAGTAGATCTTCCATTTCCCCACAGTTACTGGCAATATCCCCAGTTTGAATTTTTTTTAGTAGGACAACACTGCTTCTGACAACCCGCTTTCCCTTTACGGAACTATAAAATTTATTAATTTTGATGGCACTGGCAAAATTCCTTCTATAATCCCTTGTAGTAGCTCTTAGCTGCTTTGTGGCCTTTTTGTGGTTTTTGTATTTTTCCCCCATTTGTCAGCATCTGTACTTTCCCCCCTCCACATTTTTGTATTTTCTTTCTTTTAGTTTTATGCTGTCCCTGATATCTTTAATTGTCCATGATTGTTTTTCTGACAAATGGAGCTTTTCCCTCTTAAGGGTATAAATTAGTTTTGCATGGTATTAACTATTTCTTTAAACACCCTCCAGTGCTCTTCAATTGTTTTGCCCATGAGATGTTTCCTGTTTACAGTGGGCAGTCTTTGTCTTATTGTTAGAGCCAGTCTTAACCTAAATCTATAACTATAGTAGCCGGTTCATACTTTTCGCTTTCAAACACTACATTGAAATAGAGCATGTTATGATCCCATTTTGATAAATGTTCACATTCCATTAGGTCACTAATTAAAACTGGTCCATGGCTCATTACTAAATCCAATATTGTGTCCCATTGTTGCACCCTGGACATATTGCTGTGGGAAATTACCCCAGAGACACTCCAGAAATTTACAACATTTTTTGATAGGTGCTTGCCTGCTGCTTTCAATCTGTTAAAGTCAAAATCCCCCATTAATATTACTCTGGTCTTGATACACAGTTGCCTTATTTCCACCTTTATATAATCTAGCATTACAGGGTTGCTATTGGGGGTCCGTACATAACACATTAGTTTTGATCCTTTACGGCTCCTCCGTTTTACCCAGTCTCCACTGAATTCTTTACCCTTATTATGTCCTTCATCATTGAAGCAATCAGTAAGTCTACCTCATTTGTAATTTTCCCTGTTGACCTTAGAAACCTACAACTTCGTACAGTCCTTTATCTGAAATCCGAAAAGCTCCAAAATCCAAAACATTTTTCGTCAAGTGTGCAGCGTCAGTTTGGCATGCGAACAGGTGACCCAACTCCACACCCACTTAAACCACATCACTCAGATGTGATGTAGTGGCATGGCCCAGCACTGGTAGGTGTCAATTGTACTATTCACATGTGCGTCAGCTGTTAGGTAATTTTTTAAATTTCACTGTGAAAATGTCACTTATTCCAAAATCTGAAAAATTCAGAATTCCAAGAAACTGCCAAAGATTTTGGATAAAGGATTGTGTACCTCTTATATTTAGTTCCCAATCCACAGTATCCTATATTCGAACAGATGAAAGACTCAACAGACAATCAAGGTATTTTTCAATGCATAATTTCAGTTACATCACACTGTACATTTTTGCTATAAATTCTGTGCCTTAGAATTGTGTCCTCCACAACCACCTGATGAAGGAGCGGCGCTCTGAAAACTAGCGTGCTTCCAATTAAACCTGTTGGACTATAACCTGGTGTTGTGCGATTTTTTAACTTTGTACACCTGAGTCCAACACCGACATCTCCAAACCATGACACTATCCTCTGGCTATGTCTCAATAATGGCTACTGTAGCATAATCTCCAATTTAAATTTGTGCCTGCAATTCATTCCTTACTCCCATTGCTTTTAATACATAGAACTTTTATTTTGGCAATACATGGCAAGCTGCCCCTCAGTACTAATACTGTATTCACATTATTTCTCGTCATGTTTAATCGATACATTTCTTCTAGTTTTGCCATTATCTCCCACACCTCAAATAGGATTCCTGATTTTGTTCATTCTGACATGTTATTTGATTTTGAAACTGTATTGACTGCCTCTGAGCTTCTTTAACCATTAATCCAGGCAAGTGACACTGATTGGTGATTGCCTTGAGAAACGAACTACAGAATGGCTGTCACCTACTTAAACTGAAAGACGTGCAAGTTATGCACATTCTCCCCAGTTTGAGGGCACTGTGAACTGATATATATAGCTTCCAGTATGCCTGAAATGGGCAAGATTAAAAAAGAGACGTCTCTTTTTTCAGCAATACCCAAGCTCTGTACTACCAAAGAAACATGATTGTGTGTCTGGGGAGATAAATCAAACATGCTAAGTACCACCAAATACAAAGCAGCCAGGTCACTGGGATGTCTATTGGTTGCTGCACCCAATTGAGGCTTATTAAAAGGTTTCAGCTTGACTCAGTTAGTAGGAGTCCCAACTTTGAATCCACGTTGTGATTTCATACCACAGCTACAGTACATGGTTAAGGATGACACAGTTGTTCAAACTGGATGTGGCACCACCTATCATTTAAACGTGATGCGAAACCAAGCAAGGGAGCGCACTTAAAACTCTAATTCACTGCATTTAGCCCTTTCGCAAAACAAACAAATGCACAGAAATCACATCATACAAACGATTCAACCAAAGAAATGACTGCCTAACACAGCATGGTGGGATTTACATTCAATTCATAAATCTGAACTTAAAAGCTAACCGTGACCATGATACATGGTTGATTGTCCAAAAACCCATCTGCTTCACTCATGTTCTTTAGGACAAATATTTACCTTCTGTGCTTGGTTTGGCCAATGAGTGACTCCAGATCGACAACAATGTGATTGACTACCTTTTCACTTGCTGAACAACTACTCCATTCAAGAGGGATGGGCACCAAATGCTGACCTCACCAGTGATGCCCATCAAATCATAGAATGAATCCTCCTTCTCCCACCCCCAGCTATGCTTGACCCTTTAAAACTGTTCTGTTCTATTTATCCAATTCCAGCTTTCATAATTTCAAATACTTCACACCACTCGTAAAATCAGACCTCCTAACAAAAATTGACCCAACCTTTGAAGTTTGTTTCTGTATTTCCTCATTTCAAGTGGCACCTGAATGAATTTGTTTTGTAGCCGAAAGCCTCCGTACCCTTCCAACATGGGGCCCAGTATTGCACAGTGGTGGATTTTACTGGTTTGTTTATAAGCTCATCATTATGTCTTGGTTTTTATGATCCACACCTTGTGATAAAATTACATTTGCTTTGTTTTTGTTAAGAACAGCCTGAAATGCTGTCATTAATGTTCTCTAAAGCTGTGAGCAAGTATTTCCTTCCCCTTATTCATACATTCAGCCATTTCAGGAATTCACAATTGCAATACAGGAAGACTGACAGCAACCCGAATGTAACCAGTCACTGCTCAACTAGAAAATGGCGAAAACATTCTGGCTTGCAGAGGTAATCACACTGGCTTGCAAAGGAAATATTGCATCAAATCTACACAGTTTTAAATACTGACTTGAGCATTTGATATTATCTGGTCTCACAACCATAAGGCTTCAAGTAAGACTGCATGTAAAAACAGATTTCATGAGGCTGACAGATTCTTAACCACTTGTCATCAGGTTTCAATATATATTGACTTTCAAGCAAGTTATTTTATTATCTACCATTGAGTTACATTTAATGCTTTATCATTGTTACCTTTTGGTCAGTGCTCTGCAATGGGTCAGTATTTGCAATGTCATCAAGCCAGTAGTCACTGGTATCCACAAGCTTAGCTAGCATGTGATGCAGTGGAAGTGTCCCTACCTCTGAGCCAGCACACCAGTGTTCAAGTCCCACCTTCTCCAGAGGTGTGTAATAACAATATTTCTGAACATTGATTCAGAAAAATATAATTAGCATGTGATCCTGAAATTGGTGAAGGATCAAGCAACTAGTAAGGCTCCATCTCCACACACACCGCCAACTTCGCTGCAATTTTTGTTCTTTATTCAAATTCATGCTGTGTAACATCAGCTAACATCTAAAAGCTGAACCCAGTCAGACTCAGGTTTGTGCTCGGAGCTCCAGTTCTTTTGAATGAAATGCATGTTGTGCATTGAGCTTGAAGTAGTCACTTCCTGGCCCAGCTTCAAGTTCTGATTTATCACATTACTGCAGATGGATGGCTGGGCCCTTCATAACTAATCCTGCCAAAGAACAAACTGCTGAGCAAACAGCCCATATACACACAGCAAATATTGAACACTGTGGGCAGGAAATGCAAACACTGAAGTACAGCCAGCTTCCATAATCACCTAAATCTGCTCCCAGTTGCTCTTTGCGGAGGCTAGATTCAACAACACCTGGACTTGATTGCTGCCTATAAACTAGGACTGAGATGCTAATCTATTCTGTAGAGTTTTTTCATTGCAGACAATGACCATAATTACAAGAGAACCAACTGGAACTGGGTTAATGATCTCGAGGACAGCATTGCAGAGAACCAGCGCTTTCTTATGGCAATACATGCTCTAATTCCTCGTTAATGAGCTGACCAGAGTTCACAAACAGGGACTCAAAACAAGTTTACCAAAATGTGCAATTTAAGTTATTTATTCTAAGGTCTATACAACCTTTGCCTCTGTAAAGGAACATAGGCAGTGTAGTCTCCTGGACTTAAATAAACTATGATGCTGAACTGCCCCCTCCTGGTTACAAACCACAACTGTTGAACAGTTCTAAAATAATATCTACAGCTCGATACAATGAGCAATGCCCCACATCCCCTGCAGAAACAGGTCTCCTTTAGAAAGCAGAAACAGCTGAGGCTCTTTGAGCAAAGAAAACAATCTGCACTAGATCCCTGACAATAACCAAGTTTGCATTAACTTGAGCACAAAACCTAGGAGAACTCCAGGCAGCAGGGAGACTGGGTTTCCCTCTGCCTGTTTTGATACTTCAGGGTCTCAGTAGATACTGTACTAACGAAGAGAAGTTTGTCTTCTGGATATTTTGGCTGCATTACTTTTTCAACCCAACATACATCATTTGCTGCTTGCCTACATAATCCAAATGTATTGTAGTTGTATGTAAATAAACAAAGATCAAAGAGGAACCAGCCCAGAATAAGTAGCTGCAAAACAAAATGTCTGAACAAATGGTGACAATGCATCAGATTTAAAACTGTTACAGATGTGATTGAATACTTTTCAACAATCAGGAAATAGGATATTTTAAAGCTAGGTGAAATGTAAAATATCCCTGCAAACAAAGCTGAAAAATACAAAAAAACCACAACAAATACAATGTGGGGAAGGCCTGTGAATTATAGAATAGGACTGCAAAATACAGGACAGAGAAAAGAAGAAAGGAGAACATGGACAAGAATTTGCAGCAAAACAGTGGGTCATTTGGCTGGCTGAATCTTTGGAGCGACCCAGTCACTCCAATTCCTCTGCTCTGACCAGTAAGTTTATTTATTTCAAGTGCCCATCCATTTTCCCGCTGAAATTATTCATCTCCACTTTAGTCAGCCTTATAGGTAGAAAGTTCGATGCTATTACCATTTGCTCCATGAAACTTGAAAGGGTTCAGAAAAGATTTACAAGGATGTTGCCAGGGTTGGAGGATCTGAGCTACAGGGAGAGGCTGAACAGGCTGGGGCAGTTTTCCCTGGAGCGTCGGAGGCTGAGGGGTGACCTTATAGAGGTTTACAAAATTATGAGGGGCATGGATAGGATAAAAGGCAAAGTCTTTTCCCTGAGGTCAGGGAGTCCAGAACTAGAGGGCATAGGTTTAGGGTGAGAGGGGAAAGATATAAAAGAGACCTAAGGGGCAACTTTTTCACACAGAGGGTGGTACGTGTATGGAATGAGCTGCCAAAGGATGTGGTGGAGACTGGTACAATTGCAACATTAAAGAGGCATTTGGATGGGTATATGAATAGGAAGGGTTTGGAGGGATATGGGCAGGGTGCTGGCAGGTGTGACTAGATTGGGTTGGGATATCTGGTCGGGTTGGACTGAAGGGTCTGTTTCCATGCTGTACATCTCTATGACTCTAAAGCTCCTCACATTCAACCTGCATTACTTACATAAAATTTGTAAATGCCAGCATTCATTGTACATCCCTAGGTGTACTTGAAGAAGTGGAGCTCAGCTACCTTCTGAAACCACTACAGTCAACGTGGTGCAAGTATATTCAAGTGCTGTTAGGAAGGGACTTCCAAAATTCTGATCCAGCAACATTGATCATGATATAGTTCCAAGTCAGGATGGTATTGACTCAAGGGGAAATCACATGGTACAGTTGCCATGTGTCAGTTTCCTTTGTCCTTGCGGTTCATAGACGTTGCAGGTTTCAACGTTGCTATCAAGGAAGTCTTAATGACACTTGTGGGTGGTACACATTATTGATCAGTGGTAGAGGAAATGAGTGTTCAAAACGATGGATGGGGTGCTAATCAAGCTGGATGCTTTGGCTTTCATGGTATTAAGATTGAGTGTTGTTGTAGTTGCAATCATCCAGCTGAACAGAGTACTTTGTCATACTCCTGACTCGTGTCTCTGAGACAGTAGAGACACTTTGTGGAGCCAGGCGGTAGTTACATATGGCAGATCTCTCAGCCTCCTGCCTGTTTACGGCCACAATATTTACATGGCTGATCCAATTTGAATGGCTCAAGTCTGGAATTTGTCCATTTGCAGCAAGGGCTGGTACACAGAGTTGTGGATGGACTGACTATTGTGCGATCCTTAGCAAATAGCCCTGCTTCTGACCTTGTGATCAAGAGAAGGTCATTGGCATAGTAGCTGAAAACGGTTTAGCCTAGGACATCATAATCTAATCAAGCAAAGTCAGCATGGTTTCACAAAGAGAAAGAGTGTCTGACTAGACTTTTTCCAAGGTAATCCTAACCAGCGTGGATAGAGGAGAACCTGTACAGGACTTTGGTTAGGCCACAGTTGGAGTACTGTGTGCAGTTCTGGTCGCCTCACTTTAGGAAAGATGTGGAAGCTTTGGAGAGGGTGCAGAGAAGATTTACCAGGATGTTGCCTGGAATGGAGAGGAAGTCGTACGAGCATAGGTTGAGAGTTCTCGGCCTTTTCTCGTTGGAACGGTGAAGGATGAGGGGTGACTTGATAGAGATTTATAAGATGATCAGAGGAATAGATAGAGTAGACAGTCAGAAACTTTTTCCCCGGGTACAACAGAGTGTTACAAGGGGACATAAATTTAAGGTGAAGGGTGGAAGGTATAGAGGAGATGTCAGGGGTGGGTTCTTTACCCAGAGAGTGGTGGGGGCATGGAATGCGCTGCCCGTGGGAGTGGTAGAGTCGGAATCATTGGCGACCTTTAAGCGGCATTTGGATAGGTACATGGATGGGTACTTAATCTAGGTTAGAAGTTCGGCACAACATTGTTGGCCGAAGGGCCTGTTCTGTGCTGTATTGTTCTATGTTCAAAGATGTCTTGAATTTGGGACTTGCAGAACATGTTTGACAAGGCATCTCAACGTTGCTGGGACCACAGCTGTTTACAATATATATTGATGGCTTCGATGAAGGAAGTAAATATATCATAGCCACATTGGCAGACAACAAAAATAAATGGAAAGGCAAGTTGCGAGAGGGACACAAACAGCTTACAGATAGATATTAATCGGTTAAGTAAATTGACAAATGGAGTAAAATGTGGGAAAATGTGAATTAGCTCATTTTGGAAGGGAGAACAAAATTGGGTTGGCATACACAAGTAGGAAAGTTCTACTACAACTGTACAAGGTGCTGGTGAGACCACATCTGGAGGACTGAGCAGTTTTGGGTCCCTTATCTAAGGGACAATATCACTTCATTGGGGGCAGCTTGAGAATGTTCACCAGGTATGGAAGGATTGCCTTATGAGCAAAAGCTAAACAGGTTGGGCCTGCACTCATTGGAATTTTGAAGATAGATAGATGACTGCATCGAAATATACAAGATTCTAATGGGGCTTGACAGGGTAAATGCCGAGAGGTCTCCCCTCATGGGAGAGTTTACTACCAGACAGCATAGTCTCAAAATAAAGGTGCTTTAATGTAAGACTCAAATGAGGAAGATTTTCTTCTCTCAGAGGATTTATTGCCTTTGGAACTCCTTTCCACAGAGCTGTGGGGGAAGAGTCCACGCGTACATTTAAGACTGAGATGGATAGATTTTTAATCAATACTGGATTCAACAGTTACAGAGAAAGCACAAAAGTAAATATAAAGAATGCCAAGATACTATTGAATGGCAGTGCAAGCTTGAGGGCCGAATGGTCTGCTCTGGTTCTTATTTCTTATGGCTTTATGGTCATACAACTAAATTTCAAACAATTGCAACAATTTATATTGTAGGAGAAAAAGGGCAGGTCAAGCAATTGGCCAATGTGTTGCCACAAAGGAAGTAACAGGGAACTACAGACACCCAAAGTTCTTGGATAATTTAAAGAAGATGCAAGTCTTGAAATATTTATTTAGCTTGCAGAACATATGCTCCTTCTAGCAAGCATAAATGATTATGTTATGAGCAATCATCTTAAGTTAGTTACTTTATCTATTATCACAATCAGGATTATTGAGCAAATATTCACAACTGTGGACTCATTACAAATAGATTGTTTTGTGCTTTACACGTGTAGTCTGGTTGATTTGAAACCATGCTCTGTCTATGATGTCCATTACAACCAAAATAACATGCTGATTGATTGATCAAACACTCAGATGTACATCCTATGTACAGTACTTTGTATCATCGAGGCACTGAAATTCAAAGACGACATTGCTCAATTGTGCAGTGGGAAAATATCTTTTTGGATTGACACCAACAGCCCACTGATGGATGGTAACCACTCATGCAGACACTACACAGTAGCACAAAATGGCTTGCTTGTCTTGTTTGAACTTGACACTTCTACTTTTAGGGTAATTTGAGGTACACGAGGTTCCCCAAATGGCAGCCTTTGGTCTATATATGAATCTGAATGATAGACCTCAATCAATGATCTTCTGTACTAGTCCAGAGGATCTGTTTATCAAACAGATAAGGAACATTGTATACGAATTTCTGTGTTCACACATATTGTGCGATATGTAGGACATATGATTCGATCAGCCAGTTGCTGAGGTAAACAATCGTTTTTATGTACTTGCTGTAAGCACAGTACAGACTGCACTCAACCTGTGATGCACCTGTTTTGAATTATCATCCTGAAACCTATCATTCTCTGTTGCTTTCACGTAAGAATGCCTTATCCAATGATCAGCACCCTTTTCTTTTGTAGTAGAAATCATTGCCCTGAGGCGGCAAAACGAAATGCTACACTTACTCGTGCCTCTTTTTTGCTGTACCTTCATGGAGTAGTTTTCAAAATGGTTACAAAATAACATTGATGCTGTTAAAGAAATATCAATACTGCGGTATTTCTCTTCACATTTTAGAGGGCTGCTGCTATGTATGAGATTCTATAATATGATTAGATATTAAATGATGTCCTTTAAGGTTATGTCCTGAAATGGAAAATGGTGAAATCATAATGAACTTGGCCTGGATATAGGTCTTGTGAATTGGTTTCCGTGGGGAAAGATGTTGAAACCTTAGAAAATCAGCGACACAGCCTTCACAGTTTTGCACTGAAGAGGTGAAGCTGGTCTTTTTCAATGCAGCTTTTCAGGCTGATGGATGAAGCAGAGAAGTGACTACTTTCAGAGCAGGATGATTATAAAATTTAGCTGTCTATACGGGAAGACAATAGAGTTAAATAATGGGTCAGTGGAGTGAGCCCTCAGCTGGGAGCTGGTTTGAGGATAAAACTCAGTAAAGAAACGTTCAAAGAATGCTGAAAGACTCGCGGGGCCACGGTACAGAGATGGCAGTCTACGAAAAGTTCTGTCAGTGTGTGGGACTTAAAGTATGAGGCTATAGTGTAACACAAACTGGTCAGAAAAATAAATTCAGTTGATTTAATTAGTTAATCGAGAAGTACCGTTGCTGTAGTTTGGTATATTATCTGCCGAGGAGTGCTTAGTTTCTACTGACGTGTGTTTGTTTCTATGAAAGTCTTAAAAAAACCTAAGATCTTGGATACATGATTCTTTTAATTAGTTGCTGGGAAAACCAAAATTAAATAATCAGTCTCGAAGGAGATTTTAAAAGTGTAAAGCACTATGTGAAGGACAGAAATAAGTTTAATCACTTATGGGAATACTGAAATTATTTTTGTCCAAATTGAAGAGTAATTTGTTGTACAGAACTTCAGTATTACTTGAATTCTTTTTGAAGATTTTCATCTTGCACTCATCAGGGCAACTCAGTAGAAAACAAATGAAGAGGAAAAATCTTTATAACGCATGAAAGGATATTGTCATTTAGCCAAAACGGTGTTCAGCCTATCACACAAATATGTAACACGGTCTACTTATTTCAGCAATAGCATGAAGTCAGGTATGTAGACTATAGGTCACAAAGATTGGCAGATCACATCAAATAGCATATCCCTGTGGCTGTTTGCAACAAGCAAACTACATCCAACTATCCTGCACTTGTGAAACTCACAACAGTATTCAAGTTCAGATGTGATTCCACAATGAAGAACATTTTCTGGATAATTCCCAATGTGTGAAGAATTACACTGGCAATCAATTTAAGATAGCCATTCAGGCTACCAGTTTGGCACAATTGTGTGTACTGGAAGCTACATATTAATACACCAGGGTCTGTTTTTTGCAGGCAGAAACAACATGTGCATGCATTGCAATGGTTTCAATCCAACAAAACAGGTTATAGTCATTCACTAGCTCATTTCTCAGGACAACGTCTCACCAGTCAACTTACCTAGTTTAAAATTTAAACATAGTGTGGCAGTTAACTGTCAGTCATCATTAATTTGTGCATTCTCCATGGCAAGACTTCTACCAGAATCCAATTGCGAACCGTTAAGTACTCTAACCTTACAGTTGATTCTATTCTTGTGAATTATTCTGCTGAGCACATGATAAAACCTTGGACAAAATGTTCCTTGCTTTTAACAACACAGATGTTTAGCATGAGTACTTTCTGAATGAAGCTCCTACATCTAGAACATGATGCTCTTCATTAAGTACAAAAAAGAAAGAAAAAAGAAAAAAAGATATGCAAGTCAGCAGATACATGCAACTGGATTAGAAAGCTCCAAAACGCCAAGATACATCAACAAGGCTTGGCTTGATCATGACTATCTCCAACAGGAGACAACCTAACCACCACCTCTTGACTGTGAATGGCATCACACTTGGATAAAAAAAACCTAACATTGATGTGTGTTGGTCGTGTGGGGGGGGTGGTGGGGAAGAGAGAGAAGGGCCACAAGTGAACAGAAACCGAATGGGCTCATCCAAATAAATATGAAAATAATAAAAATCTAGGCAATAAAAATAGGTTGGGGGGAATTCTGCTGCAGGTACCACACATTGAAGTCACCAAAATCTGTTCACAATCTACAAGACACGGCTCATGAGTATAAATGAATATACTCTGCTTGCCTGAAGTGCAGCTCCATCATCATTTAAGCTCAATAGCATCCGAGACAAAGCAGTCCGCTTGTCTGGTAGTGCATCCACCACCTGAATATGGATTCTCTTGACCACCTATGCACAGTCATTGATGTGCGTAACATCTTCAAATGCAGCGCAGCACACTGCCGAAGTTCCTTCAATACAATCTTCCAAACTCACGACTGAGACTGCCAAGGAAAGCAAGAAGAACAGACGTATGGGGAGTTACCATCAACGGTAGATATTCCTCCATGGCTTGGAACTATATTGCTGTTCCTTCACCATGGCTTGGAACTATGTTGTTGTTCCTTCACCATGCCTGAGTCAAAATCCTGGAACACCCTTCCAAATAGGAGTGTAGGTGTACCAACACCACATGGACTGTAGTGATTCAAGTAAGCGAGTCTTCACCACCTGTTCAAAGGCAATTAAGTAGCAGCAATAAATGCTGTCCTTACCAGCAATCCTCCTATCCCAACAATGAATAAACAAATTCATGTTGCAATAAAGGCAAATAGGACAGAACAAGCATAGAAAAGAATACGCATAGAAAGAATGTTCATCATCCTACTCATGTAAAAACTATGCTCTACTGGTTTGTTGCTGAGAGATAGACATTATCAGCAATGAGACAGCTGGCTGTTTACACAGGTATAGTAAATCCCTCAGCAATCTAACTCTCTCCAGCATCCCAGAAAACAAACAATACTGTCTATTTATAGACCTAGAGCTTTGAAAGCACAGCCACTTCCAATAAAGTACTTACATTGTTGATCCAATCATGTCAGTTAAATTGAATGCTTTGTCATGCAATAAATTAAATACTTGAAAATATCTAAATAGCACTGTTTATTGCAGCAATTTGGACAGAAGGTACAACATACTTTCTGGTGATTTATTAGTATAATGCTAACTGGTCTTAATTGGGGGTCGAAACACTTTTGCTTTCAGGCAGTGGGTGAGGTTGAGACACAGTGTGGGTCTCTGAAACGAGGAGAGGAACTGGGCAAAATGTGGGTAAGGGAGCACAGTTGGTAGAGTCTGAAACATACTCTGAATCAAAGGCAGAGTTCCATACTTATAAAATACCTCTCCATTTCCTCGACTCCCCCACATACCTATTTTCCTACATTGTTAAAGGTGTACATAGTTTTGGTCTTGTGCAACTTACCCAGATGTCTTTTCGATGGGATAGGGCTTCATTCATAAAATACAACTTTCAATGCTCCCACTGTGATAGTGAAAACTAAAATGAATGAAATTGGATGCTCACCTTGGGTATGCTGTTGTAGAGAAAAGCTGGCATTTCTGTGGTCTGACTGTGGCGGATGGATGAGGTAGCCAATTTTCGTCGATGGATAAGGTGCTGGGTGTGGCTTATTACTGCTTTGCAATAGCCAGTAAAACAAAGATCCTGTGAGCCAGAACAGATTGTTCACACATGATAGCAGCAACATCCCAAAACAATAGTAATTAGAAGAGCAATACGCAATGCGTTCCATTGCAAAGCATGTTTGTATATTATCAAAATGGCTAATCCAAACAGAAAAGAACAGTGGATCGCCCATCTGTAACGCACAGAAAGGCACATACTTTGAATGAGAATTCTAATAAACAATGTGGGATGCCAGAATACTTCAGGATTCAGATTTCAATAATTTTACACAGCTGAAGCAGGTTATGTCTCTTCACAACATCCCTGATTCCACTGCATTATTAAATAACACAATGAATCCATGAATTAAAAAAAAAATCAAATGGCCTTTAACTGCTGTACCAGACTGATAAATATTGGCTAAATGAACTGTAAACATTAAAAAGGAACTTAGTCTCAAGCGCTTCAGCTAATGCTTCCAATGATGGTCCACAGATGTAAAGATTGTCATAGTTGTTTCATCATGAGCATGAAAGGGACTAAAACTTGAACATACAGCTGGCAATAGGCAGGACACTAAGCTGAGTTTGATGGTTTGCTTTCAGATGTTTAGTCACTATACTAGGAAACATAATCAATGAGAGTCTCTGGTGAAGTGCTGGTGGTATGACCCACCTTTCCATGTGTAGGTCTTGGTTTCTTAAGGTGGGTGATGTCATTTCTGGTTCATTTTCTTTCCCCCAATGGAAGGTAGATAGGGTCTAAATTGATATGTTTATTGATGGAGTTCTGGTTAGAACGCCATGCCTCTAAGAATTCTCACACTCGTGTTTATTTCGCCTGTCATAGGATGTGTGTTGTGTCCCAGTCTAAGTGGTGTCCTTTTTTGTCTGTATGTATAGAAACTAGTGATTGTGGGTCGTATCTTTTGGTGGCCAGTTGGCATTCATATGTCCTGGTGGCAAGTTTCCTGGTAGTTGGTCTGATGTAGTTTGTTTTAATAGCTCTAGCATGGTATCTTGAAAATGACATTAGTTTTGCTGGTACCATCTATTGGATCCTTTAGGTTCATTAGATGCTGTTTAAAGTGTGTTTGTAGGTTTGTGGGCTACTATGACGCCAAGGGGTCTGAGTAGTCTGGATGTCATTTCTGATATGTCTTTGATATAAGGTAATGTGGATTATAGTTTTTGGTTACATTCTGTCTGCTTGTTTGGGTTTGTTATGAGCAATTGGCAGAAGACGCTCCAAGAGGCTTTCTAATTCAAAGTTCACTTTTTACCACTGAGCTCACAATAGCTGACAATTAGTTTTGTTTTTAAAACACAGGTTAAATTTGTTTGGGTGTTTGACATTCCACTGAGCTGTTTCATTCCCCATGACAATCCTGAAATTCACTGAATCATCCTCCTTCACAGAACTACATGGACCATCCCAAGCAACTTTCACCCCTAAATGAACATGAATGCATGCTGACAATACAGAGCCAATAGCAGAGGTAACTTCAAAAGGTAAGAAATCCTTAAGAGCCAAACTCTTTGGTGATGCACATACATCAAGAAAATGGAGGGATATGAGCCAAGCGCAGGCAGGTGAGACTAGTTTAGTTTGGGATTATAGTCGGCATGGACTGGTTTGGACTGAAGGGTCTGCTTTGTTGCTGTATAACTATGACTCCTTTCTTGGCTAATAGTTATGTTCAGGCCTTTAGAAGTCTAGCAATAAATCTCATCTCACAACGCTCCTGACTCATTTGTGGATGTTTTAAGACATGGACATAACTGTTTGTGTTCTGTTACATATATGATCTCTCTCACCTGGAAACCTTTACTGCTGTGGATGTTGGGGAAAGATGTGCAGGAATCTACCCACAGGATCAGGTCTGTGTTGCTCAGATGTTGCCTCTTCACCTCACTCTCTCTCCAACTGCGTGCATGGTGAAGCCTATAGGCAGCTTTCTGTGATAAGAAAAGAGCTAACCATCTGCAGAGAGGAAATGGTAACATTGAGATGTACTAAAAGTCATCATCCAATTTCACAGTTTCTGCAATTAAACTTTGTTATATTATCCCAGAGCATATTAGCCCAGTTACCACCCGCTGCCCCCCAACAATAAAACAATAATAGGGCAGGATTCTAAACTGAAACAAGCTCAACAATACAGAAAAAGTAATATATTCGCAAGCAATACCAGGTCAGAAAAAGGCAGAGGAAACAGCCAGGAAACAGCTTATTGTAAGAAGACTAACCATCTTGAAAACCTTTTCAGCCGCTCAGTTAACATAACACAAACTAAGCAATCGTTTCTAGCCCTGCAGGCTTTCCAAGTCACTATTTCCTTTACCAAACTAAAACCAGTACTCTCTGGCTCTCAATTCTTCTGCCACCGAGAATAGCTTTTCCCCCTATCTACTCCACAGAATCTTACCAAGTTGAAACACATCTATCAAATCTCTCATCTACAAGAACCACCACAGTCTATCCATTCTAATCAGCTATGTTGCCCCAACCCTGGAACTATTCTGGTGAATCTTTTCTGCACTTTAAATCTTTTTGTATTTCCAAAAATAGAGTGCACTGAACCGGATGTAATACTCTAGATAACGCCAAGCTAACTTTCAAAGAAACACAGATTTAACACAAGTTCCTTGCATTTGTAAATTTGCTATTTATAAGTTTAATTAATCACTTTACAAGCTTACCCTGCCATCTTCAATGGTTTACGCACAAATATTGCCCGATCCCCCTGCTCTAACTCCTTAAGCATTGTACATTTTTTAAAAAAAAAACCTTGTCTCTACCTTATCAAAATAATTCCCTTATTTTAATTTTCATGCATCACCTGACTGATTAATCTATGCTCTTTTGAAGATTAGCATAGTTCCTCAGAGCACACATTACTTCCAAGTCTTGTGTCATCCACAGATTATGACATTGTACCTAATACACCCAAGTCTAAACTATTAATAATTGGAAAAGCAGAAATCCTAACAGTGACCTCCATGGGACTCCACTTCCTCCAGTCCCAAAAAAGCCTACGGTTTTCCATCACTCAG
The DNA here is from genome assembly GCF_037043375.1 of Chiloscyllium plagiosum. Taxonomy (NCBI): domain Eukaryota; kingdom Metazoa; phylum Chordata; class Chondrichthyes; order Orectolobiformes; family Hemiscylliidae; genus Chiloscyllium; species Chiloscyllium plagiosum. The sequence continues at coordinate 99,591,648 of NW_028270146.1, read as the reverse complement.
CCAATTTCATATCCATAATCTTTGAGGAGAAAGAGAGGTCTGCAGATGCTGGAGATCAGAGCTGAAAATGTGTTGCTGGAAAAGCGCAGCAGGTCAGGCAGCATCCAGGGAACAGGAGAATCGATGTTTCGGGCATAAGCCCTTCCTGAAGAAGGGCTTATGCCCGAAACGTCGATTCTCCTGTTCCCTGGATGCTGCCTGACCTGCTGCGCTTTTCCAGCAACACATTTTCAGCTCATATCCATAATCCCCTGTCTCATTTATTCCACAGGCATCAGCTTGCCTGAAAGATTAATATCACTGCATCACACTTGCCGTCATTGCTCAGTCCTTTGAGTATATGAGTCGGGAAGTCATGTTGAGGTTGTATAGGACATTTGTGAGGCCTCTTCTGGAATACTCTGTCCAGTTCTGGTTGCCCAGTTACAGAAAGGATATTATCAAGCTGGAGAGGATTTGCAAAAGATTTATCAGGATGTTGCCAGGTATGGTAGATTAGAGTTAGAAACAAAGGCTGGGAATTTTTTGACTGCAGAGTAGGAGGTTGAGAGGTTCTCACCTATAGAAATTTATAAAATAATGAGGTGTATAGATAGAGTTAGTGGTAATTGCCATTTCCCTAAGATAGGGGATTTTATGACTCAGAGGCACTTGTTTCAGGAGACAATTTTCAAAAAGACAAAAGGGCTAAATTTTTTATATAGAGGCAAGTTCGCAAGTGGAATGAACTTCCTGAGGAAGTGGTGGATGCGGGTACACTTACAATGTTAAAAAGACAAAGTTTAAAACATATTCAACAAATACAAGGTTTGAGGGATGTTGGCCAGGAGCAGGCAGTTGGGACTAGTTTAGTTTGTGATTATGTTCAGCATAGACTGGTTGGACCGAAGGGACTGTTTCTGTGCCTTTTGTAACTTCTTACGCACCATATCAGCCTCATTACACTCATCAACCCTCTAGGACGCAACAAAAAAATCTCAAGTTAGTTGATGACAATTTCCTTTACAAATCTGTGCTGAATCCACATTTATACAAGTGAGTTATTTTTGTCCCAATGTAATTTTTCTAAAAGCTTTCCTACCACTGATATTGAACTGTATGACATTAACTGGGTGTACTAACTGGCCTGTATTAACTGGGTTTATCCAGAACACCATTTTTTGAATAAACATTTGGAATTATCTAACACCATCCAGATATCAGAGGTGGTTTGGGAAGTTATAACCGGACCTTCCACAACCTTCACCCTCACTTCCCTTAGTATCCTTAGATGCATCCCATCCACTCTTGTTGACTTCTCAACATTAGATAAAGTCAGTTCTTTTAATATTTCCTCTTCGATCGATTTTTGTCACATTCAGTGCCTCAACTACTTTCACTATGACTTATGAAGCATATTTTGATTAATCAAATAGTGTTTTGATCTATTGTTATTGTTTGCTCACTCACAATCATGTGCTTCTTCAAAGGACAATATCTCAAGTAAATTTCCTCAATTGGGAGGTATCACCCCCAGTCTATTTTTGTGGGTTTACCCTCCACAAGACTAGATAGTTCTAATCACATTTACTCACATCTATTTGTCTGTTATTCTTACAGCTATGATCCCTCATTCTTCGCCTTTCATGACTTGATATCATTGACCTAGTCTTCATAATTTGTAACCCCAGATACACAGGGTCAGGTTTGCTCAATGAATTTCATTCATAATCTAACTGAATAAAGCAACAGCACTCACCTTGCAAGCATCCCTTGAAGCATCATATTTGACATTTCAGATGGTGATACATCTATGAATCTCAGAAAAGAAAAGCAGCTTCCTTCATCATTACCTGAGTCAAGAGAAACATTCCTTGAGCAGTCTGGTGACCAATAAGTGTATAAAGTCTTTGAAGACATCGAGTGAACTCTTACCTTTTCTATGAAAAAGAGATTGCTGAATGTAGGCTGGGGAGAATGGAGATAGAATGACTCGTAACCACCTAAATAAAAAAAAAATCAATGAGAAATGAACTAGTCACCTAAGTAAGTTTGTGCAAACAGCAGCCTCAAAAAACTGGTAGCTCTACAGAGCCAGGGAACACCATCCACTTCTGCAAGAGATGCAAGCATTCACATACACAAACCCATCAGCATTCCCCACAAACAGGTAAACTGTCAATCTCTTTCCCAGGTAGTTCTGCATATGTGTAGTAGCCAAACCACAGCCATAAACAGAAAGTCAACCCAACAGGACATGTGGGCTTCCTATTGCTGGGATGAAGCCCAGACAGATGTCCTTTAACTACAACCACTTTGTCTTGGAGAGACTCAATTAAAGTGCCAGTAGATAGATTTTGAGCATAAGCTCAAAGGACCAGTAACGTCACCAAGGAACAGCATAGGATGGCTGCTGTGGGAGATTTGATAATGTTTTTCTAGTGCTGGCAGGGCAGCAGTGACTTTGACTTGCTAACACTGTTAGAAGGACCCTGAAAGGTTTGTGCAGGGGAATGGATAGCTTTCCATTTGACATCCCATTCTCATCTCCAACACACTAGAGGAACAGAACAAACTTTCCCACACAAAAAAAAGTTTAACATGGATTGGTTTTAATGGTAGTGTTTTAGCGGGCAAAGTAGAGGAGATAATTGTGGATTTTATGCTTGCTGACCTGTTGCGACAATGATTGAAATGATTGATCTGCCCATCTCTGTAAATAAGTTTGGGAATGTTGTACGGTTTCAGAGACATATGAAAAGGTGATTTAGTTTCTTGGCGTTCAAACAGTTCTGGATGGTTACAGACCTGAAAAAGACAAAAGAACCGGAACTGAAAATAACATATAACCAATACATACTTAGCAATTATGACAATTTGTTCCTTCAGGAAATTACACATTCACCTGTGCATAAAAATAAACCATTCTTTCACTGATACAAATACGTAAACATCCTGACTCTTGATCTATCCTGTTTTCTTAATCATTTACAGGAGAAAACCATACTTACCAAGTCCCTGTTGATTTATGAAGTTAAAAACCCCAAGTCCTGGTTGGTTTTCATTCCCAAATAGTACTAGGTACAAAGTAAAAGTCTCAATCCATATTCTGAGAGAATCTGGAGATAAGTTGCTACATAAAGGCACTAATTCCCGGTCTGTGCTGATTGAGCTCAACTCAGATAGAGAGGAAAACTTAAAATAGCAAGGGCCCTTGACAAACCCCCTACGACTCTCAAGTTAAAGCCTATGATAGTTAGAATCACAATACTGTGGAAACAGACCATGAGGCCCAACAGGTACACACCGACCCTTTGAAGAATATCACACCCAGACCCATTGCCCTCCATTTCCCCTGACTAATTTACCTAGCCAACACATCCCAGAACACTATGGAAAATTTAGCATGTCCAATTCAACTAATCTGCAAATCTGTGGGAGGAAACTGGAGCACCCAGAGGAAACCCATGCTGTCCATCTCTTATCCAAGGCGGCAAGAAATAGGAGTAGACCATATTGTCCATTGAACCTGCTCCACTAGCTGATGTAACAATGGGTTTGGGGTACAACCTACTTCCTGCCCACTTGCCTCATCTTGTGACTAGAAATAACACAGATCTGTCTGTCTCAGCCTTAAACATAGTCAACGATGGAACCCATTGAGGCAGCGTATTCCAAAGACTCTCAAACCTTTGAGTGATATAGTTTTTCCTTACCTCAGTGCTGAATTATCAGCATCCTATCGTGGGATTGTGCCCCAGTTTAGATTCTCCTACCCTATCAAGCTCCATCAGAATCTTGATAGTCACACCGAGAGCAGTTCTTAATTCTTCTGAACTTCGGAAGTATGCAGACCCAATTTACTCAGTCTATCATACAACAACTATCCCAATCCCAGCCACTATTTAGTGAACCTTCATTGTACTTCCTCCAATGCAAATTGCATTGGAGGAAGTACAATGAAGATTCACTAAATAGTGGCTGGGATTGGGATAGTTGTTGTATATTTTCTTAAATAGAGACCAAAATTGCGCACACCATTCCAGCTGTGGTCTCCATAAAGCTCTAAAATTATGGCAAGACATTTTCTCCCAATACAGCAATCCTATTGTAATAAAGGCCAACATACTTTTCTATACATACAGTCAAAGACGGATAGCACATAAAACAGACCTTTCGGTCCAACTCATCCAAACAAGCCAGATATCCTAAACTAATCTAGTCCCATTTGCCAGCACTTGGCTCATATCCCTCGAAGTCCTTCCTATCCATATACCCATACAGATGGCTTTTAAAACATTGTAATTGTACCAGCTTCCACCACTTCCTCTGGCAGCTAGCCACGAAACGACAACCAGCTATCCTTAGTAGACACAAATGCAGATGACAAGCAACATGAATTCGACTGGGACAACACTACTATTATAGGACAAGCCAAACAGAGAACAGCCAGGGAATTCCTCGAGGCATGGCACTCATCCACAGATTCAAATCAATAAGCACATCGACCTGGACCCAATATACCGGCCACTGCAACGGACAGCTGGAACTGACAACCAGAAGCAGCAGATTCAAACTACTACAAATGCCGGAGGAAAGATCACAGAAGCGCTTCACAGGAGGCTCCCAAGCACTGAGGATGTCACCTAGACAGGGGATGAAACATCTGCAACACAAATTCCCAGCACGGCGAACAGAACCACAGTAACTGAGGAGACTTACAGGGAGGTAGTCACACCTCAGGTACAGGAAGAGGGTAGGTGGGTTGCAATCAGGGGATGAAAGGGAACAGGCTAAAACTAATTCAAGCAGGGGGATGGGAACCTGAACTGTAGCTCCAGTATACAAGAGGTTGAGAGAAGTGAGGTCATGAATAAGTTTCAAGGTTGCAGCACTGTACCAGCAGGCAGGAAAGCGGTTTGAAGTGTGTCTACTTCAACACCAGGAGCATCCCAAATAAGGTGGGTGAACTTGCAGCATGGATTGAAACCTGGGACTTCCATGTTGTGACCATTTCGGACATGGATAGAGAAGGGACAGTAATGACTATTGCAGTTCCACAGTTTAGATGTTACAGTAGGATAAGGGAAAGTTGCAAAAGAGGGAGAGGTGTGGCATTGTTAGTCAAGGACAGTATTACAGTGGCAGAAAGGGCATTTGATGAAGACTCATCTACTGAGGTAGTATGGCTGAGGTAAGAAACAGGAAAGAAGAGGTCACCCTGTTGAGAGTTTTCCACAGGCCTCCGAAAAGTTCCAGAGATGTAGAGGACAGGATTGCAAAGATGATTCGGGATAGGAGTGAAAGTAACAGGGTAGTTGTTATGGGGGACTTTAAGTTTCCAAATATTGACTGGAAACACTATAGTTCGAGTACCTTAGATGGGTCAGTTTTTGTCCAATGTATGCAGGAGGATGTCCTGACATAGTATGAAAATAGGCCAACAAGAGACGAGGCCACACTGGATTTGGCACTGGGTAATGAACCTGGCCAGGTGTTAGATTTGGAGGTAGGTGAGCATTTTGGTGACAGTGACCATAATTTGGTTAAGTTTACTTTAGCAATGGAAAGGGATTAGGTATATACCACAGGGCAAGACTTATAGCTGGGGAAAGGCAATTATGATGCAATTAGGCAAGATTTAGAATGCTTAGGATGGGGAAGGAAACTGCACGAGATGGGCACAATTGAAATGAGAAGCTTGTTCAAGTAACAGCTACCACGTGTCCTTGATAAGTACGTACCTGTCAGACAGGCAGGAAGTGACTGAACAAGGGTAACGTGGTTTACTAAAGTAGTTGAATCTCGCCAAGAGCAAGGAGGTGACTTATGTAAAGATAAGGCACAATGGCTCAGTTACTGTGCTTGACTGTTACAAGTTAGTGAGAAAGGACCTAAAGAGCGAGCTAAGAGGAGCTAGGAATTAAAAAAAAGACTAGATTAAGATTAGGACCTGTCAAGGACAGTAGTGGGAAGTTGTGCAAAGAGTCCGAAGAGATAGGAGAGGCGCTAAATGAACATTTTTCATCAGTATTTACACAGGTAAAAGACCATGTTGTTGAGGAGAATACTGAAATACAGGCCATCAGACGAGACAGGATTGAGGTTCATAAGGAGGTGGTGTTAGCAATTTTGGAAATTGTGAAAATAGCTAAGTCCCATGGGCCAGATGGAATTTATCCTCTGATTCTCTGGGAAGCTAGGGAGGAGACTGCATAGCCTTTGGCTTGAATCTTTATGTCACCTTTGTCTACATGAATACTGCCAGAAGAGTGGAGGATAGCAAATGTTGTTCTTTTGTTCAAGAAGGGGAGCAGAAACAACCCTGGTAATTATAGGCCAGTGAGCCTTACTTCATTTGTGGGTAAAGTGTCCGAAAGGATTTTAAGAGATAGGATTTACAATCATAAGGAATGATATGATTAGGGATAGTCAACCTTGTTTTGTGAAGGGTAGGTCATGCCTCACAAACGTTGAGTTCTTTGAGAAGGTGACAAAACAGGTGGATGAGGGTAAAGTGGTTGATGTGGGACATATGGATTACAGTAAAACATTTGATAAGGCTCCCCATGGTAGGCTAGTGCAGTAAATATGGAGGCATGGGATGGAGGATGATTTGGCGGTTTGGATCAGAAAGTGGCTAACCTAAAGACAACAGAAGGTGGTGATTGATGGGAAATGTTCATCCTGGAGTTCGGTTAGTAGTGCCGTTCTGCAATTGATCGGTTTTGGGGCCACTGCTGTTTGTCATTTTTATAAATGATCTGGATGAGGGCATAGAAGGATGGGTTAGTAAATTTATGGATGATACAAGTTGGAGGAGTTGTGGACAGTGCCAAAGAATGTTGCAGGTTACAGAGGGACATAGATAAGCTGCAGAGTTGGGCTAAGGGGTGGCAAACGGAGTTTAATGCAGAAATGTTTGAGGTCATTGAGCAACAGGAATATGGAGTACTGGGCTAATGGTAAGATTCTTGGTAGTTTGGATGAGCAGAGATCTATCTGCATGTGCATAGATCCCTGAAAGGGTCATTAAGGTGGCATATGGTGTGTTTACTTTTATTAGTAAAGGGTTTGAGTTTCAGAGCCATGTTGCAGCTGTACAAAACTCTGGTGAGGCTGCACTTGGAGTATTGCATACAGTTCTGGTCGCCGCATTATAGGAAGGATGTGGAAGCATTGGAAAGGATGCAGAGGAGACTTAGCAGGATGTTGCCTTGTACGGAGGGAAGGTCTTATGGAGGAAAGGCTGAGGTATTTGAGGCTGTTTTCATTAGAGAGAAGGTTGAGAGGTGACTAAACAGAGACATACAAGATGATCAGAGGAGTAGATAGGCTGGACAGTGAGGCCTTTTTCCTCGGATAGTGATGGATAGCAAGAGGGGACATAGCTTTAACCCTTCAGTTTCAAGCTAAGGACAGAGGTAGTTTCTTCACTCAGACAGCAGTGACCCCCCCCCCACCCCCACAAAACCAGCAACACAAAACATTTACCCTGTGCTGCAAACTGAAGTAAAAATTAACAGCTTTTTAAAAATAAAATCTAACAGAGAAGAATTAACTAGCAACTATTCACAACTCATTTACCTAAACCTACCTTCTAACTTCTCCTCTACAATACTAGTCCGTTAAAACCCCTGATTAAGATTTACTGAATAATTCCAATTTCAAAACCAGCCAGCTGTCAAATCTTCTCTTTGTATCTTCCTCTGTAGATTTGCTCTCCAGGCCGATGTCGATGTTATTTTTCTGTGCAAACACCTTCTCCAGACACTTACCTCTCAGAGTTCTGCCTGGCAGCCTACATCTGTTGGTCTTTGGGCAGTTCTCTCTCTTTGTCGCTCTGACTAACTGTTCAAACTGTCTGATACTTATACCCCAAAACATGGGATAGTTTCACTGGTTTTAATATTGTCAAAATTCTAAATTCAAACTTGATTGGAGTTTGGTATCTTGGAGCAAAATGTAAACTGATTGCCAAATTTGAATTTGTTTTTGTCTCATCGCAATCCATCATCTTCGAGGCTACCCCTCCTCCTTTGCTATTGTCTGTCTTTCAGAAATAGCGTACACATAGGACGATAGGACTACTTATTTTCTAATTAAGTTCAACTTCCAAACTCATCCCTGCATGCCAAATAGATCCACGCACTTAATTATGCCACAATATTTTTAAATTTCTATTCCCTGCGATAACCTTGCTTTACCAGCATAAAACTTTTGCTCAACTCTCTGCCCATCCTCTCTCTCAATCTTCAGGTTTGCCCATATTGTTGCACAGTTATTGATTGGATATGATACCTGTGGGGCTGCCAGACCCCAATGTATGTAACCAATAGACAGAAGAGAGAAATGAACAATTATGACATGGTTTCATAGAATGTATTTCATTATTCTGAGGCCATTAATTAGGAAAGTTTGGAAGATCTGTTGAAAAGCTACAGCAAAAGACACTTAAAGGTGCTGGGAGTACTCTGGATTAAACTCAACAGATTTGACGTTGCATTCCCTCTTCAGTAATCGTGCAGTCTCATTTTGTTTTTGTCTCAGAACAACAGTGTACATGCTTTGGCCTTTTACTTTCCAGCTAATTCCTTTGCTGTTGCAATTGGCCAACCTGAAACCAAACAGTTTTGGGTGCAAAAAAGTTTGCTGGTAGGAATAATTAGAATAATTCCCCATAAAGATTACCAGGAAATACAGTACACGTGATATGCAGCATCAGTAGATTAAGGAGGCAACATTGCTACTCTGTGCTGTATTACAATCCTGACATTTGCATCACTCGCCCTTATCAATCCTTTTACTTGCACTGCTTTATTCCTCATCCTCAAATGAAACCTCTATGCAATTCAAGAACAAATGCATAAATCAATCATAGATCATTTGTTTGATCTGCTATGATTGATCACTTGCCCTTTAAAACGGACAGACAATTCCTCCAGCATTTACATTCTGTAATAGGAACAGATAAACATACAGCATGAGTAGAAGCCCTCGAACCTGACAGGTCAATGAGATGCTGGTTTGATTGCAACCACAAATCCACATTCCTGTCTAACCCTGATAACATTTCACCCGTTTGCTTCACAAGGATCTATCCACCTCTGCCTTAAAATATTCAACCACATTTTCAGGAAGAGAAGTCCAAAGACCCAAACTCATGGACAGCAAAGACTTTCATCTTATCTGTTTTCAGTGGGTGACTTCTTATTTTGCAACACTAACTCCTAATTCTAGATTCTCGCACAAGAGAAAACATGCTGTCCAAATCAAACTTGTCAAGATGCATCACTATCTTTGTATTTCAAAGATGTAACTTCTTACTTGGCTAAATTATAGGAGATACAAGTTTGGCCTGCTCAACACTTTGTAAGACAGCAATCCAACCATTCCAGGTATTAGTCTAGTAAACCTTTTGAGCTGCTTCCAATGCATTATGAGCCCTCTTAAATATGGTAACCAGAACTGTACAGAGAATTCCAGATATGGTTTCTCAAAAGTGCCCTGTAAAACTGAAACATAACCTTTCTATCTCTGTACTCAATTCCACTCAGGATAAACAAGCTTGTAAGATCCCGCCTATTTCCTGTACTTGAATAGTAACCTTTTGTCATTCATGTACTAGGCCACCCTGACCCTTCTGCATCCCTGAGCTCCACAATGATTAATCACTCAAAGAAAATGCTGCTTTTCTAATTTTGCTACTGAAACAGATAACTTAACACTTTTCCTGACCAGATGGACAATTTGACATTTTCATGGAGCTAACCTACATTATTACCTAAGATTTAACCTAGCAACTTTGCTTGTTCAGTCTTAGATGGTGTATATCATAGAATGAGACTGCATCGTGATGATTCTTAATACAGCATAACTGCTTAAAAGCTTCAAGTTATATAGCAGAGAGATGATCAACAGTATTAAAGTTGTTCTGAATTACAGCACTGCTTGCGAAGAGAGTTTTAGTTTTAAATTTTGAGTAATGAGAGTGTACCAGGATGTCTGGAAATATGTTTGCTTCAATGCATGTTTATTTGACCGTTAATCCTTTAAGATGAATAGTTCAATGCTTTAGAAAAAAAAGCAAGAACGCCATAAGAGTCCAGTACTACTGAAAGACAAATACCAGGAAATCAGCTTTCAGTCTGATTGAACAGACCTATAGTAGCAAAGTTCAGCACTCTCTGCAGCAGACTGTTCGGAAAAGTAGTCCCAAGTGGCTCAATAGAGCAGATCCAAGAACAGAAGGCTAGTGAAGAAATGAGTTTATGAAACACCTGTTAAATAATAAGTGAGCTAAGGCAGCAACTCATTTAAAAGTTTCAGGGTAAGTTATTAACTAAACAAAATAGCATTAAGTAAATGCAGAATCTGTCAAAATGAAACAGGCTATTGTTATGCAAGCTGTATATAAGAGCTCTGAAGTGGAGAGTGTGACTAATTACTGACGTTTAAGTATCTGCATGTTTGTTATCAAAGGTTGAATCTTATTTCTGATATCTCTAATAAGACCATTTCAAATTGTTCTTTTAGAGTGACATCGTCTATATTCTTTACTTACAGAGTCATAGTCATAGTCATACAGACGTACAGCAGGGAAACAGACCATTCAGTCCAATTCGTCCATGCCGACCAGCTATCCCTATCTAATCTAATCCCATGTGCCAGCACTTGGCCCATATTCCTCAAACCCTACCCATCCAGATGTCTTTAAAATAATATAATTGGATCCCTTCACCACTTCCTCTGGCAGCCCGTTCCATACACCCACCATGCTCTGCGTGAAAACGTTGCCCCTTAGGTGTCTTCTGTATCTTTCCCCTCTCACCCGAAACCTGTACCCTCTATTTCTGGACTCCCCACCCCAGGGAAATGACTGTCTATTTATCCTATCCATGGCCCTAATGACTTTACAAACCTCTACAAGGTCAGCCCTTAGCCTTAAACACTCCAGGGAAAACAGCCTTTTTAGCCTCTCCCTTTTGCTCAAATCCTCCAACCCTGGCAACATCCTTGTAAATCTTTTCTGAACTCTTTCAAGTTTCACAATATAATTCCAATAGGAAGAAGACCAGAACTGCATGCAATATTCCAAAAGTGGCCTAACCAATGTCCTGTACAACTGCAACATGACCTCCCAACTCCTATACTCAATACTCTGACCAATAAAGGAAAGCATACCAAACGCCTTCTTCACTATCCTATCTACCTGCCACTCCACTTTCAAGGAGCTATGAACCTGCACTCCAAGGTCTCTTTGTTCAGCAACACTCCCTAGGACCTTACCATTAAGTGTACAAGTCCTGCTAAGATTTGCTTTCACAAAATGCAGCACCTCGCATTTGTCTAAATTCAACTCCACCTGCCACTTCTCAGCCCATTGGCCCATCTGATCCAGATCCCATTGTAATCTGAGGTAACCCTCTTCGCTGTCCACAACACCTCCAATTTTGGTGTCATCTGCAAACTTACTAACTATACCTCTAATGCTCACATCCAAATCATTTGTGTAAATGACAAAAGGTAGAGGACCCAACACCGATCCTTGTGCCACTCCACTGGTCACAGGCCTCCAGTCTGAAAAACAACCCTCCACCACCACCCTCTGTCTTCTACCTTTGAGCCAGTTCTGTATCCAAATGGCTAGTTTTCCCTGTATTCCATTAGATCCAACCTTGCTAACCAGTCTCCCATGGAGAGCCTTGTCGAACGCCTCACTGAAGTCCATTAGATCACGTCAACCACTCTGCCCTCATCAATCCTCTGTTACTTTTTCAAAAAACTTCAAGTTTGAGACATGATTCCCATGCATAAAGCCATGTTGACTATCCCTAATCATTCTATGCCTTTCCAAAGGCATGCAAATCCTGGCCCTCAGGATTCCCTCCGACAACTTTCTCACCACTGATGTCAGGCTCACTGGTCTATAGTCCCTGGCTTGTCCTTGCCACCTTTCTTAAATAATGGTGCCATGTTAGCCAACCTCCAGTCTTCTGGCACCTCACCTGTGACTATGGATGCAGGAAATATTATGTTTTTGGTTAAAAATACATTGAATAGATTGCAAAAGTAAAATCTCGCGTTAGTCAAGCTAAGTTTCACTCTGGGACCTGACTACTTTATATTCCCGTTACCTGGCATCAAAGCAGAATTTTTAACAGCTTTTAAAGAATACCAGTTTGTTTTTTCACTGATGCACTTGTCAAACCAAAACAAAGCACGATTTTTAAGGTGCAATAAGATTTGATGATGTGACTAATTAAAACAGAATATACAGGCATGATTTAATTCCCATTCTGATCCAATACATGACTCTTTCATATTTTCAGTAAAATTTGATATTTACAGTTGTCAAATACCACCACTCTGCATCAGTTCACAAAGGCAATTTCCTTTTCTTTGTATAGAGGTTAGAATTTATAGTGGAAAAATGTGACAGGAACAGCACAAAGCTTAGACTTTTAACAGATTAGAATGTTTGGCAGAGTGGAACAGGCATAGATCACAGAATCCCTACAGTGTGGAAGCAGACAATTTGGCCCATCGAGTCCACACAACCTTCAAAAGAGCCAACACACCCTGATCCATCCTACATTTCCCATGGTTAATCCTCCTAGCTAGCACATCCCTGGACACTATGAGCAATTTAGCATGGCCAATCCACCTAACTAGACATGGGGAGAATGTGTGTGTGTGGAATTTGCACAGTGACTTGAGGATGGATATGAACCCAGGTCCCTGTGCTGCTAGGCAGCAGTGCTAACCACTCAGCCACCATACTGTCCATAGAAGGTTACACAAAGCTAAGAACAGTAAGTTACGAACCGAAAAAGTTACTGACCTTACGAAACTGCATGACTAGATTCATGAGGCTGCTGGTGGTGTTCTGGGCCTGCTGTGTGGTTCCCATGGACGATTGGAGCAGGTCTTCGATGGAGATTTTATTCTTCAAAGCCTGGTACAGCATCTTCTGCCTACTTTTCAGTTGGCAGTACATTAAGATCTCAATCTGCACAGGGAACAACAGAGTCCAGTGTTTTAAAGGACAAGCAGGGAGATCTAGAAGGGTATCATCTGTCAAGTATCACTATACAAGGAAATGCAATAGTGATGATCCATTCCATTACAACATTCAAAGAAAAAACCTTACATTTATATGGTAAATTTTCCAAGGAACCCAGAGCACCCTTGTATCAAAAAAATTAACTTTACAGTTTATATTATGAAGGCAAATGCAACAACCATGTCTAAAAAAAATGTTCTTTGGATATGAACATCACTGGCAAAGGCAGCATTTATTGCTCAATTTGCTCAATCATTTCAGAAGGCCTTTGACAGGCAACAATATTACTGTGGGTATGGCATCAACACAGTTAGGGATGGGAGATTTTCTCCCCGAAAGAAGAGTTAATAAGACGGGATTTGACAGTAGTTTGAGACTGGTACTTTGCTCCAGATTTTTGAAACAATTCACCTTAAATTTAACCCCCACCTCCCCTCCTCCCACCCACCCCAGTTGCTGCAGTGGGATTTGAATTTGTTTCTCAAAAGCATCTGAATCATCAGTGAACTAACATGACTAACATACTACCATACCCAAATGCACACCAAGTCCACAAGGCAGAATTAAGGGCAGAAAAAACAACTTTGGCTCAAGGGAGAGGTGATGGCTTGATATTAGGAGAATTTTCTCTTTTTTTTTGAAAAACTTAATGGAATCTTTTGCATCTCCCTGAGCAAGATGGGCCAAATACAATTTATCAATTGAAGTGTGACACCTTTGGCAATGAAGAATTTGCTTCAGGACTGGACTGAAGCGCAGCTCAGATTTAGTGCTCAATTTGCTGAAGTGTGATCAAACCCCATGGCGCCCTCAAGCTGGACAGTGAGCCATTGCTGCAGTAAACGGCCACTTAAATTTTTAAAACTTTTCATTAATAAATACATTTAACATACGAAACTCCTCAGTGCCAAAGCCTTCTACAACAATAGTTTAACACCAAAGTGATCAAGTTAATGCAAATAAAAACAAAATGATACTCAAAAATTTCCATTTCTTTTCCCCCAAATGATGTCTCCCCCAGGAGTGAGAAAAATTACAGCTTTAAAATGTGGATGAGCAGAGGGATCTTGGTGTCCATGTACACAGATCTCTGAAAGTTGCCACCCAGGTAAATAGTGCGGTGAGGAAGGCATATGGCGTACTGGCTTTTATTGGTAGAGGAATTGAGTTCCGGAGTCCTGAGGTCATGATGCAGTTGTATAAGACTCTGGTGCGGCCGCATCTGGAATATTGTGTGCAGTTTTGGTCGCCATACTATAGGAAAGATGTGGAGGCACTGGAACGGGTGCAGAGGAGGTTTACCAGGATGTTGCCTGGTATGGAAGGAAGATCATATGAGGAAAGACTGAGACACTTGGGGCTGTTTTCATTAGAGAAAAGAAGGTTTAGGGGTGACTTGATTGAGGTGTACAAGATGATTAGGGGGTTAGATAGGGTTGACAGTGTGAACCTTTTCCCGCGTATGGAGTCGGGTATTACAAGGGGGCATAGCTTTAAATTAAGGGGGGGTAGATATAGGACTGAAGTTAGGGGTAGGTTCTTCACTCAGCGAGTCGTAAGTTCATGGAATGCCCTGCCAGTAGCAGTGGTGGACTCTCCCTCTTTATGGGCATTTAAGCGGGCATTGGATAGGTATATGGAGGATAGTGGGTTAGTATAGGTTAGGTGGGCTTGGATCGGCGCAACATCGAGGGCCAAAGGGCCTGTACTGCGCTGTATTCTTCTATGTTCTAAAACTTTGCCAAAAATCTCAAGTCAGCTGCATTGCTGTTTTCAGAACTCTTTCCAATTTCACCCAAGATCTAATATTAGTTAGCAGCAATTCTGCAATTATAACTCTAACAAAAAAAAACTGGAGATACTTGTTGTCCCCTGACAGCACTGCTTCATTTTGGTATTAGACTGTACAAGACTTGACTTCATTCTTAGCCTGTGAAAATCTCAGTCAATATAAATTGGTGTCAGTGTTCAACAACCAACAAGGGGGACAAAAAATCATCCAACATTTTTGCTCGAAGTGCCTGCCTCTCGATGTTACAATAAACAAACCATAACTGCAACACAATCCCTGGTCAGATAGCTAATAAATTAATTTTAGCTTCCATATGAAAAACTGCAGCCAATAGGTAGAATGGACAATAATGAAGACTTGAAGCAAATGTGAATCAGTACCAATTGAGCAGCAGGAAACAATAGGCAAACAAACTGAATTAGTTGCCTGTGGAGCTTAGCACTCAGGAGTCATCAATGTTTGAACTACAGGTGGCTAATCGAAGATATGTTGCCAGAGTGACTGGAGCAAAAAAAATACAGCAACTCAACTTTACCTTATCTGAGAGCTCATTCTCCACATCCTTTTTGATCCTCCTCAGCATGAAAGGTTTGAGAATCATGTGCAGACGTGACAGCTGGTCTGCAAATTAAGGGAGGCAAGAAACAACTGCATTAGCTGCATTTTGCTTTAACAATACAATCATCAGGTGGCCAACTTGAAAATATTCCCATGGACGACAACCCAGATCAGCTCACACTGGGTTGCGGACTCTACAGAATTGATCTGCAAAGGTGTGTGCAACCAAATGGGGCTCATCGCACAGACAACAAACCAAAACTCCAAAATATTTAACACCCCCATAAAAGGAGAACCGGAAAAAAGTTCAGCTATAGAAGTGACCACCTCAGAACCAATCGCAAAGCTCCCTAACTTTACCCTATTGTGTCAAGAACAAACTATCAAGATTAATCCCACTAATTTGGGAGTTTGCAGCGCATTCGGATACTGCTTATTCAATAAGAAAATAAATCAATTTGGGATACCGAGATGGGGGTTTGACCAGCACCAGTTCAAAGTAAAAACAGGCTTTAAAAAAATATTTTCATGGATATACGCATTGCTGGTTAGGTCAGAAAATTCCAAACTGCCCTCAAGATGATGGTGGTGAGCCACCTTGAACTGCTGCAGTCCATGTGGTGGAGGTACAGCCAATCCTGGGCAATTCTAGGATTTTGACACAGCAACAGAGAGGAATAGCGATTACTTCCAAGTCATGATGTGCGTAGCTTTGCAGGCGATGTTATTCCCATCTATGGGACAAACTTTGTATGGCTTGTCTAGTTCAGCTTCTGCTTGAAGGTAGTCTCTATGGATTTTAACAAACTAGAGGTCATGGGAAACATTTTTCACCCAAAGGAGAACAAAGTTGTTGATTAAGTTACTGTGAAAGTATCTTGAAGTAAACATACAAGCAAATTATTAGTAAATGAGACAGACACCGAGACAGACACCGAGACAGACACCGAGACAGACACCGAGACAGACACCGAGACAGACACCGAGACAGACACCGAGACAGACACCGAGACAGACACCGAGACAGACACCGAGACAGACACCGAGACAGACACCGAGACAGACACCGAGACAGACACCGAGACAGACACCGAGACAGACACCGAGAATGGAGCTTGGTAATTTTAGTCTATCAAAAAAAAAGAACTGGGTTGGGGAATTGTTTTTTTTCTTGATTCAAATAAATAATGCTCCCACGACAGATACCCCTCTAGTTCCAGTACAGCATTGCTCTCAAATTTTACTAGTGTGCTTCCTCTCAAGGTTTTCTTTAGATATGCATGGAGAAAGTTTGTAAAAATGATAACAGGAGAACGAGCAACATTTACTCCCCAAAGAAACCAAAAATACAGATTTCAGGGAGACAGAGTCTGAGGATACTAACTCCAGAAAGTACCATCATGCTGATACCACAGAGGGTACAGATTCTAAACATGTCAGATGTCCTTGAAAACATGGTGGCACAAAAGCTATACACTACTGATTCCAGATAGGTCAGCAGAAAAATGCAGTGTTACCCATTCCAAGAGGAATGAACAGATTCTGCTGGATTGCCCAAGAAACAGTGGTTTTAGGGAGTGTGCACAATAAAACAGCAATGAATATTGCAAAATAGCACTTACTCTCATCGATGGCAGACTTGTTCTCAGCATGGCTTTCAATATCTTTGGAAAACCACTCATTGAATTCATCATGGGAATCAAAGAGAGTCGGCATGATAAAGTGCAACAGCGCCCACAACTGAAGTAAGAAACAATAAAGCAAAAAGAAAAATGAAAGCTTTTCATAGTAGTGATAAATTCCTCATTTATTACAAACTCCTCTACCGCAGTTGACATGTACTAACAGTATTAACACAAGATATTCACTTTCAATAGACATAACGTCAGCATTTTTCTGACACCCACTTTTCACGATATATATCCCAACCATCTAACAGCAGAACACAACAGCCAGAAAGAATGAGGAGCTCAGCAGCAAGATGAACCACCTTGGTTAAAAGTGAACTAATTGGGCTGATTCATACTTCTGTGAGGAGCTCAGAGTGTGTTTGGGACAAGTAAGGACCACACGGTAAGAAGAACAATATAATCCAGGGAGGACAGACAGGCCTACATGAAGAGCATTACAATCCCACAGGACAAGGATGATAGACAGATGCAATCCGGATCACAGCCTCACTAGGGGAATCAAAGTAGTTACAAATTTTATATTCATGACTCCGCAGCCATTGGAAACAGTCTACTTCTGTCTACCCTGTACCGTTATTTCAAAGTACTTCTATCAAAAATCACAAAAAGAACATAAGTTGCTCGTTGTCCCAAAGAAATTTCTTGGCTTAAAATGTGATTTTTCCAACATGCATCCTAGATACAGTTGCCTGTAAGCACCTGTGATAACATAGCTATCATGTGTAGGGGTCCTTGACCTTACTGACCTCTGCCATAGTGTTCTGAATAGGAGTCCCTGTCAGCAGCAATCGGTTCCGGCACTGAAACTGCAGCAAAATCTTCCAACGAACACTGCGAAAAGCAGAGAAGAACTGAGAAAACAAAAATTCATGTGCAAAACACCTAAACCATTCACAACCTCTGCACATAGTGCAGTCAGTTAGTCATGTTCCTGGGAAGAACTCATCAAAATGATTGCTCTCTATTCTAAAACCAATCAAGGAGAACATGAAAATAAAAAAGCAAAATATTGATTCAAGTAAGAATACATTGCATCTAGTACTGTTAACCTTATGAAGCAACGAGACAGACATCAATTGTCAGTTAGGAAGTGAATCAGTCTCCACAGGAAGTGGGTAGAAATATCAGCTAGACATGTGGAAATATTTTCTTCAGCTATGATTTAGCAGGTCTTCCAACGACTGTTTTGGCCTTCAATAAGACCAAAATGCAAATGGATATTCAAAGTTATATAGACTGGATACAATTTCAGCCATTCATTCAAGGATAGCAAAATTTAGCGTCTTTGCTGGATAAAAGCTCTGCACAAGTAACCTCATCTACTTGGACAAAGTGGGAATAACTTGACTTCAGAGACACAAGGCTCTGTACCAACAAGCAGAAATGAAAACTGTACACTTCCCCCAGTACGTGTCAATATGTGCACTCTGAGTTGTGTACCTGCCATCCAGTCCGCAAGTCAGAACCTGATAAATACACAAGGATTTTAATTAGTGGTTTACCTGGAGCTGCTTTTGAGTGCCTGGGCCTCATCTAGCACCATATACTGCCATTTCACCCGCTGAAAGTATTTCACATCCTGAACTACCAGCTGGTAACTGGTTATCACCACATGGAATGGTGCATTTTGGGTGTACAATGTTTTCTAAAACCAAAAAGAGGCAAGAGAAGTTATGGAAAACTAATTGTCAATGTCAGTAAAAAATTACAATGTGGCTGCAGACAAAATGAACCACCTCACAATGCCCCCAAGCCACCCAATGGCAACACATATTATTGAACTTGGAAACCACCCAGCTGCCATAGATGATAGGACTGTTTGACAACATGCAGCAATTTCATTCACAGCCTTAACAGAAAAGAACATTTAGCTTTAACTGTACCAGGGAGTACCGTGTAGTAATACTGCATGCAACTTGAGACAGACCATCCACCCATTTTTTCCTTAGCAAGCACATCGCTCCTGACTGCCATAGCCCTTGGCCAGAGTTCGGTTTATACAATGTATACCAAGGTTAGCCCGATCAAACTCATGACTATCCCTTGATTCCTCAAGCAAGTTGTTCAATTGCTTAGAGTCCAATTCAACATCAGCAAGACTGAGGAAACTCTACATGGTGAAGCACCTGAATCCTGCCACGTCCATAGCAACATCCAACAGACTGAAATCTCACACAGTTTAACTCTGAATTCAGCTACAAACTTCAAATGCTATTCATAAAGACTGATCATTTTGGACATGGTAAAACTATCCTTACCATCACCTTTGTAATCTCACTGCCACCAAAATCCTTGTTCGTACCTGCTGCATTCAGATGAAATTACACCAACATTCTACTTGCTTAATTCCCAAGTCCACGACTTCAGAGAAGTGCAACTCACTCAAAGTTCTGCTACCCTACTGGTTGGTCTCACACTCAGCCTCCCCAAGAAATGGGTAAGAATATCAGCTACAGGTAACATTTTTGTACATTATGATTTAGCACATCGACCAACTACTATGTCTTGACCAACAATGAGACAATCGTGTAAAGGGACAACTGAAGCTATCTGGCTTATGATAAACTTCAGCAATTCCAGGACAGCAGAATCGACCATCTTCATATTTTATCATCTGTATCCTGACACAAGTGCATTGACTCATCTAATCATTTTCTTAACCCTTGCTCTTTTTCTTAGTCACCCTCCATGTCTCATCTCTCTCCAAATCGCTCGTGTGCGAGCAGGCCATTCAGCTCAGAGTCCACACTGACCCCCCAAACAGCATTCCAGCCAGTGAGAGACTGGAGTTTTCAGTAACTTCACATAAATTACCTTTTATGGTAGCAGCCCAAAAGTAGATGCACTGGCTTCAATTCCTCAACTTGCTACATGCTGAATTAAAATTCAAACTTGGAGTTACCAGTACTACATTTACGTAGCAGCTTTAAAGCATCTCAAAGTCCAAAGTCGAAGGATGTGCAGGTCAGGTGAATTGGCTATGCTAAACTGTCCATAGGGTTAGATGCATTAGTCAGAGGGAAATAGGTCGAGGTTCTTCGGAAGGTCGATGTGGACTTGCTGGGCTGAAGGGCTTGTTTCCACACTGTAGGGAATCTAATCAAATCTACTTCAACGAACAATCTGACACCAAGTTCATCAAAAAAGGTGTCAGGGCAGGTGATTCAAAGTCTGGTCAACAACTCAGAACAAACAGGGAGAGAAGACAACCTCTTGAGGAGGACCATCTGATCAGAAGATATGGGCTCTTGAGACTGCGCTGCCAATCAACACAAATATTTGCCTCAACTGTTTCCTACCCATTCCTCCTAGCTTTTGATTGAGACATTATACTACTTGGACTTATAAGAAGCACAAGTGCAGAGAAAGGAGGACAGATTATGAGAAGAAATTCTAGAACTCAGGAACTCAATGGAGAAGGCACCAATGGAGGTGAAGTAGGAGGGATAAAAAGCAAGTACCCCGAGAGGTGGATCAAGAACATGAGAATTTGCAGGGCTGCAAAGCAGCAAGACCATCAGGATTACAACTTCAAACTGAGGTATGAGTGCACCAGGAGTGCTGTCGGCCAGCAAGCATATGGCAGCTGTGTAAATGTAATTTGATACAAGTCAAGATGGGATCAGGTGAGTCACTATGGCTTGCCTCTTGCAAACTATTCCCACCATATCTCTCTTGTCTAGCAGAGGCCACAATGCCAGTGCTAACACATGGATATCTTTCTGCTTCACTATTTAGAATCGAAGGACACATGCAGAAGCTCATAGCTCAAATCCCACAAGACGACTTGTTGGCCAGGAAGGAAAATTCATCATGTAGCTGAATAAGTTGATTGTCAACTTTCAAACACACCTAATGGCAAGCAGTAACAGCAAGAGAGTTTTTCCTAGTCAGCCATCCTAAAGCAGGGAATGGCAAATTTTAGATTAGAGTGGTGCTGGAAAAGCACAGCAGGTCAGGTAGCATTAGAGGAGCAAGAAAATCGATGTATTGGGCAAAAGCCCTTCATCAGGAACCAAAGTATGGCAAACAATTGCAGTACTTTGCTCATGAGTATGGACTGATTCTATGAAAGTTCATGGCAGAACACATTGAAATGAAGACAGGGGATATGACAGAGGCACCTTTGGATCAGCAATTGCTCGAGAACACTTCCAGGTTGAACTCAGTAGATATTAATATTGGATATGCCTGGCCATTTTTAATTAAAAATTATCAGGTGGTGAGCAGTGCAATGAGTTTTGTGGGAGGAAATGGATTATACGCCACACGGACCAGCTCACATACCAGGGATCCATACCTCTTCGTAAGTTAAGTATCAAGTGGACATCAAGCAGAAGGAGTTGAGTAAATCTTACCTGGCTCCAGAACTTCCTGATCACCTTTCTGTCATGTGGGTTCCCCCAGTAAGGCAACACCTAAAAGTGGAAGGAAAAAAAGTGAATATTTCAGAAGTTACCCTCTGCAACACTTAGCATATCAAAAAAATATAAGTTAGTGAGTAAAATGTAAAGCAAAGTCTTGCAAGGGAAAGCCTCAGTGGTCAGGGTTCAGGCATTGAGCCTGGCTCTGTGGCTCAGAAGGGAAGTGGGGAGAAAAGGAGAGCAAGTGATAGGATAATCAGTGATAAGAGGAACAGACAGGAGATTCTGAGATTGCAAACAAGACTCCTGGGTGGTGTGTTGCCTCCTGGGTTCCAGGGTCAGTGATGTCTTGGATAGAGTCTACAGGATTCTATAAAGGGAGAACAGCCAAAAGCTGCTGTACACATCAGTACCAATGACAGATAGCGAAAGGGAGGAGGACCTGAAAAACAGAATTATAGGGAGCTAGGGTGAAAGCTAGAAGGCAGGATGGCCAGAGTAGTAATCTCAGGATTTCTAACAGCGCCACGTACGAGTGAGGCTAGGAACAGATAACGAGTGCAGCTGAACACCTAGCTGCAGGGCTGGTGTAGGAGGGAAGGCTTCTGATATGTGGATCATTGGGATACCTTCTGGGGAAGGTGAGACCAGTACAAGAAGGATGGGTTGCACCTAAACCAGATGGGCACCAATATTCTGGGTAAGAACTATGCTAGAGCTCTTCAGCAGGGTTTAAACTAGATTGGCGGGCGGGGGGGGGGGCAGAGCTACGGATCAATTGATGGAGTAGGTACTGAACAGCTAGATACAGCATGCAGAGAATCTGAGGTGGGATAGGCACTTGATAGGGCAAAGATGCAGTCAGTGTGATGGGTTGAAATGTGTATATTTTAATGCAAATTGCATCAGGAATAAGGGTGATGAACTTAGAGCATGGATCACGAGTTGGAACTACAATGTTATGGTCATTGCTGTGACTTGGATATCACCGGGGCAGGAATGGTTGTTGGACGTTCCAGGGTTTAAATGTTTCAAAAGGAATAGGGAGGAAGGTAAAAGAGATGGGACAGTGGCACAAAGGGAGGTCATCAAGGCAGGTTTGTCTAAAGAGTCAGTATGGGTGGAAGTCAAACTGGAAAGGAACACAGTCACTGTTGCTAATGGGGGGCGGGGGGGAGGATGCGTCTGTAGCAAACTCCCAAGAGAGATGTGGAGCAGAAGATTGGCAGGCAGATTTCAGAAAGGTGCACAAGAGTTGTTTTAATGGGTGACTTCAATTTCCTGCACACACAGGCACTCCTATACACACGGAAAAACACAAACAGACGCGCACACAGACACCCACACACACCCTTTCACAGACTTAAGACACTCTGTATATACACACACACACACAGACACACACACATATTCTCACACTCTCAACCCCCAACCCAGACAGACAGACACACACACAAAGACCCACATGCACACATATTTTGTGGGGTGAATTTGTACTTGCAGGGTTACATTGTACTTTGCTCAAAAACTGCATGCATTCATGTAGAACTCCGTTATCTCACTTTTTAGATTAGAATCAATCTAAACAGCATGGTATAGACAGAGAACACAGGGGGCCAACACCTTCAACATATTGTCGAGCTATCACCATTGTTAACAGCTAACCTGAGAATGCAACTTTTTAAAAAAAAAGGTTTTGTGATTTACACATGAAAGAAGTGAAACTACAATGGTATTCTAACAGATGAAAGGCTTAACAGACAATCAATTTTTCAATGTATAATTTCAGTTACATCACACTATAAATCTTTGCTATAAATTCTGAGAGGATTGAGCCCTCCACTATCACCTGATGAAGGAGTGTCGCTCCGAAAGCTAGTGTGCTTCCAATTAAACCGTTGGACTATAACCTGGTGTTGTGTGACTTTTAACTTAGCAATGCAATACTGCCACCTGGTGTCAGCACTATTCAGAAAACCAGGCAGAACAACAGAAACCTCAAGCTCCTGATACGTCTAAACATATAATCTGGTCAAATGATGTACAGTGAACACTATGCACAAACGTTTTTTAAAAAGCTTCATTCATGGAATATGGGCTAGGCCAGTATTTATTGTCTATCCCTTTTAGATGTAGGTTTTCTCGCTGAGCTGAAAGGTTCATTTCCAGATGTTTCGTTACCTTACTAGGTAACATCTTCGGTGGACCTCAGGCGAAGCAATGTTGAAAATTCCTGCTTTCTATTTATATGTTTGGGTTTCTTTGGATTGGTGATGTCATTGCCTGTTTGTCCAATGTTGTATTTGTTACAGTCCTTGCACAGTATTTGTAAAGTTGATGAAGTTAGTGGTGTTTGGTGTATGGAAAATATCATCAAGCTAGTGGATCTATGCCTTACCACCCACTTCACCTTTAACAACAAAACTTACAGACAAACCAACGGCAGAAAACTAGCCACCAGGATACATGAACACCAACTAGCCACAAAAAGACATGACCCTCTCTCACTAGTATCCTCACATATGGATGAGGGACAATATATCCATCCTAGGACAAGCCAAGCAAAGACACGCACAAGAACTCCTGAAAGCATGGCATTCTAACCGGAACGCTATCAACAAACACATCGAGTTAGACCGCTAACAGGAACAGGAAGTGACTTCACCACAGGAAATGACATCAATCCAAAGAAACCCAAACATATAAATAGAAAGCAGGAATTTTCAGCATTGCTTCGCATGAGGTCCACTGAAGATGATATTTAGTAAGGTAACGAAACGCCTGGAAATGAACCTTTCAGCTCGGCGAGAAAACCTACACCTAAAAGGGATAGACAATAAATACTGGCCTAGCCCATATTCCATGAATGAAGCTTTTTAAAAAACGTTTGTGCATCGTGTTCATCGTTTGACCAGATTATATGTTTAGACGTATCAGGAGCTTGAGATAACTGTTATGTCTGGTTTTCTGAACAGTGCTAGCACCAGGTGGCAGTATTGCATTACTAACCACTTTATTGTAAATGTCTGTAAGCATGCATGCTGGGAGTAATCTGGAATCTGACTGCTGGTATTCAAAAAGTGAAGACATCCTCTAATTCTTCAACAAAAACAAACTCCGGTTTGGAGAGAAAACAGATTTAATGTTTAAGGTCCAGTGACCCTTCCTCAGAACTGTTTGTAACTGATGACAGTGACAGGGATGGGTGGGTGGGAAAAGGACATCAAAGAAGGTGTTCAGACCCTAAAGTTATTGAACTCAGTTTTTTTTTTCCTCATCCTTTGTCCCCTCGACAGAAAGGGGCACATTTGTTAGCTCCTGTGCAAAAAATATAGTACAAAGTATTATGTTTAAGATCATGGTGGCACAGTCAGGAATTATAAAATGACCAATTGAAAATAGAAGCTATGCTAGGCATAGATTTTAAGCCTTGTTCACTGGTTTCCGAGTGACTTGCTCAATCTCACTCAGTTTCAGACAGATGAGATTTCACAAAAGACACCAACATAATTGCTCTGTTTATAAATTTAGCTTGCGTGTGATTTTGCTGTCCTTTTTTTGTGATTCAAATGTATTTCTTCTTTGCAAAAGGTCCCAATATCCTCTGGTGAAAAGCCAACAAAGTGCTTCTTTTCTATATAATGCTCCTCTTGACCTTGGGGGTGCATGAATATCTTCAATAGCTAGTTAATTATTTTTGAAAGTGCATAGAAACGTAGCAGCCTTTGTACAATCAGCAAATTTTCAATGAGGTTAATGCTCAAATGAGTATTGGATGAATGAAAAATAGTTGTCAGAACACTTGTTCTTCAAAATAGGTCCATGGGATAATTGGCATTGTTAGGTCAGAGTCGTTGTTTAACATTCTGATCAGAAGATATGATCTCTGACTGACTGTACAGTACCCCCTCAGAGCAATTGATTTATGGATGGGCATCATGATGAATTTCTGCTAATTCCGATGTTGATGGGTAGAACGATCAGGTATTCCTCTGAACAAACTATATCATGTATTGAACATATGCATAAAGCACCCAGTCCAATTCCACTTTCCTCACTCCACGCAGCCATTAATGTCATTTAGTACAACAGCAGCCTGTAGTCATAATGCTGGTCTGCTGATACCCTATTTAATCTAATACTGCCCTCCTGCTAGCTTTCCATTCTTTTATAATGTTGCACTCTTTTCACGTATGTGTCACTGCCTAGTGACTCTAACCTCACTCTTCTGTTTGATCCCCATACTCTTGATTATCCAACTTAACGTTGTCTATCTCACATGCTCTACAAAGCCTCTAATATCCCTTTCTTAATATTGTCTTCAATATTCTTTCTCAAGCAACTTGCACTCTTGTCACTTGCCAAACCTTTATGTCTCTACCTGAGCTACAAATCTTCTCAAAACTCACTATTGCGTATCCCTAATTATCCAGAAGGCAGCAAAGAGTCAGGCGCATTGTTGAGAGCTTGGAGTCACATCGAAGCCAGATCAGGTAAGGATGGCAACTTTCCTCACTCAAAGGCATTAGTGAGCCAGATGAGCTTTGCCAACAATGAATTCATGGTAATTATCGGACTCTTAATTCCAGGTTTTTACTGAATTCAAATTCCACCATCTGCCATGGCAGGAATCGAACCCAGGTGCCAGAACATGACCTGGGTCTCTGGATTAACCATGTAACAATGATACTACTAGGCCATTGCGTTTATCTCATTCCAGAGGATGGGTCCTGACAGCACCTGGCAAAGCCTGGTTCTGGCTCGTTACTGGCATAGCTCAGTCACAAACTACACAGTCTTGTTTGACCACTATTTGTCATAAAAGAATCATAATATTTGGAATGCAACCTATAAAATGCATCCATATCTATGTCAGAATTCAGACTACAAAGAAAGCCTGGACAATAACAGAAGTGCTGAATCTGCACAAATTCCTTTAGCACTGACAGCTAGACATCTCCAACTTGAGAGTTCTAAATGCAATAGGGATGTCCATAACATTCTAAGATTACAAAATTTAATTTCTTATACACCAGCACTGCAGAGTCCTTTACATTACCTTGAATCGTGAAACAAATCTGGAGAATTCCTGATGCCAGTTGTTCAGTGTGGAGGCAGGAGAGATGATTAGAAATGGACCCCAAATATTTTCTCTCTGCATAAGAATCAAGTCAGTCAGTAAACGTGCACTAAATTCAGTTAAACAAACAGATTCATTAAAATACTTTTTTTTTTGCATTAAGGGTTCAACAGCCTTCACCTCAGGTACCTGAATATGAGTGAAAGGGAGTGTTCTTAGTCCAAAGTTATAAGAAGGCAGTACTGAAGTATTAGACAAACAGCCAAATTCTCTCTCTTCAATTCAGCCAAAGCAACCATGGTCAGTTCCAGTTTATGCACAAATCTGATTTAGATTTGTACTCAGCTCTGGCTATTTAATGATTTACAGCCTGTGCAACCAGAAAAGGTTGCTCAATCTGTTTATATATTGGGGTGAGAAATTAGGCAAGCATTGAGAATTAGCATGTACATAGTCTGCAGAGAATAGGGCAAGGCAGTTTGAATTTGAAATTGAGAGGAATTTGGTTGTGATTGAAGGTCTGTGTGAACCAGGGACTTTGATTAGCCTATTATTGCCATGGCCATCAGTACATCATTTCAACAATTTTGTGCATGAGGTTTTCTATGCAGCCTCTTTCCAAATGGTTGGACATCAATATTGGGAGTATGCTTATACTGTGCCTACGCAGAGAATGTAGGATGGCAGTGCAGAGAGCTTGACTTTACATTTAGTCCTTATTACACCTTAGTCAGTTAGACATCTGATTTTTGTAACAACGGTGTGAAATTTATGCCAAATGACAGCAAGTAATCTACTGGATGAAAGGGGCAGGGAGATATGTTTAACTTGGATAATAAAGAGAGATAAAACAAAAATGAAGCTCCATACAATTAGTTACTATTGCTAATGGAAGTCATCTAAAGCTCTGATGCTCAGAGCAAGACGTGCAGCAGTTTGAGATGATTCTAAACTCAAATACATCATAAATCTTACCTCAGCTAAATGTGCCAAGAAAGCAATGCTCTGTACTGTCTTCCCAAGTCCCATCTCATCAGCCAGAATTCCATTGATACCCTGAAAGCAAAGAAAATTTAAATCAAGATCAAGCCATATGGAGACAGACATGTGAATTCATATCAGACAGGTATTCACAGTTAAGGCAGCCAGATCTCCATTTAAACAGGTGCTATGAAATAGTACATAAGGATACAAGTAATGATATCCCAAAGTTTGGAACTAGCTGTTAAGGTTGATGAGCTACCAAAATCCTGTGCCATACAATGAGAAATTGAGAGTTTGGAAATGAGGCATGAAAAGAAAACCCTTCAGATCAATGCTACTGGCAAGTGACCAAATGGTCTTGAGTGCATCATACTAGTCATTGAAAATTACTGACTCTTTCTCCCCACTGTCAAGCCACATAGCCTATCATGCACAATGGTGTGGCCAATGAGACTCTTGCCAATACTGAAGAGAAGAATCTCAGTCATGTGCACACAGATTTTACCTGCTCATAAAGGTTAGCCAGCCAATTCATGCCTTTCAGTTGGTAGGCTTTGAGCTTGCCATTGAACATGGAAGGCTGAGGAATGTCTTCACCAGCCCGAATGGAAGGGTTGGCCAAGCTGTAACTCTCCCCGAAACCAGTCCCCGACTCATTGGCTGCCCGCAATGCAGCCATGCGGCTCTCCTTTGCTTCCTCATCGAACAATCTGGTCTGAAAGCAAAAGTGCATACAATGGTGGTCAACTGTGATATCAAGGACTGCAGTTTTAAGAACTTATTCTGAACTTAGTATAGTTGTGGATACTACCATCTATAGCAAGATATTCAGTGCACGAATTAGAATGGTGGTCTGTTGTCACACTGCCTGCTGGTGCAATAAAGCATCGGAGAGAGATTAAAAACTCAGAATCCACATCTTCCACCACAGATTCAGTTATAATCTCATTTAGCCAGTGGAGGCTTTTCATTCTAATCTTTGCTCACACTTACCTAACATAGTTGAGCAGAGAACAAAAACAAAATCTATTACAGCAGCTAGGTATAATTTTCTAAGTTACAAACATTGTTCATTAACATAGAAAGTCCAAGAACAGAACAACAAACCAACAAAATGAACATGGCATAAGCAAATCCCTTCCATAAGACACAAAAGCCAGTTTAATCCTCTCCTATTGTACCAAAGTGCTATTTTCCAATAAGGACATATGAACATCAGCTGATGCAACGGAAAGTTTCACTGCCCACAAGATTAACGGTATCAATATAATTTGACACACGGCACAAGTGCAGGAAAATATCCTCCTCCCTGGAATAAGGCAAACACAGCTTACAAGATGTGGATAATCTTTTAGCCATAATCCTTGTATTTCCCAATGGGTTTTCATTCTCTACAAACTTCATCTCATCCTTATCAACATTGCCTCTCTTCTGCATATCATCCCCATCTCAGACTTAGATTGATTCTCTGTCCGCAATACATTAAAGTCCTCCACCTGCCAACCTGCCTTCCAACCTATTCACTGCCTTAAAATTTCCCTCCTTGCTTTCTGTTCTTCTTTTAACTCCAAATTTGCAAAGCTCCAACCTTGAGCCTCTGTATCACTTAAGTGCACTCTTTGCAACACCTCTTATGTCCACCTCTCCATTTCTCCCTTCTCCCACCTGAAGACCTTATCTGTTTTTAAACTAAGCTTCAATCATTTTAATATTTGTTTCTTGGCATTATAACTGGTCGCCTACATATTTCCAAAGGTACACGATAAAGTGCTGTACAAATGGCTTGCAAACGGCAAGGAGGTAGAAGTGAACGGTAGTCTCTTAGACTACAGAAAGGTTTAAAATGAAATTGCCAAAGAATTTGTCTTTGACTTTGTTCACAGAATATGGGTATTACTGACTAGGCCAGCATTTATTGCACATCCCCAAATGCCCCGAGAAGAGCTGCCTTCTGGATCTGCTGACACCCTTGAGGTGTAGAAACATCCACAGTGCTGTGAGGGAAGGAGTTCCAGGATTTTGGACCAGTGGCACCAAAAGGAACAGTGAAATAGTTCCAAATCAGCATGGCTGATGGCTTGAAGGGGAACTTACTGATAGTGGCATTTAAATAGATCTGCTGTCTTGTCCTCATAGGTGGTAGACCTTTTGAGGGTTAAGCAGAATCCAAAGGGATTCTAAAAGGTAACTAGGGACATAACAGGGCCCCTGAACGATCAGCAAGACAGTCTCTGTGTGGAACTGCAGGAGATTTTTTTTGGGGGGGGGGGGGAAGAAGATACTTAATGAGTATTTTGCAGTGTTTACTGTGGAGAAGGACATGGAAGAAATAGAATGTGGGGAAATAGATGGTGATATCTTGAAAAATGCCCATATTACAGAGGTGGTGCTGGATGTCTGAAAACACCAACAAGTGGATAAATCCCCAGGACCTGATCCGATGTACCCACAACTCTGTGGGAAGCTGGGGAAGTGATTAATGGTCCCCTTGTTGAGCTATTTCTATCTGTGGTAATCACAGGTGAGGTGTTGGCAAACTGGAGGTTGGCTAACGTGATGCCACTATTTAAGGAAGGATGGTAAGGAAAAGCCAGTGAATTATAAACTGATGAGCCTGATATCGATGGTGGGCAAGTTATTGTCGGCTATGCGGAGGCATAGGATTTCCACGCATTTGGAAAGGCAAGTATTAGGGATTAAGGAGAGTCAACATGGTTTTGTGCACAGGAAATCATGTCTCATGAATGTGATTTGAGTTTTTTGAAGTAGTAACAAAGTGGATTTATGAGGACAAAGCTGTGGACATTATCTGTATGGACTTGAGTAAGGCATTTGACAAGGTTCCTCACAGTAGACTGGATAGCAAGGTTAGATCATAGAATACACAGAAAACTAGCCATTTGGATACAGAACTGGCTCAAAGGTTGAAGGCAGTGGTGGTGGAGATTTGTTTTTCAGATTGGAGGCCTGTGACCAGTGGTGTGCCACAAGGATTAGTGCTGGATCCACTGCTTTTCGTCATTTATATAAATAATTCGGACGTGAACATAAGAGGTATAGTTTGCAGAGGACACCAAAACTGGAGGTGCAGTGGACAGCAAAGAGGTTACCTCAGACTACAACAGGATCACGATCGGATGTGTCATTGGGCTGAGGAGTGGCAGATGAAGTTTAATTTAGATAAATGTGAGGTGCTGCATTTTGGAAAGGCAAATCAGAGCAGGACTTATACACTTAATATTAAGTTCCTGGGGAGTGTGGCTGAACAAACAGACCTTGGGGTGCAGGTTCATAATTCCTTGAAAGTGCAGTCACAGGTAGGTATGATATTGAAGGCTGTGTTTGGTACACTTTCCTTTATTGGTCAGAGTATTAAGTACAGGAATTGGGAGGTCATGTTGCGGCTGTACAGGACATTGGTCTGGCCACTGTTGGAATATTGCGTGCAATTCTGGTCTTCCTCCTATTGGAAAGATGTTGTAAAACTTGACAGGGTTCAGAAAAGATTTACAAGGATGTTACCAGGATTTGAGTTATAGGGAGAGGCTGAATAGGCTGGGGCTGTTTTTCCTGGAGTGTCAAAGGCTCAGGGGTGACCTTATAGAGGTTTACAAAATCATGAGGGTCATGGATAGGATAAATAGACAGAGTCTTTGCCCTAGTCCAGAACAAGTAGGCATAGGTTTAGGGTGAGAGAAGAAAGATTTAAAAGGGACTTAAGGGGCAACTTTCTCATACTGAGGGTGGTGCGTGTATGGAATGAGCTGCCAAAGGAAGTGGTGGAGGCTGGTACAATTACAATATTTCAAAGATATTTGGATGGATATATGAATAGGAAGGGTTTAGAGGGATATGGGCTAAGTGCTGGCAGGTTAGGTTAGCATGAACCTGGTTGGCATGAACAAGTCGCACAGAAGGGCCTGTTTCTGTGCTGGACATCTCTATGACTTTATTTAAAGTTGCTGTTGAAGGAGCTTTTGAGAGTTGCTGCAGTGCATCTTGTAAATAGCACACACTGCTACCACTATGTGGTAATGAAGGGAATGAACGTTCAAGGTGGTAGTTGAAATGGTAATCAAGTGGGAGGAACAGAGAAAATGCTGGAGAAATTCAGCAGATCTGGCTGTATCTGCGGACAGAGAAACAGTTAATGTCTGGAGTCCAATACAATTCTTCCTTGAAGCTCCACCTCAGTATCAGTCTCCTTATTAAAGGAAGTATGCAAATGCATTGGATGCAGAGTTAGAGGTCTACAACACATGAAAAGGTTCTTGGTCCCTTCACGCCCATGCCAGTAAAAACCAACCACCTAACTTTTGTAATCTCATTTTCCAGCAGATGGCAGTCTCACATGACTTGGCATCGCAAGAGCACATCTAAATACTTCTTAAATGTTATCAGGGTTTCTGCCTCTCCCACCCTTGCAGTCAGCGAATTCCAGATTTTCACCACCCTCTGGGTGAAAAGGTATTTCCTTACATTCCCTTTAAACCTCCTGCTCCTTAATTTAAATCGTCATCTCCTGATCATTGATCGCTCCACTATGGGGAAATTTTATACGTATTATATTCTGCCTCAGTCTCCTCTGTTCCCAAGAAACCAACCGCAATCTTTCTTTTATCCCATCTTTCTTCATGACTGAAACTTTCCAGCCCAAACAACATTCTGGTAAACCTCCCCTGCACCCTCCCCACTGCTATCACAACCCTCCGATAATGTGGATTCCAAAACTGCAAACATAATTCTAACTGTGGCCAAACCAACATTCTCAGAAGGTCTACCAACTAATTCCTGGAATGGGTAGGGTGTCACTCATTTGCTACAATAACTTTGGCTGGTGAGTGAAGGCAATCTCACCCAATGTTCTGGAGAAGCCAGAGTTAAAAGGCACAAGCAAACCCTCTGCTTGAATGTAAAACAGTAAACTAACTTGTATATTGTAATTCTGCGGTCAATGTCATAAGGGAGTAGAATGAATTCTTACAATTGAAGCAACAATGTTTTGTTGCAGCAGAATAAAGGTGGTGGCATTTAGCTGTTATAACAAATAAGTAAGTGCCTCATGCTAACAACTGGTGCCCCAAGTGCATATGAAGTTCACTTTCAAGTACCCATATAACCCTGATCAGTGAACTTGCACAAATTTATATCCTGTACTGCTTCAAAACAGATCAGGTGAAATTATAGCACAAAACAAAACAAAATTCATTAGCATGAAAAATGTTCTGCATGCCAGGGACTGGGCTAGGAGAGTAACAAGTGGAACACAATCAACATAATGAAAACCTGAGCCACTCACTTTGGCTTGCTGCACTCGAAAGGCATCCTCTGCATTCTTCAATGCCTGTGCTTTATAGTATTCACTATCTGCAAAACAGAGAATAACACACAATAAAATCATACGAGTACATGGTAATTTCCCCACTGGGGTTCAGATTGGTAAAAAGTGCCAAGTTCACCTTGCTAGTTACCGAGAACAGTGCTACTCAACCAATGGGGTACATCCCTCTGTCTAAATGTGAAATCTATCAAGATGGGGGGAGAATTATAAAAATAAACAATGAAATATAAAGGCATGAAGCTAAGAATTAAGATATATATTTGCTACTCAATTGTCAGTGGAAAACAGCAAGGACATTTGGATACAGATGGTACTGCAGTGATATCCCTGAAAGACAGGGAGCTTGTAGGTGCCATCACCCTTGGGGTGAAAAGCGGTTTCCTTACATTCCCTCTAAACCACCTACCCTTTACTTTAAATCACGTCACCTGGTCACCGATCGCTCCACTATGGGACAACTTTGACAAAATGCCTGGTGACATCTAAGATGTAGAGGGTTAAGAAACACTGACCTGGACATTCAGATAAGATGTGCAACTACTGCAAGCTCAGCACCAGAGAACCAAGACACGACCCTTAAAATGTCCTATCTACAATTCAATGTTGGAGAGATTGCACAAAATAGAGGACAATAATAAACTTATAAGTTGTCTTTTGAGATTACAAGAAATAATTCCACCATAGCCCACATCCTCATCACCCCTGGATTCACTTGCCCCTCTCCCAACTCAAATGGCTCCACTCCAATCTCAACCCCTCTTACCTCAGATGACCGTCCACCTGCCCAACTACATTTGTCTACCTCATCTACCACTTTACCTTCCTGCACATCCCCAAACCTTGGCTTCAGCTTGATATAAATGCTGCTATCGTGAAAAGTGCCCATATTGCAGAAGAGGTGGTGCTGGACATCTTAAAATGCATCTAGGTGGATAAATCCCTGGGACCTGATAAAGTGCATCCAGACTCTGTAAAAAGCAAGGGAAGAGATTGCTAGGCCCTTTGCTGAGATATCTGTATCATTAATAGCCATGGGTGACATGCCATAAGACTAGAGGTTGGCTATTATGGTGCCGTTATTTAAGAATGGTGGCAAAGAATGCCAGGTAACTAGACTGGTGAGCCACACTTCAGTACTGGCTAAGTTGTTGCAGGGAATTCTGAGGGACAGGATTTACGTTCATTTGGAAAGGCAAGGACTGATTAGAAATAGTCAGCATTGGGAATCTGGTCTCACTAACTTGATTAAGTTTCTTGAAGTGACAAATATAGTTAAAGGCAGAGCGGTAGACAATGTTTTCTCAGTACTTCAGCAAGACATTCAACAAGATTCCATATGAGTAGACTAGTTAGCGAGGTTAGATCAATGGAATCCCAGTGAAGCAAGCCAACTGGATACAAAATTGGCTCAAAGGTAAGTGACAGGATGGTGCTGGAGGATTGCTTTTTGGATTGGAGGCAGTGACCAGTGGTGTGCCACAAGGATTGGTACGAGGTCCACTGCTTTTAATTATTTATTTAAATGATTTGGATATGAACATAACAGGTATGGGGTTGCTAAGCCTGCAGATGAAGCAAACATTGGACAACAAAGAAGGTTACCTCAGAGTACAACATGACCTTGGTCAGATGAACCAACAGACCAAAGAGTGGCAGATGGAGTTTAATCTGGATAAATGAAAGGCATTGCTTTTGGTAAGGCAAATCAGGGGAAGATGATTACAGTTAATGGTAAGGTCTTGGGGAGTGTTGCCGGCCAAAGAGGCCAAAGGGTGCAGCTGCATATTTCCTTAAAAATAGAATTGCAAAATGATGGATGGTAAAGAAGGCATTTGACATGCTTGCCTTCATTGGTCAGTGCATGGAGTACAGATGTTGGAATATCATCTTGTGGCTGAACAGGACATTGGTAAGGCCACTTTTCGAATACTATGTTCAATCTCCCTGCTGTAGCAAAAATGATGTGTAACTTTAAAAGGGTTCAGAAAAGATTTACAAGGATATTGCCAGGATTGGAGGGTTTAAGCTATAAGGAAAGGTTGAATAGGTGGTGCATTTTCCCTCTAGAATGTTGTAGGCTGAGTGGTGACCTTAGAGAGGTTGATAAAATCGTAAAGAGCATGGACAGTGCCAACAGTCAAGGTTTTTCATCTCCAGGGTAGGGAAGTCCAAAACTGGAGGGCATAGATATAAAGTGAGAAGGGAAAATTTAAACAGGACCCAAGGGGCAACTTTTTCACACAGTGAGTGGTGTGTATATGCTACAAGCTGCTAGAGGAAGTGGAGAAGGCTGGTACAATTACAACATTTAAAAGGCATCTGGATGGGTACGTGAGCAGGAATGGTTCAGGCGGACATGGGGCTAAAGCTGGCAAGCATGACTGAATTAATTTAGGATATCTGGTTGACATGGATGAGTTGGACCAAAGGGTCTGTTTGTGTACTATATAACTTTGATTATAAAAATGATTTTGCAGTTAAAAAGAAAGGCATACACTGAGTTTGAGGAGAGAAGAGGGGCATGGTCAGGTGAAAATGGGAAACTGAAATCATGACTGAAAAGGAAACATTGGAGATTTCATAAAGCAAGCTTGAACTGGCAAAGCACAAAGGGAGGAGAACAGAATTCCTTAAGGCATTACCATACTAAGTAAACAATCGTCACCAATGTTCAGAGTATAGGGACCAATATTTCAAAGGAAAATCTGACTGGTATGTTTTAAGATTTAGGACACTCAGGCCTGGTGTGAAGTCAGTCATCAAGAAATTTAAAAAAAACAAGAGCAACAAACTTGGACAAGAAGAAGAAAAAATGTTAAAAGCTGCCAAACAAAACTAAAATTGTGTATGACGGAATAATCATGACAGTACTCTCAGTATCTGAGGGAGAACAGGTTCTCAGTTGGGTGGGACACTCCATCAGGGTACCCAGGATCTAGCTTGTGAGTGCTCTATTCACAGAGTACATCTGTGACAGGTGAAATGCAAAGACCTGTGGGTAAAAGGCAAGAATGTAAACTACACAAAGCATAAAAGACTGTAAATGACCATGTATACATGCAGGTACACAAAATAAGATTTCAACACAATTTTTATCTGTTACACTGTGTTCTCTGCGCTGAGACGGACCAAATAACTCATCAAGAAGGTTGTGGGATCAGGAAAACGAGAGAAAAATACTCTCAACTTGAATTCCCGACACCAGGATAATCTCCTGTTTGGCAGATTCCCTAACAGCCTTTTTTACAACCTACACGTTATACAAGAGTTCTGTTGAGGTGTAGCTAGTTTCAGGGTCAGCGATCATTAATTTTTACATATTGGTCACCAGCTGTGTATCTGGGTCTGTAAAGACCAAACTGTTTACCAACCCCTTAAAAAGCGATCACAGAATATCAAGGGAAAAAGGTTCCACACCTATGCTTTTGATCATTCTTGGGTTGAATAACTCCAGAGTTAAAGCTTCTATCCAGAAATTCACCATGGCTAGGGATAGCTTACTCAGTATCTTGCAGTCTGCATGCCTTCCAAACTAATTTGGCTCGGGGGTCATCACTCACATCAAACCGTGAGAGAGAAATAGAAAGATACATTTGGAAAGGGTATACAGAGAACTGAGAAAAGCAAAAGAACTAAAAGTTTAAAAAGTTTTTTTGTGATCTGAAAAGTTATTATAAAGATGCTTTAGCAACATTCACAAATTCAAAGACGTGTTATGACACAAAGGAGCCGCCTGGCTAGTATGTCTGCATTGGATTTCTGTACAAGCATCAAGATTTAGTGTCACTTTCCAGCCCTTCTCTTTAAATCATTCAATGCCCCCTTGGATACCTCAAATGAACGCGTGAAAAGTTCTCACCTCACATTTGCTACAGTACTTAGATACAACTGAGTGGCTTGCTTGGCCACTTCAAAAGCCAGTTAACAGTCAACCATACTGCTTAGTTTTCAGAGTCTTACGTAAGCCAGATTAGGTCTGAATGGCACAGTTCCTTCCCTGAAGAAAATTAGTGAACCAGATGGGTTATGACAACCTATAATGGTTACATGGATGACTATGGGTTAGATTTATATCCTAGATTTTCTTATTGAATTCACATTTCACCATCAACCATGGTGGGTTTCAAACCCACGTCCCAGAAACATTAATCTGGTGTTCTGGATTAGTAGCATAATAACACTACCTACTTTGTCAGTGCCTCTCCCTTTAAAGAGAATTGTGCATACATTTCAATGCAAAGAAAAATTACATGAGAAAATTATGGGGAAAGGGATTAATTGCATAGCTTGATAAAAAAAGCCAATACAATCATGATGGGCTGAAGGGATTCCTTGGGTGAACTGTTCTGAATCATCGATTCACTTTCTATATAACAGTTGCAATGAATGTTCAGTGCTGAGAACAGGGTGCAGCTGGTTTTCTTATTTTATTTGTTTCATTGGATGCATTTTGTGAAACAAGGCAAATTTGCCAAGTCACATTACATCAACATGTTTAGGCATCAATTTTTAATTGCTGGATGTGTTATGTAGTGCTGGTGTGCAATCACAGCCTAGTGTCAAGACCAAACTGTGCGTAAATTCAAATCCCAGGTTTTCTACTTTGTCCTTATATCCTAAACACTTCTACCTGCTTTGTGGTTTAGAGCACACACAGGCATGGGTGACCATGGAGATTAAGGAGTATGAAACATGGTTTTATGGTCTTAGTATAGGCTTTGACAAGGACAGTTGACAATGAGATTTTTAAGAGGTTTGTGTCATTTTACCAAGCCTACAAACTCCTAGTTTCTTTAAAAAATTTGAAGCCTAGGTTTTCTGTGCATTACAAAGTCAAAGCACCAAAGGCTTGGTGATTGATGCTCTCCTGTCTGTTTAATCTAGACATTTGGGGCAGAGGAACTGAATACTCTTTATGCAAATTCTTGGCAACAACAGCATGGAGCAAAAAAGCTTCAATCGGTAAATTTCAAACAGGGGAATAAAACAAGGTACAGACTCTGAAACATCATTCAAACGCAAAATTTTCATATTATGTAAAAAATAAGGAACAGGAGCAAGCCATTATGCCTCCTGAGCCTGGACAACCATTCAACAGGATCACAGTTGATGACATTCCTCATGATCACATTCCTGCACTTCCCCAAAAAACCTTGATTCTCTGACTGATCAAGAATCCATCTCAGCTTTAAAATATACACAAAGACTCTTCCCCCACAGCTCTCTGGAGCAAGGAGTTCCAAAGAGACAACCTTCAGAGAAGAAATTCTTCATCTCAGTCTTACATTGGCACCCCTTTATTCTAAGGCAACGTCGTCCTATCCTAGGCTCTCTCATGAGGGAAAACATCTTCTGAGTATTTACCCTGTCAATCCCATTAAGAATCCCATGTGTCAAAGAGATCCTTTCTCATTCTTCTAAATTCCAGTGAGCAGAGCCCCAAACTGTTTAACCTTTGCTCATAAGACAATCTCTCCACACCGGCATCATCCTAGAGAACCTTCTTTGAACTGTCTCTAATGAAATAATACAGTACTCCAGATGTGATTTCACCAACACTTTGTACAGTTGCAGGAAGACTTCCCTACTCTCATACTCCAGCCCTCTTGAAAGGAGAGCCAATATTCCATTTAGCTCGCCTTCCTGAACGCTGCACCTGTGCACCTGCTTTCTTAGTGCACAAGTACCCAAGGCCTTGTGTCGTAGTTTCCTCCATTTAAAAAAACATATCCTGTTCTTCTCCACCAAAATGAGTAACTTCACATTTTCCACATTCTACTCCATTTGACAAATTTTTGCCTGTTTATCTAACCTATCAATCCCTCTCTAAACTGTTCGCATCCTGCATTTTCATTTAATCACGTTGCTCACTGGCCAATTCTCTAAAAATACCTCCAACATGAGCTCTTAGATTATGACTTAATGTTTTGCGGTACCTTGTTGAACACCTTCGGCAAATCCAAATACAATCTACTGGTTTCTCTCTATCCACCATTTGAGACTTCCTCAAAAGGCAAGTAAATTAGTCGATACAATTTTCCTTTCATGAAGCCATGTTGATTCTGCTCGATTAGATTATGAATTTCCCAATGTGCTATTACTTCCTCAGTAAGTAATTCCAACATTTCCCCCCCACAATAGATGTTATTTTAATTGACCAATAATTACCCGATTTCTGCCTTTTTAGTAGGGATACCATATTGACAGTTTTTCAGTATTTCTGTAGAATCCAAGGATTTTTGGAAAATTATAATCAATTCTTCCACTTTTCCCTGTAGCTACTTATTTTAAGATCCTAGGGTGGAAGCCATCATGTTGAAGAAGCGCACCTGCTTTTAGCCTCATAGGCTATCTCATACTACTACTTTAGTCAAAGTGCTGAATGCCTCTCCATATTCTTTAGTATTAATAGCATGTTCAAAGTATCCTCTGCGTAAAAACAGATGCAAAATGTCTGCTTAACTCCAGTGCCATTTTTTAATTCACCACAACCATCTCCCAGGTTAATTTTCTATGGGACCGATGATCACTTTGGGACTCCACCTTAGTTTTTGAGTGTTAAATGAAGCTCTAATTGCCATTTTTCATATTCCTCACTAGTTTGTCCATGTAGTTTATTTTCTCATTTCATTACCTTTTTAGACCTCCCCTGTTGAATTCTTTATTGATTAGCTGCGGTTGTTTCATCCCTCTCAGAATCTTTTTTCCTTATTAGGATGCACTTTGTTCAAAGTCATAAATTACCTCCTTAAATGTCTGCCACTGCTTGCCTATGTCTTGCCTGCTCATCTATCTGCCCAGTCTGCTTTAGCTAACTCTACCTTCATTTCATTGCAATTCCCTTAAAAGTTAAACAGTTATTTCCAACATAAGTTTCTCACTGTCAAATTGAATGTTAAATTCTACGATGTTATGAATGTTGCTACCTAGGGCATCTTTTACTCAGAGGTCATTTATTATACCTGCTTCATTATGAATCATTAGATTAAAGATAGCCTTGATGGCTCAATAACTTATTTGTCTATGAAATTATCCCAAATAGCCTCAATGAATTCATTACCACAGCTATCTTTTCCAACTTGACTCATCCAACTAATTTGGAGATTGTTGTTTTATTTTTAAACATGATCCTATTTATCGATTCATATCCTTTCCTCCAGTATGGCTACTGCTTTGTTTTTATTTTTGGTGTGAGGGGAATCCATACAGCATCCGTCCCAATATCTTATTGCCTTTGCTGTTACTTATCTTGACCAAACAGAGCCTACATCAGAGCCTTGATCATCTCTCACAACTGTCCTCATTTTATCTCTCATTAACAGAGGTTCCCCACCAACTTTTCCTTCCTTTCTGTCCTTCCATATGAAATAGCTTTTCAGGTATCTAGTTTGTCAAGCCATCTTAATAAATTTTATATATTTCACTGAACTCTCTGGAATATAATCTACTTGAAGGACCAGGCTATAAAGGACTGGTGTGCTGCATGCACAATGAAGCCCACTTTTTCCTCGAATCACAATCACTGAGAAACCAAGTACTCTCAAGGTAGGTCATTAAGAATCATATCCCCAGGAATTATTAGCGAATATTGTCTTTTCTCCAGAATCTTTCTTTGGGAGCAGTATTCTGTAAGGAGACATTTTCATGAAGATCTCCACATATCTCATTAAACCTGAAACTGCCAGTCAGAACTACTGGACTACTGCTTGCTAAGCGAGTTATGGTTGCAGCTGTTTAAGTGCAATACTGGAGGCTCACGATGAAAATTAAGGGAACGCATCCACACCAAAGGATTATCTGAGACAGAAAAAACAATATCAGGAATAAAAGAATGACTGGAGAGAAATTAGGGCCAAAGATAGTAGTGGGACGTTGCGCATGCAGTCGGAGGAGATAGGGGAAGTGCTAGATGAATATTTTACATCAGTATTCACACTGGGAAAAAAAAAACGTTGTCGTCAATAATCTGGAGATACAGGCTACTATACCAGATGGGATTGAGGTTCATAAGGAGGGGGAGTTAGCTATTTTCACACTTTCCAGAATTGCTAAGTCCCCTGGGGCAGATGGGATTTATCACAGGATTCCAGGAAGCCAGGGAGGAGATCGTAGAGCCTTTGGCTTTGATCTTTACGTTGTCATTGTCTACAGGAATAGTGCCAGAAGACTAAATGATAGCAAGTGTTGTCCTCTTGTTCAGGAAGGGGAGTAGGGACAGTCCGGGTAATTATACATCAGTGAGCCGTACTTTGGTTGTGGGTAAAGTATTGGAAAGGATTATGAGAGATATGATTGATCATCTAGAAAGAATCAAGTTGATTAGGGATAATCAACATTGTTTTATGAAGGACACGTCGTGCCTCACAAACCTTACTGAACTCTTTGAGATGGTGACCAAATAGGTGGTTGAGGGTAAAGCGATTGACGTGATGTGGTGTATAGGGATTTCACTAAGATGTTGATAAGGTTCCCCAAAGTAGGCTATTGCACAAAACACGGAGGCATGGGATTCAGGAGGATTTAGTGGTTTGGATCAGATTTTGGCTAGCTGAAAGACGAGGGGATGCTGGTTGATGGGAAATATTCATCCTGGAGTTCAGTTACTACTGGTGTACCACAAGGATCTGTTTTGGGTCACTGCTGTTTATCATTTTTATAAATGACCGGGATGAGGGCATAGAAGGCTGGGTTAGTAAATTTGTGGATGATCCTAAGGTTGGTGGAGTTGTGGATAGTACCATACAATGTTGCAGATTACAGAGGGGCATAGATAAACTGCAGAGCTGGGCTGAGGGGTATCAGCCCATGGGAGACTGGTTTGCAAGGTTAATTCTCATGGAATACAGGGAGAACTAGCCATTTGGATACAGAACTGGCTCAAAGACAGAAGACAGAGGGTGGTGGTGGAGGGTTGTTTTTCAGACTGGAGGCCTGTGACCAGTGGAGTGCCACAAGGATCGGTGCTGGGTCCACTGCTTTTCATCATTTGCTGAACAAAGACCTTCGAGTGCAGGTTCATAGCTCCTTGAAAGCAGACTCACAGGTAGGTATGATAGTCAGGAAGGTGTTTGGTATTTTTCCTTTATTGGTCAGAGTACTGAGTATAGGGGTTGGGAGGTCATGTTGCGACTGTACAGGACATTGGTTTGGCCACTGTTGGAATATTGCGTGCAATTCTGGTCTCCTTCCTATTAGAAGGATGTTGTGAAACTTGAAAGGGTTCAGAAAAGATTTATAAGCATGTTGCCAGGGTGGGAGGATTTGAGTTATTGAGAGAGTTTGAATAGACTGGGGCTGTCTTCCCTGGAGCGGAGGTTGAGGGGTGACCTTATAGAGATTTATAAAATCATGAAGGGCATGGATAGGATAAATAGACAAAGTCTTCTCCCTGGGGTGGGGGAGTCCAGAATCATAAGGCATAGCTTTAGGGTGAGAGGGTGAAGATATAAAAGAGACCTAAGGGGCAACATTTTCACACAGAGGGTGGTGCATGTATGGAATGAGCTGCCAGAGGAAGTGGTGGAGGCTAGTACAATTGCAACATTTAAAAGGCATCTGGATGGGTAAATGAATAGGAAGGGTTTGGAGGGATATGGGCCAGGTTCTGGCAGGTGGGACTAGATTGGGTTGGGATATCTGGTTGGCATGGACGGGATGGACCAAAGGGTCTGTTTCCATGCTTGTTCATCTCTATGACTCTAAATGAAGCTTAATGCAGAAAAGCATGAAGTGATTCACTTTGGAAGGAGTAATAGGAATAGAGAGTACTGGGCTAATGCTAAGATTCTCAGCAGTATAGATGAGCAGAGAGACCTCTGTGTTCATGTTCATAGATCCCTGAAAGTTCCCACC
Organism: Chiloscyllium plagiosum; assembly: GCF_037043375.1. Lineage (NCBI taxonomy): Eukaryota > Metazoa > Chordata > Chondrichthyes > Orectolobiformes > Hemiscylliidae > Chiloscyllium > Chiloscyllium plagiosum. Next base: position 99,548,941 of record NW_028270146.1, on the reverse strand, counting down.
CAGGCTGATAGGGTTGATAAAGTGGCAGATGGTATATTAGTTTTTAGTGGTAGAGGGACTGAGTTTCGGAGTTTCAGAGCTGCAGCTGTACAAAATTCTGGTGTGGCCGCACTTGGGGTATTGCGTACAGTTCTGGTGGTCGCATTATATGAAGGATGTTGAAGCTTTGCAAAGGATTCAGAGGCGATTTACTAGGATGTTGCCTGGTATGGAGGGAAGGTCTTATGACGAAAAGCTGAAGGACTTGAGGCTGCTTAATTTAGAGAGAAGGTTAAGAGGTGACTTAATTGGGACATAAAAGATAAGAGGGTTTGATAGGCTAGACAATTATAGCCTATTGCCTCAGATAGTGATGGTTAGCACAAGGGAACTGCTTTAAATTGAGGGTTGATAGGTAAAGGACAGACATCAGAAGTAGTTTCTTCACTCAGTAGCAGGAATGTGGAATGCCCTACTTGCAACAGTAGAAGACTCACCAACTTTCAGGGCATTTAAATGGTCACTGGATAAACATATGGATGAAATGGAATAGTGTGGGATAGATAGGCTTTAGAATGGTTCCATTTTTACAGAGCGGCGAGTAGAGAAGGTGAACTGAACGAGGGCTGCCGGGAAGGTAAGGGCTTAATATATATTTGGGCAGTGGCTAAACCAGAGATACTACACATGTTGCATCTCCCTCCTGTCCCCCTCCTCTAATCGGAAGAAAAAGACTCTGAGGTAAGGCTTTTATTTTTTCTTTATCATATATTTAAGTGCATTGTCTGGTTTTAGTTAGTTCATATAAAGCTAAGCTTACAATGGACCTCAGACACATGCCTCTTGCTTGATGTGGGAGCTTAGGAATGTGGTTGACATTCCTGACTCTTACACTTGCAAGAAGCGCGTCCAGCTGCAGCTCTTGTTTGACTGCATGACGGCTCTGGAGCTGCAGATGGATTCACTTGGAGCATCTGCAATGCTGAGGAGGTTGTGGATAGCACGTTTAGTGAACTGGTCACACCGCAGGTTAGAATTGCTGAGGGAGACAGTGAATGGGTGACGAAAAGGCAGAGAAAGTGTAGGAAGGCAGTGCAGGTGTCTCCTGTGGTCATCTCCCTCCAAAACAGGTATACCATTTTGGATACTGTTGGGGGAGATGGCTCACCAGCAGAAGGCAGCAGTTGTCAAGATCATGGCAGGAACTGCTGTTCAGAAGAGCGGAAAGATGACTCGTAGGGCCATAGTTATAGGGATTCTACTGTAAGGGGAGTAGGTAGGTGGTTCGGTGGCCGAAAACGGGACTCCCGGATGGTATGTTGCCTCCCAGGTGCCCAAGTCAGGAATGTCACCGATTGGCTGCAGAGCATTTTAAAAGGGGAGGATGAACAGCCAGTTGTCTTGGTGCATATAGGCACCAATGATAAGTAAAAAACGAGATGAGGTCCTGAAAGAAGAATTCAGAGAGCTAGGAGAGAAGTTAAAGAGGAGGACCTCAAAGGGTAGTGATTTCGGGATTAATACCAGTGCCACGTGCTAGCCAGGGTAGACATGAAAAAATAGGCAGGATGAACACGTGGCTTGAGGGATGGTGTAGGAGGGAGGGGTTTAGATTTGTTGGGCATTGAGACCAGTTCAGGGGAAGGTGGGAGTATTCCAAAACAGACGGTCTACATCTGAACCAGACTGGAACCAATGTCCTTGGGGGAGTTTTTGCTACTGCTGTTGGGGAAGTTTTAAACTAATGTGGCAGGGGGCTGTGAACCAGAAGAGAAAACAAGTAGGCAGCGAGGAGATGAACACAAAAGAACTGGTGGCCTGAAATGCACCTACTTTAATGCAAGGAGTACAGTGTTTAAGGCAGACGTTAAGGCTTGGATTGGTGCTGGGAGTATGACGTTATTGCAATCACAGAGACTTGGTAGAAGGAAGGGCATGATTGGCAACAAAATGTTCCAAGATATAGACGCTTCAGACAGGACAGGGAGGGAAGTAAAAGGTGGGGGACGAGAGTTCAATTGCTGGTCAGGGATGATATCACGGCTGTGCTAAAGGAAGACACTATGGAGGTCTTGGGTAGTGAGGCATTATGGGTGGCGCTGAGAAATTAGAAGGTTGCAGTTAACATTGTTGGGGCTGTATTACAGGCCTCCCAACTGTGAGCCTGAGGTAGAAGAACAAATAGGTCAACAGACTATGGAAAGATGTAGAGGCAATAGGGTAGTGGTGATGGGAGATTTTAATTTTCCCAACATTGACTGGGGTACACTTAGTTTCAGAGGTCTGGATGGGGTAGAATTTGTAAGAAGCATCCAGGACAGTTTTCTAGAGCAATATGTCAATAGTCTGATGAGGGAAGGGACCATATTGGGCGTGGTACTGGGGAACGAGCCAGGACAGGTGGTAGAAGTTGCGATGGGGGATTTCTTTGGGAGCCGTGACCACAATTCTGTCGGTTTTAGAATCCTCTTAGATAAAGATGAGTGGTCCCAAGGGAAGAGTACTGAACTGGGCCAAGGCCAATTATATCAAAATTAGGCAGGAGCTTGGAAATGTGGATTGGACACAGCTATTTGAAGGGAAGTCCACATTTGATATGTGGGAGGCTTTCAAAGATAGGTTAAAGATAGTGCTGGATAGGCATGTCCCGTTGAAGGCAAAGGATAGGAAGGGCAAGATTAGTGGACCATGGATGACAGGAAAAATTGTACGACGAGCCAAGAGGAAAAGGGAAGCAGCTAAGAACAGAACGGGCCCTGGAGGAATATCAGAAGAGTAGGAGAAGTCTTAAACAAGGAGTCAAGTGGGCTAAAAGGGGTCATGAAATAGCTGTAGCTAGCAGAATTAAGGAGAATCCCAAAGCATTTTATTCTTAAGAAGTGAGTAACTAGAGAAAGGATTGGTCCACTAAAGGATAATGAAGGAAGGCTGTGTGTCGAACCTGAGCGAATGAGTAAGATTCTCAATGATTATTTTGCATCAGTGTTCACTGAGGAGAGGAACATTATGAATCTTGAGATTAGAGATAGAAGCTTGATTAGTCTGGATCACGTTGACAGAAATAGGGGAGATGTGTTGGGTAGGCTAGAGGTTAAGGTGGACAAATCCCCAGGACTGGATGGAATGTTTCAGAGATTGCTGAGGGCACCGAGAAAGAAAAAAGCTAGGGCCCTGACAGATAACTTTGTGGCATCCTTAAATACAGGTGAGGTGCCGGAGGACTGGAAGGTTGTACAAGAAGGGTTGTATGGATATTCTGGGTAACTACAGACCAGTGAGCCTGACGTCAGTGGTGGGAAAGTTGCTGGAGAGGGTACTGAGGGATAGGATCGATTTATATAAAGAAAAGAATGGGCTTATCAGTGATAGGCAACATGGTTTTGTGCGGGAGAAGAGCATGCCTTACCAACTTGAGAGAGATCTTCGAGGAAGTGAGCAAGTTGATCGATGAAGGAAGGGCTGTTGATGTCATATACATGGACTTTAGTAAGGCGTTTGAGAAGGTTCCCCATGGTAGACTAACAGAGAAAGTGAAGTCACATGGTGCGCAGGGTATTCTAGCTAGGTGAATAAAGAACTGGTTGAGCAACAGGAGACAGTAGTTGTTGAACAGAATTTCTCGAAATGAAGAAAGGTGACCCAGTTGGGGCCACTGTTGTTTGTGTACACATAAACGATCTAGAAGAGGGCATTGTTGGTATGATCAGCAAGTTTGCAGATGACACAAAGATTGGTGGAGTAGCAAAAAGCATAGGGGACTGTCAAAGAATACAGGAGGATATAGATTGACTGGAGAGTTGGGGGGAAAAGTGGCAGATGGATTTCAATCCAGACAAATGTGAGGTGATATATTTAGGCAAGACTAATTCTAAAGCAAATTATACAATGAATGGAAGAGCCTTGGGAAAAGTTGATGGACAGAGAGATCTGGGAGTACAGTTCATTGTACCCTGAAGGTTGCTGCACAGGTGGACAGAGTGGTCAAGGAGGCATTTGTATGCTTGCCTTCATTGGATGGGATATGGAATATAAGAGCTGGCAAGTAATGTTAAAATTATACAAGACAAGTATTATACAAGTACTTCACACAGAGGGTGGTGGACATCTGGAACACGTTGGCAGCAGAGGTGGTAGAGGCAGGCACGGTAGATTCATTTAAGATGCGTCTGGACAGATGCATGAGTAGGTGGGGAGCAGAGGGATACAGATGATTAGGAATTGGGTGACAGGTTTAGACAGTAGATTTAGATCGGCTCAGGCTTGGAGGGCCAAAGGGCATGTTCCTGGGCTGTAAATTTTCTTTGTTCTATGTCGGCGCAACATCTAGGGCCGAAGGGCCTGTTCTGTCTGTACATGTTCGATGTTCTAACAGGAAAAGCAGGTGTTTAAGTTAAGGAAGTGAGGTTTACTCAAGCTTCTGTTTGGCCACCGAAGTGGAAATAAAAGGCTCAAAAGCACCATTGTCACAGAGCAGCAGTGTGTTAGTCAACATCGACACAAAAGTCTTAAAGGAGGATGGGCTTACAGACTTTTCAGAATCAAGTGCACACACTTCTATCTTTCTTACCGTAATCTTCTTGACTGACATTAACCATCACACCTCCTCCAATATCAATCTGTCTGAAGATCACACTGTCATCCAGCTTCATCAATATTTCCTCCTGCAAAGCATCATTCCCAGAAGCTCGCTTCCGACTCATGAAGTGTGCATACAGCTCTGTTTGCGTGATTAGGAAATTCAACTTCCGCTGCTGTCTCTTTGCCTATGGGTCAATGAAAGCAGGTTTTAAAAGTTTTCTGACAGACAAGAAAACAGGGGAGAAGAGGTCTTCCCAGAGCTCTCAGTTACAGTATTAGGTGAAAGGAGGAATTTTTGGAACATTTTTGAAGGTAACCTGTATGACTATCTACACTTTCCTCATCTGTTCATCATAGCAAACAGGTTGGTGATAAGTACATTTTTTTCTTGGGCAAGGTAACTGAACTACATGTGACACTCCAGGTATGGTCTCCCCAAGGCTTGATATAATTGCTTAAAGTCCTCTAATAAAAGCCAATAGCATTTACTTTAATTTCTTGCTATACCTGCAGTAAACTTTCAGTGACACATGAACAAGGACTCCAGAATCCCTCTGATATTCAACACTTCCAAGTGTCACACCATTTATGGAACTCACTTTACTGCTTGTCCAAAGTTGACAACGTGACATTTCTAGACATTGTACTTGGTCTGCCAAACTTTTGCCCAATCAACTTCGCCTCTTCAAATCCACTTTAATCGTCTTTTATCTTCCTCACAACTCTCAATGTGACATAGCTCTGTGCCACTGTGAATTTGGAAGTGTTACGCTGAATCTTCCACCCTAATCTTTGATTCACATTGCCACAATCCAACAGCATAATCCATTTGAAGAGTTCTACCATGTCAGTAACATTGAAGGGAATCCACAGAACTCTAACTGGTCATTAACCATGTTCCATCTAATATCCACAAACAACATCCTTACAATCTACATTAACAGACAGGCTTGTAATTTTGAAGGTGTAATTTTCTCACTTCGATAGCAGGAGCAAATAAACATTCTCCATTGTATTTGGAGCACTGAAAAAGACTGGATTGTGGGATACAAAGAGTAGGGGCTCATAAAAAATTACATTCATGCTTCAGCAAACAAAATCACTTGTACAAATCCCAGATCAGACCAGATGTGGAGTATCAATTTTGGGCAATACATCGGAGGAAGGCTTTATTGGCCTTGGAAAAGGGGTTGTGCAGATTAACCAAAACAATACTCGCCCTCAAAAGGATTAGATTATGAGGCGAGAATGCACAAATCAAATTTGATAGGATTACAAACTATTTTTATTATCCAGAATAAAAAGCAAAGCCTTGAAATTAGAGCAATGGAGTCAGGCATGTCAGGAAGCAATTCTTCAGGTAGGTACACGCTCTCCAAAAGACTGACAAAATGTTTGTTCAGCAACTACACTAAGAGATCCAAAAACAGCAAGAAAATTGAAGCCAAGATTTAATTAAATGGAGATTCAATGACCAACAAGTATTTCACTATGTCCATACAAACACTAAATTCATACAATGAGACTACCACCCACCCCTAAAAATTCAAGGTAATACAAGCCAGTTTTATGCAATCTTTTCTTTCTTTAACTATTCTGACCTTAGTATTATTTGAAAGGGGGTTCCAGGCTACTGGTTCTTATCTTTTGTCGGATTGGTTAAAAGCACAGTGATCTCTGACCTCACTGGCCAGAAACTGCACAAAGGATCTGTCTATCTATCTCAAATGTGTCCTCTGGCAATTGCTCCATTAACTGTCTAACACCCGGTTTAAAAAAAAAGAGTTCAAGATCTCTCTAACCTCACGCATCTCTTCATCAAGTTTTCGCTGTTCCAGAGCCTCCTTTTCTGCTCGCTTTCGATGTTCCTTCTCTACTTTGTCATATTTTTTCCAGTATAAAAGCATCTCTTTGGTTAGCCTCCGGGCTCGAGGCAGTGTTTCTTTACAGTTTTTCTGTGCCTGGATGGCAGCCCTCCGCACCTCTCGCATACACTGGTGAGCCAGCTGGGGTCAGACAACAATAGAAGACATGTGAATAGTTCAAATTGTAGCACGATATAGTGAGCCACCATTAACTATGTGCATCACTACAAACTGCTCAATCTTCAGTCACTGAAATTGATTCAAATATGGCTGAACTAACACTGTGAATACCTTCAGCTGAAACTATTCATGTCAGTTCAAATTAATACTGATTAGATTAGATGAGATGAGATTCACTACAGTGTGGAAACAGGCCCTTCGGCCCAACAAGTCCACACCGACCCTCCGAAGAGCAACCCACCCAGACCCATTCCCCTACATTCACCCGACTAATACACCTAACATTATGGGCAATTTAGCATGGCCAATTCACCTAACCTGACATCTTTGGACTGTGGGAGGAAACCCATGCAGACACGGGGAGAATGTGCAAACTCCACACAGACCGTTGCCAGAGGCAGGAATTGAACCCAGGTCCCTGGCGCTGTGATGCAGCAGTGCTAACTAGAGCCACTGTGCCGCCCCAAAACTCTTTGATATCTCAAAATCCTTTAACAATATAACACCATAAAGACAGCCCAGCGCACTGAACCCAGTTTAGGCTGCTGATTGAATCGTTATTTACACTGAAATGCTCCCACTGTTCCTACTGACTTATTTGTACAGCCCATTAATTTATCTCCAATTTGAAATCTCTCAATGCAGGTTCGTCCTACCTTCTTGGTGTTGGTGAGGATCATGTTCCGAGCAGAGGACTTTTGTTTGTAGACCTGCAATGAAAGTACATACCAGTCAGTCCTCAGTACAAAATATGAACACAGCATATTGCTCAAGATCAGACCAGAGTAAATTGGACCAAAAATCCCCAACTGCAAACTCATCCTCCATGACATTCACCAATGGTTACAGCACAAAGAGGCTTTTCAGACAATCATAGTACACTTACAAACCAAATGAACAATTAATCAAGTGTTCTCCTCCCTAAAAAGGCTCAATGCTTTGTTTTTTTTCTACCTCTTATCTGCCGAATCCATACAGGGACTAAAATTGTCAAGGATATACCTATTTTTCTAATTAACTGCTGAGAAATGTTATCACATGACTCTGGAGCAGGTGGGACTTGAGCCCAGGTCTCCTAGTCTAGGGACAGGGTCACTACCATTGCAAGAGGGCATTTGTTTTATTTTGTCATTATTTCCATGCAGTTATCACAAACTTTGTTTCATTTCTGCAATTTCTGGTCAGCTGTTGTTAAAGTTCTCTCCACACCGGACTCAAATGTAACCATAAAGGGAGTCCTCGGAAAAATTATGTTTTCTTCCATAGGTTGAGCGCGTTGTTGACAAGACCAGCATTTATTTCCCACCCCAAACCTTCCTTGAGAAAGTGATGGTGAGCCATCTTATTGAACTATTGCAATCCATCTGGTGTTACAACACCTGCAGTGTTTTAGATTAGAAGCTCCAGGATTCTGACCTAACAGTGAAGGAATGGCAACCATGCTGAACGTTGCCACTTCTGACCTTATGTTAGTTCCCCCAATGCCAAAACCTAACTAATGTTAATTTCTTCCAATTCCTTCTTCACACCAGACAGTGTTCCCACATTTTCAATACATTATTTGCCTCCCTTTTGAAGGCAGAATTGAAGTATGCATTTAATTGGTTTGCTACCTCTTCACTTCCCATTCTAAATTCCCAATCCTGACTGTACGGGACTTGTATTCAACTTCACTAACTTTTACCTTTTGCATAATCACAGAAGCTTTTATAATTGGTCTGTACTTACCCTGCAAGCTTCTCTATATTCTATTTTCCCCCTCTTAAAATTAGTGCATTTGTTTCCCTTTGCTGGAATCTAAACTGTTCCCAATTCTCAGGTCTGTTGCTTGTTTGTCTAATTTTTATGCCTCTTCCTTGTATTTAATACTATCACTAATTTCCCCTGTTAGCCATGTGTTCTTTAAATGTCTGCCACTGCCTATCCACCATCACCAGAAAAATACTGCCACCCTCAATTTCCCCTCCAAGCCCCACTATCCTGACCACATCATTCCTTCACCACCACTGGGTCAAAATCTTGAAATTCCTGTCCCAAAAGCACCCTAGCAGATATTGGGATGGCACTGCTCCAAGAAAGCAGCTCACATCAAATTTTCAAGTGCAAATACCAATGCATACTGGACATGGAAGAATTCAAAAATATTATGGATCCAACTTAATAGCTGCACATACTATACAACTGGGATGTGTGTTGAGGGGACACGCAAGCGACTGCTGCTGCTCCGCCTTCTCAATTTTCACCTTGGTTGTTTTCAAGTCTAAGCGGTTTGCTTTGTTTCTATTTCAACACCTCACTGTAAAAGCTAATGGCAATCATGTGCTGCAAATCAAAGCTAAATTCCACCCTAATCCATACCACATCTCCCAACCAATCCAACTTCTCCAGGGATGCGTGGGTTAGCCATTGGAAATGCAGCATTACGGAAATAGGGTAAGGGGGGTCAGTCTGGATGAGATTCTCTGTGAAGCATCAGTATGGACCTGATGGACCTAATAGCCTGCTTTTTACTGAAGGGATTCTATGATCTCCATGCTTGCTTAATGAAATTGCTTGCATGTTCCACTCTGCCAGCCATGTTCAACAAACAATGAAAATCAGAACTACAGAAGTATCCTAGTCTGCAGTGACAGCTATCAGAAAAGGTGCTCATTTCCTGATTGTGCAGCACCAGGTCTCGCTGCAGAAAGAGTAGGCTGGTGGAAACAAGCAGGAAACCACCTGCTTCTTAGGATGACATGGTGGCTCAGTGGTTAGCACTGCTGCCTCACAGCGCCAGAGACACAGGTTCGATTCCCGTTTTGGGCGACTGTCTGTGTCGAGTTGGCACATTCTCACTGGCCATGTGGGTTTCCTACGGGTGGTCCGATTTCCTCCCACAACCCAAAGATGTGCAGGCCAGGTGAATTGACCATGCTAAATTGTCCATAGCGTTCGGTGCATTAATCACCGGTAAATGTAAGAGAATGTGTCCGGGATAGATTATTCTTCAGAGGGTTGGTATGGACTTGTGGGGCCAAATGGCCTCTTTCCACACTGTAGGAAATCTAAAGTAATCACCACTGCAATAGGTCTGTAGAACAGCACCAGAACCTTGTTGTTTAATCAGCTTTCTGTGGAACAGTTTTAAGTACTCACCTTGGGAACCTCCTTTTTGGCAATACTGAGCCAGACCTTGCGTCGCCGTGCATTCAACTGCTCTAAGTTCAAGTGCTTTTTCTTTGAACCGAGAGGAGGAGCATCATGGGAGAACTTGGCAAATATTTTCATCTCAGTTCTTCGTGGGGATTCTCCAGACGAGTGTTCCTCCTCACGCTTCTTCCTCTTCTTCACTTTCTTCAATTTGGCTGGAAAAAATAGGATACGTTAGTAAAAAAAATCAGCTCACAACCTCCACCCCAACACCTGCACGAGTGAACAATTTTTTTTTAAAAGAAACAACTGTGGAGAAACCTCCTCTAAAGTCAAAGCACAAGTAAAAATGCATTCTCAAGTAAAAGGTTACTGCTTACAGATTCAAGTGTGTGCTTAGTCATCCATTCCATTTTCATGCTTGGTCAAACAAAGCTTTTGAACAGGTTAATAAAGGCAAAATACTACAATAGCAAACATCCAAAATAAAAATATTGCTGGAAATACTCAGCATAGAGTCATGGAGATGTACATCATGGAAACAGATCCTTCGGTCCAACTTGTCCATGCCGACCAGATAGCCAAATTAATCTATTCCCATTTGCCAGCATCTGGCCCATATCCCTCTAAACCCTTCCTTTTCATATACCCATCCAGATACCTTTTAAATGATGCAATTGTATCAGCCTCCACAACTTCCTCGAGCAGCTCATTCCATACACAAAACACCCTCTGCGTGAACAAGTTGCCCCTTAGGTCCCTTTCATATCTGTCCCCTCGCACCCTAAACTTTGCCCTCTATTTATCCTATCCATGCCCCTCATGGTTTTAAATAGCTCTGAGGTCAGCCCTCAGCCTTCAACACTTGAAGGAAAACAGCCCCAGTCTATTCAGCCTCTCCCTATAGCACAAGATCCCACTGTAATCTGAGGTAACTTTCTTCGCTGTCCACTTTACCTCCAATTTTGGTGACGTCTGCTAAACTTACTAACTATACCTCTTTTGCTCACATCCAAATCATTTATATAAATGATGAAAGATAGTGGACCCAGTACCAAGCCTTGTGGCACTCCACTGGTCACAGGCCTCCAGTTTGAAAAACAACCCTCCACCACCAACCTCTGTCTTCTACCTTTGAGCCAGTTCTGTATCCCAGGAGATCTAATCTTGTCAAACACCTTACCGAAGTCCATATAGATCACATCTACCGCTCTGTCCTCATCAATTCTTATTGTTGCTTCTTCAAAAAACTCAATCAAGTTTGTGAGACATGATTTCCCATGCACAAAGCCATGCTGACTATCCCTAATCAGTCCTTGCCATTCCAAATACATGTCCATCCTGTCCCTCAGGATTCCATCCAACAACTTGCCCACCAGCGATGTCAGGCTCACTGGTCAAAAGTTCTCTGGCTTGTCCTTACCACCCTTTTTAAATAATGGTACTACGTTAGCCAACCTCCAGTCTTTTGGCACCTCACCTGGACTATCGGTTAGACAAATATCTCAGCAAGGGGTCCAGCAATCAATTCCCACAGAATTTAGGATACACCTGATCAGATCCTGGGGATTTATCCACCCTTATACGTTTGAAGACATCCAGCACTTCCTCCTCTGTAATAAGGACATTTTTCAAGACGTCACCATCTATTTCCCCACATTCTACACCTTCCATATCCTTCTCCACATGAAACACCGATGCAAAATACTCATTTAGTATCTGCCCCATCTCCTGCGGCTTCACACAAAGGCCACCTTGCTGATCTTTGAAGGGCACTATTGACTCCCTACTTACCCCTTTTGTCCTTCATGTATTTGTAAAAAATGCTTTAAATTCTCCTTAACCCAATTTGTCCCTTTTAGATTAGATTAGATTACTTACAGTGTGGAAGCAGGTCCTTCAGCCCAACAAGTCCACACCAACCCTCTGAAGAGCAAACCACCCAGACCCATTCCCCTACATTTACCCCTTCACCTCACACTACGGGCAATTTAGCATAGCCAATTCACCTAACCTGCACATTTTTGGACTGTGGGAGGAAACCCACGCAGACACAGGGAGAATATGCAAACTCCACACAGACAGTTGCCTGAGGCCGGAAATGAACCCGGGTCCCTGGTGCTGTGAGGCAGCAGTGCTAACCACTGCCACCGTGCAGCCCTGAAAGGAAGCGGAGAATGCGGGCATCGATCCCGCTACCTCTCGCATGCAAAGCGAGCGCTCTACCATTTGAGCTAATTCCCCAGGTATTTCTCACTTAAGTATACTCCTACTACATTTATACTCTAAGGATTCACTTCATCTCTCCTGTCAAAACCTTACATGTGCTACCTTCTTCAATTTCTCTCGTCATCCAGCCTACACCTACCAGCCTTTCCTTTCACCGTACCTGGAATATACTGTCTCTGAACTCTCGTTATCTCATTTCTGAAGGCTTCCCATTTTCCAGTCGTCGCTTCAACTGCGAACATCTGCACCCAATTAGCTTTTGAAAGTTCTTGCCTAATACCATCAAAATGATCCTTCCTCCAATTTAAAACTTCAACTTTTAGATCTGGTCTAACCCTTTCCATCACTATTTTGAAACATGTCTGACAATATCAGTAAAGACAGAAAAACAGTGCGAGTTGTTTCATCTCCAGTTACTCAAGATACCATGGGAGACTTGGATAGGATAAATAGACAAAGTCTTTTACCTGAGGTCAGGGAGTCCAGAACGACAGGGTTTAGGGTGAGGGGGGAAAGATATAAAAGAGACCTAAGGGGCAACTTTTTCACGCAGAGGGTGGAACGTGTATGTAATGATCTGCCAGAGGATGTGGTGGAGGCTGGCACAATTGCAACATTTAAGAGGCATTTGGATAGGTATATGAATAGGAATAGGAAGGGTTTGGAGGGATATGGGCCAGGTGCTGGCAGGTGGGACTAGATTGGGTTGGGATATCTGATCGGCGTGGACCGAAGGGTCTGTTTCCATGCTGTACATCTCTATGACACTATACTAGATGCATCCCACAAGATGCGCAGTGGGACTCCTCAAAAAATCCTCAGGCAAGACTACACAGAAATTGACCAGGAAGTTTAAACTTTTTACGGGCAATTTCTCAACAGCTGAAACACTGAAATTCTCCAGGGAAGACTATGACTTACAGTCAGAAACTCTGGAGGCATTTCCACCAGCAGCTCCCTCTACCCTTACCTCCCGAGGTTGCCCATCCACAGCTTTGCTGCCATGCTCTCCATTTATCCACAACCCTCTAGCTTTCCCACCATCCTTGGCCCTCATCCATCACCTTAACTCTCCCCTGTCTGCCATTCAATCCCATCATCCCCTGCCCTTGACACCCTGCTAGCAGCACTGGGTTAAGTAATGAATCCACCATATCCGCAAACATAACCCCAACTTACAGTTACTTGTAATTGAAATTCGCCATCTAGTTCTCATGCACATGTTTCCATCCTGAGCATGTTCAGTATTCTTGAATAGCTCAAGTTTGAGGAACATATCTTCTAATTAGTAATGTAACAGCCTTCTGAATTTAACATGGAGTTCAACAGCTTCAGATAGTGAACATTTTGCTGCATCATTTTTTATGTTGGAATTTGAATCTTGTTTTTCACATTTTTCCTTTCACACAGTTCTCATTCTGACATTTCCACTCACTCCTATTAAATGTGTTGTTCCTTTACCACAAACACTACCACTCCATTTGTTATTCCATGACATAGTTTTCCTTCAATCTCTCCTACCCTCTACCCTATTTTAGGCCTTCACTTTCATTCTTCCTCTTCCCCTCCAACAGGATACAGTTCATCACGGGCTTATGTTCCTTCACTTCTGAAGTCATTTTCAACTGCATTAAATCTATTTTGCTGTCTCCAAAAATAACCAGAGTATTTACAGAGCTCTGATTTTACTCTTTGAACAGGTAATCATCTCAAATCAGTGCCCATTTTGCACACAGTACCAAGTTTGAGCCTCTCCAATCAATTTTCCTGTAACACATCACAAATTATACCCTATAAGGCTGCAACTATGACATACTATTGCTCCTTTTCCTTCACAATCTGTAACCTTGACATGATTAACCACACAATCCTCTTTTCTTCCCTCAGCTGGAAGAGTTCACTTGGTTAAACTTTTTTTTAACCTGGACCATCATCACCAGAGAATCATCTGCAGCGATTTATCTTTGTGACTATGTAGTTAATTCTCTAACTTCTCAAGAACAGGATGTTCGAGCCCTCTTTCATCAATCTGCTGCCGTGCATCTTAATCTACACATATCTTTTCAGGATCCATCGGTATGCTGACAGCACCACCATTTCCTCACTGCCTGATTTACCACTTACCTGATATCCAATTCTGGATGAGCTGAAGTTTCCTCCAATAAATATTGGAGCAAGTGGAACTGTCTTTGAACCTCTCTACAGCTTATATTGACATACCACATTCAATTTGATTAAAGGCGTTTCATAGGAGTGCATGGTACCAAACTTTCTAATATGCAAGGAAAGAAGAGATGTTGTATTATAAGCTGGGTCAGAGATAGATCTGGAGGAGCATCCTAAAGGAAGATACGGAGAGGCAGAGAGATGATAAGAGTATTCAAGGGTCTATGGCTTACAAGGTTAAAGTCATATTAATAAATGGCAGTATCAGCAAGTGGTAGTGCAATGAAAATCAGGGATGGGCGACAAAAATTAGTTAATAAAACTCCTTCAAAGGGTTGTGGTCACTGAGTCAAACAGCATGGGAACAGGCCGTTCTGCCCAAAATTGGTCCATGCTGACCATGGTGCCCACTCACCTAGCTCCAATGGTCCGCATTTGGGTCATACCCCATCCATGTACCTGCCCAAATTTTTTTTTTTTTTAAATTTCTCTTGTACCTGCCTCAACCACTTTCTCTGGCAGCCCATTCCATATACATACCACACTCTGCGTGAAGTTGTTGCCCCTTAGGTCCTTCTCAAATATTTCCCTTCTCGCCTTAAACCCATGCCCTCTGTTTTTCAATTCCCCATCCCTCGGAAAAAGACTACATACATTCAATCTTGTCTACACACCTCATGCATTTTATACACCTCAATAAAGGTCACCCTCATTCTCCTACGTACCAAGGAATAAAGTCCTGTCTGAAACAACCTCTCCCGATAACTCGGGCCTACTTGTCCTAGCAACATCCTCGTAAATCTTCTTTGCACATTTTCCAGTTTAACTATGTCTTTCCTATGACAGCATGACTAAAACTGTACACAATACTCCAAGTGCACCTCACCAACAACTTATACAACTGTAACAACCTCCCAACTCCTATACTCAATGCCTCGATCGATGAAGGCATGTGGAATGCCTCCTTCAACACTGTCTGTGACACCGATTTCAACAAACTATGTACTTGTACTCCTAGGTCCCTCTATTCCACAACACTCCTCAGGACCTTACTATTTACCGTAGACCTCCCAACTTGGTTTGACTTTCCAAATTGCAACACTTCATATTTCTCTGCTTTGAATTCCATTTGCCAATCCTCAATCCTCTTCCCCATCTGATCAAGATTCCCCATATGTTTGATGACCTTCCTCGCTATCAACAATACCTCCTAATTCAGTATCAGCCAAAAACTTACCAGTCATCTACTTTAACTGTCGTCAGGCTTCTTGTATTGAAACCAATGCAGTTTAATTTATCAGTCTTACCTCATTCTCTGTCTTACTCTTACATTCCTTGATTACTTGACTTGCTCCTCTACTCAACTATACCAGCCTCATACTTGTCTTTTCTCACTCTCTTTGGGTGCCATTCCCACTCCCCTCTTACGGTTTAAAGCCTCCACATTTTCCACCCCTGACGCAGATCTTATGTTGCATTAGTTTCAAGTACATTGCCCAAAACTCAGGCTTGTTGACATCCAAAGAAAGGAAACATGTGGTGCTTGATGAGATTACAGAGATACAGAGGATAGAAAGACTTGGAAATAAGCAAAATCTTAATTTTAAAGACCTCCTTAAAAAGAAACCAAATGTTGGTCAAAGGCTATGAGGGCAATGGAAAAATGAGGCTTGGTGTGTTTCAGGACATGAGCAGCATTTTTGATGACCAAATCTAAGGAGGCTAGGATCTGGGAGACCAGAATGTATATGGAGGAATAATCAAATCTGTAGACAATACAGAAAATAGTTTAAGCATTTTATCTCAGATTATGCTGAGCTAAGGACAGGTTTTCCAATGTTAGAGGTGTAAATGGTTGCAGTAAAGATCTTAGTGCAGGTGGAGAAAAGTGTTAGTCAACACATCATGGGGTCATACTTTCACAGTTCACATGAGAGATGGATGGATAATAGTCTAAATAATAATGTCTATTGGAGAGACAGATGATCAGGTGCTCTTAAATCTCAGTGACAAGAAAAGCTTATGATGGTGGAGGACACAGTGGGGAAGGGTTTAAGGTTCAAAGCTGCTGCTGGAATACAGAGCAGTTTTCACAGACAACAGGGCCATGGGTACTTTACGTGATCCAGCCATTCCTTTGTCACTGAACCAAACCCCCTCATTGACTACTGTCTCAGGTTGAACCAGAATGTTCACAACATCACTAGTCCTGAACTAAGCTTCCATCCCCATGACCCCTCCGCCACCAAGTCTACATAGTTCACATCTAGATTAATCAATATTTAACCAGTCCTCAACTCTTCTGTGGACATACAATGTTAAGACAACACACATGGAGGAGGGTAGGAAAAATCTGCACTAAGGTACAACTACATAAGCAGTGAAGGAGCTGAGGAAACCAGAAAGAACCAGTAGAGCTGCTCACTCACCCTTCATTTTTTTCTCCTCTTTCTTCTTTTTCCTGCTGGGGCCCAGGACATGGCGCTGTTGTTCATAGAAATGGTCGTGTGTGGACAGTAGACCTGTGCTGTAGTATCGGTATTGCTGGAGCTGGAGGGATTGTACAAACTAAGCATTACTTCAAATGGAGAAACTTGCAATCACACCATTAGCTTGCAAGCAGTGAAACTAAGTCAAATCTAATACACACAACAGATCAAATAAATGTCCCAAGACTTCAAGGCAGTAAGACTAGAATTGGAGATGCCAGTGAACTGTAGATGTGAATAAAGGTTTTCAACATGTGGGTGATCATCATCAGATGGAGAAGTGCTGGAGAACCAAGAGATCATGTACGTCACTGAGGGCAAGCATTATGTACAAGCAGAATAGCAAAGGGATGCAGTGTTTTCCAGGACCTGCAGCTTACTGATAAAAGGTTGGCCACAATAGCATTGGAATAGTTGAGTCTGCAAAAGTCAAAGATATGGATGAGAGTTTCAGAAGCAAGTGAATAGATGCTTTGAACATGATAGGTAGACACTTGAAGAGGCGATTTTGTGGTGACCGTAGACAAGGACAAAATTCAGTGGTAATGTAGTTGGAGTCAAAGACCATGACTTTTCCATTTTTAACTGGAATATACTGCTGATTATCATTTCAAAAGGAAAAGCTGAAGAATTTCCAAACATCTTCAACCAGAAGTGCCATCTCAGTCCCCCAGCATCACAGAGGCCAATGTTCAACCAGCTTTATTCACTCACACATTAAGAGACTGGATTCTGCAGAGGCTACAGGCCTTGACAATATTCTAACAACAGCACTGAAGACCTGTGCTCAACGTTAGCACACATTGTTAGCCATAATGTTCCAGTATAGCTACAACACTGGCATCTACGCAAAGTGGAAAATAATCTGGGTACATCCTGTCCACAAAATACGGTACAAGTTCAACCCATTCAATTATCTTTCTGCCCACTTGCAATCAGCAGCAGCAATGTAATTGAAGTAACGTCAACAGTCACTGACACTCAATTTGGGTTTTGCCAGGGCCACTCCACTTCCGACCTTGAGGCAGCCTTGGCTCAAACACGAACAAATGCTGAATATAAAAGTTTGAGTGACAGTCGCTGCCTTGACATCAAGGCAGCATTTGATCTAATCAACGAGCCTCTCTTCGGGTTAGATTCATACTTAGCACAAAGATGACAGATTGTTGGAGGCCAACCATCTCAAGCCCAGGACATAATTGCAGAATGCCATCTGGGTAGTCTCCGAGGCCTATCTTGAGCTGCTTCATCAATATATTAGCTCTATCGTAAGGTCAGAGGTAGAAATATTCACTGCTAACTGTATAATGTTCAGCACCATGTGACTCCTTAG
Organism: Chiloscyllium plagiosum; assembly: GCF_037043375.1. Classification (NCBI taxonomy): domain Eukaryota; kingdom Metazoa; phylum Chordata; class Chondrichthyes; order Orectolobiformes; family Hemiscylliidae; genus Chiloscyllium; species Chiloscyllium plagiosum. The sequence goes on along the minus strand of NW_028270146.1, from coordinate 99,530,990 downwards.
ATACTAGGCAATCTGTATTTATATGTAGCAAATGTGGACAAAATTTACACTCAAGCTGATGTGCCAAGTTGCAATCAAGCCACACTAGTATCAGACAATGACCATCTCCAATGAGAGAACATAACCATTTCCCCTTGACATTCAATAGCATTATCAATTGAATATCCCACTAACAACGTCCTGGGGTTACCATTGACCAGAAACAAAACTAAATCAGTGAGATAAATGCAAATCATCCTGTCTTGGAGTTGTATTACTGTTCTTTCATCACTGGATCACAATTCTGTATCACTTTCCCTATTAGCATTGTGTATGCACCAAACCATATGAACTGCAGATAGTCAAGAAAGTGACTTACCTTTCAAGGGCAATGAGGGAAGGCAATAAATGCTGTTCTAGCCTATGACAGAATAATTTGAAGAAGTCAAGCTAGACACCAGACAAAAACAACAGTGCAATGGAGAGAAGGAGATGGATGGAGAAATAGAGTCCAATATTCTGTGCTCTTCTTTGATAACACATCTTATGTTTATTGAAGCCACCAGCAAAGAGCAGCACGTGAATAATAGGTGACAGGAACATGGAGCAAGACAGCATTCTCTAGTGCTCTTTTGCTATCTTGACTTACCCAAACCTGATGCTTTTCGCATCAGAGAGCGGGGGGAGCTGGGCGGAAGTGAAGGCAGAGCGCAAAGTCAGTCGGGAAGGTAAGTGATTGTTATTTGAGTGGGTGCGTTCTAGACCCCAGGTCCTACAAAGTAGGGCCTCCCTCCCTCCCTCCTCTAACCTAAATTAAAAGTCCACAGACTTGCCCCAAAAAGAGGGTCCAAGGAAGTTCCTGTGGATTGAAGAGTGAGGCTTTAGCTCAGGAGTCTTTGACAAGGAGGTTGAGTGAAGTGATTACGCCACAGTTGAAGAGGGTGAAGACATGACTGCCAAGCTGGTTCAGTGTGCTACGTGCTTGATGTGGGAGGTTAACGACTCTGGTGTGTCTGGCTCGTATAAATGTGGAAAGCGTGTGCAAGTTCAGCTACTGACAGAGCATATTGCAGCACTGATGAAAGAACTCGAGGACATGAGGCTCATCAGAGAGAACGAGATCTTTCTGGACAAGACCTTCAGCAAGGTTATTACACCAATCGTACCAGAAGAGAGCAGAAGATGAGGAAGGCAGAGAGGAGACAGGTGCAAGAGACGCCGGGGGAAGTACCTGTCAGGAACAAGTTGAATCTTTTAGAAACAGTAGAGACAGATGACACTGCCAGTCCGTGAGGCGGCCAGTTCTGTCAATCAAAAGTTGGCTTGGAGACAGAGCGGAAGAGTCGGACATCGCACAGAGTCGTGGTAATAGGGGACTCCATAGTGAGAACAACTGACCGGGGTTTTTGTGGCAGCAGACGGGACTTAAGGATGATGTGTTGCCTTCCTGGTGCCAGGGTTAAAGACATCACAGAGTGCAAGAAATCCTCAAGGACAAAGTGAAGAGCCAGAGGTGGTGTTACACGTCGGCACAAGTGATGTCAGGAAGAGGAGGAACATACTACGCGGGACTTCGGAGAACTAGGAAGAAGGCTGAAAAGCAGGACGTCCAAGGTGGTTATCTCCGGTTTGCTTCCAGTTCCTCGGGCTGGTGCGGCCATAAACAGGGAGATAATGGACTTGAATGTGTGGCTGTGAACTGGTGCAGGAAGCAAGGATTTAAATTCTTGGATCACTGGGGTATGTTTTGTGGTAAGCATAAATTCTACAAGAGAGACGGTTTGCACCTTAATAGGTTAGGGACCAGTATTCTGGCATGCAGTTTAAATGTAGCTGTGTTGCAGTAGCAAACCTAAGTAGCGTAGGGGGGGGGGGGGGAACGACAAACTGGATGTTTAAGAAGGAAATTGGAGGGAAAGTTAGAACAAGGGAAGTCAAGAAAGAGAACTGTATCAATGAGGCAGAAAACTCAAAGGGATCATGCTGTAAGGTTGAGTGAACTAGGAGTTGATGGGAGGGGTGAGGGCAGTAACAAATTCAAAATACTATACATTTAATGCACGAAGCATTATAAATAAGACGGATGAGCTTGAGGCTCTTTTGGAAATTGGCAGATACGATATTGTGGGGATAACTGAGACGTGGCTTCAAGTGGACAGGGCCTGGGAAATGAATATTCAAGGCTACACGTGCTATCGTAAGGACAGACTGACAGGCAGAGGGGGTGGGGTGGCCATGTTGGTAAGGGATGATATTCAGTCCCTTGCGCGGGGGGACCTAGAATCAGGGGATGTAGAGTCAGTGTGGATAGAGCTGAGAAATACGAAGGGTAAAAAGACCCTCTTGGGAGTTATCTACAGGCTCCCAAACAGTAGTCTGGATGTCGGATGCAAGTTAAATCAGGAGCTGAAATTGGCCTGTCGCAAAGATGTTACTACATCTTTGTTAAGGGGGATTTCAACATGCAGGTAGACTAGGAGAATCAGGATGGTATTGGACTTCAAGAAAGAGACTTTGTGGAGTGCCTCAGAGATGGATTCTTAGAACAGCTGGTGCTGGAGCTGACCAGGGAGAAGGCAATTCTGGATCTGGTATTGTGCAACGAACCAGAATTGGTCAGGGACCTCGAAGTGAAGGAGCCATTGGGAAGTAGTGACCATAATACAATAAACTTCAATCTGCAATTTGAGAGGGAGAGGGTACAATCGGAAGTGACAATATTTCTGTTGAATAAAGGGAACTATGGAGCTATAAGGGAGGAGCTAGCCAAAGTTCAATGGTGCAATACCTTAGCAGGGATGACAGTGGAGGAACAATGGCGGATATTTCTGTGTATAATGCAGAAGTTGCAGGATCAGTTCATTCCAAAAAGGAAGAAAGATCCTAGGAGGAGGCAGGGGTGGCCGTGGCTGACAAGGGAAGTTAAGAAACATATAAAGTTAAAAGAGAAAAAGTATAACATAGCAAAGATAAGTGGGAAAACGGAGGACTGGGAAGCTTTTAAAGAACAACAGAAGATTACTAAGAAGGAAATACGCAGAGGAAAAATGAGGTACGAAGGTAAACTGGCCAATAATATAAAGGAGGATAGTAAAAGTTTTTTTTAGGTATGTGAAAGGCAAAAAAATGGTTAAGACTAAAATTAGTCCCTTGAAGACAGAAACAGGGGAATATATTACGGGGAGAAAGGGAGGTCTGCAGATGCTGGAGATCAGAGCTGAAAATGTGTTGCTGGAACAGTGCAGCAGGTCAGGCAGCATCCAGGGAACAGGAGAATCGACGTTTCGGGCATATCGACGTTTCCTGAAGAAGGGCTTATGCCCGAAACGTCGATTCTCCTGTTCCCTGGATGCTGCCTGACCTGCTGCGCTGTTCCAGCAACACATTTTCAGCAATATATTACGGGGAACAAAGAAATGGCAGAAGAATTGAATTGGTACTTCAGATCTGTGTTCACTTGGGAAGACACAAGCAATCTCCCTGAGGTAACAGTAGCTGAAGGACCTGAACTGAAGGGAATTTATATTTGCCAGGAATTGGTGTTGGAGAGACTGTTAGGTCAGAAGGTTGATAAGTCCCCAGGGCACTGAAGGAGGTGGCTCGAGAAATTGTGGATGCGTTGGTGATTATTTTCCAGAGTTCAATAGATTCAGGATCAGTTCCTGCGGATTGGTGGCTAATGTTGTACCACTTTTTAAGAAAGGTGGGAGAGAAAAAGCAGGAAATTTTCGACCAGTTAGTCTGACCTCAGTGGTGAGAAAAATGCTGGAGTCTATTATAAAGGATGAAATTACGACACATCTGGATAGTAGTAACAGGATAGGTCAGAGGCAGCATGGATTTATGAAGGGGAAATCATGCTGGACTAATCTTCTGGAATTTTTTGAGGATGTAACTCTGAAGATGGACGAGGGAGATCCAGTAGATGTAGTGTACCTGGACTTTCAGAAAGCTTTTGATAAAGTCCCACACAGGAGGTTAGTGAGCAAAATTAGGGCACATGGTATTGGGGGCAAAGTACTAACTTGGATTGAAAGTTGGTTGGCTGTTAGGAAATAAACAGTCGTGATAAACGGCTCTATTTCGGAATGGCAGGCAGTGACCAGTAGGGGACTGCAGGGATCAGTCCTGGGACCGCAGCTTTTTACAATATATGTTAATGATATAGAAGATGGTATTAGCAATAACATTAGCAAATTTGCTGACGATACTAAGCTGGGTGGCAGGGGAAATGTGATGAGGATGTTAGGAGATTACAGGGTGACCTGGACAAGTTAGGTGAGTGGTCAGATGCATGGCAGCTGCAGTTTAATGTGGATAAATGTATGGTTATCCACTTTGATGGCAAGAACAGGAAGGCAGATTACTACCTCAATGGAATCAATTTAGGTAAAGGGGCAGTACAGAGAGATCTGGGTGTTCTTGTACACCAGTCAATGAAGGTAAGCATGCAGGTAGTGAAGAAGGCTGGCCTTCATAACAAGAGGGATTGAGTATAGAAGCAAAGAGGTGCTTCTGCAGCTGTACAGGGCCCTGGTGAGATCACACCTGGAGTAGTGTGCGCAGTTCTGGCCTCCAAATTTGAGGAAGGACATTCTGGCTATTGAGGGAGTGCAGCGTAGGTTCACGAGGTCAATTCCTGGAATGGCAAGATTACCTAACACTGCAAGACTGGAGCAACTGGGCTTGTATACCCTGGAGTTTAGAAGACTGAGAGGGGATCTGATTGAGACATATAAGATTATTAAAGGATTGGACACTCTGGAGGCAGGAAACATGTTTCCGCTGATGGGGGAGTGCCGAACCAGAGGACACAGCTTAAAAATACGGGGTAGACCATTTAGGACAGAGATGAGGAGAAACTTCTTCACCCAGAGAGTGGTGGCTGTATGGAATGCTCTGCCCTAGAGGGCAGTGGAGGCCCAGTCTCTGGATCCATTTAAGAAAGAGTTGGATAGAGCTCTCAAGGATTGTGGAATCAAGGGTTATGGAGATAAGGCAGGAACAGGATACTAATTAAGGATGATCAGCCACAATCATATTGAATGGTGGTGCTGGCTCGGAGGGCAGAATGGCCTACTCCTGCACCTATTGTATATTGAAGGGGCAAGGGAGGCACTTTAAAATGGTTCCAGATCTGATCTGAAATCAAATCTCCAGATTGTGCATAAATGTAACCCACAAGTTTCTTGTCATGCCTCTACCAAAGTTGATGGGAAGCGTAGCACAAAACCCTGACTAGTATCATATTTGTATCATAAACATTCTCTGACTTTACTCATGAATAAGTCCACCCTAGTTTATACATTTCCAGACACCTGCTTTGCTGGTCTTGATTCGCCTATTAAAACAAGTGTCTCAGCCTCAGATTCAATTTCCAAGGTGCTGCTGTAAAGGAGACCTGGCCTCAGATCTCTTGTCACAAAACAAGCTTTAAGTGCTATATAAACACAAGTACACAAATGGACCATTCAGCCCTGGAACGTCTCCTCCAATTTAAATGGCTAATTGTAACCTAGCTTGCTTTACTTATTTTCCTAATCAACCTATTCAGATATGTCATTACACACCTTTGGAGCAGGTGAGACTTCAATCTGGGCCTCCTAGTCCAGGGGCAGGCACACTAACATGGCTCAAAGACCTTTTGTATATTTAACCAACAAAGATTGATCTCAGATGCAAAATACTTAACTGAGCTAGTATTGAACCCTTTGTGGAAGACGCCTTCACATATTTCTGTTTCTGTATTTGAAGAACTGTTTTCTCACTTTTCTTCTCAATTGTCTGGCTCTCATCTTTAGGTCTTATTCCTTTAGCCTATATTGCCCTACAAGTGGAAAAGGTTTCTCTATCAACACTATCAATTGAGTTCAAAATCCTAAGCATCCCTTACGCTTCCACATTGTAGGGTATACAGGCCTAATTTACATGTTCTCTTCATTTGGAGGCCCAGTAGCATGCTAATGAATCTAAACTGCATTCCTGCAAAGACCAATACATCCTTTCAACAGAGTGACAGCTGAAAGCATAAACAGTACTCCAAAACAGGGCTTTGGTCAACTGTAACAAAAATTCCCTTTATATTGTTTCCTTCTAGATAGAAAGGTCAACATTAGCCTTTTGGTTAGGCACAAAAGTAATCAATTTCAGCTAATGTAAGGGAACCCCAAATTTCCCTAGGCCTTTAGTGTTCCTGATTTTGCATGATCTGACTAAATATTGACATTAACGTTTCTTTGATCCACAACACATGACTTCAAATTTACTTATGTTACTATCCATCTGCTATAGTCTTGTCTGCTCAGCCATTTTGTGACTTTAGCTCCCACCAAAACATTGCTGTCACCAATCTTTGCCCTCAGCAGGCAGTGAACAATATGGCTGTGTAAAGAGTACCTTTTGCCTGCTAACCCAGCAGTGTCAGGCAGCTATCAATGAGCTAATTCCCAGAAATAGATGCAGCAGATTTGCAAGTCCACACTCATGCTTCACAGGCAATTGGATAAACAGTCAGCACCATACAGATGCCATTTTAATCTTGTACAGGCTAATGTGACCCCTCCACAGTACCAAGCTCAGGCCCCAATATATCCCAAATTCTTTCAACAGAAAGTATCACAAAAATGACCATCTTTATTCAGCCTAGTGAAAAACATCTTACTTCCAAAGCAAGTAACTTCCCCATGTCATTTGCAGTAGTTTACTTTGAGAAGTGCAACTCCCCATGAACTTTCACCATTTATTCTCTTCATACTGGTCAATGAGTTCTTAACAGTTTTCATGGACACAACGATCTCAAAGTGGCTCTGTTCCCCAGCAATCCACAAGGTGCCAAAAACGGAACAACTGGTAGATGATAGAACTGCTTACCTCTCTATCATTGTGCACTTTGCTCTGATGCAACTTCCTGTACTTATGCAGACGCAACATATCGTGCAACTCCTCCTTGGTGAGCACAAACTCCCCTTCGATATCATCATCATCTGTATTGGAGTCTGAAGTCTCATTGCTCAAGAGAATACTCTACACACAAAGAAAAAAAACAGATATCTGCACAAATCAGATTTAGTAGGCAGGTTCGTAGGCAAAATGATTCGTAGTGAGGCAGATATGATCATCACTAAGTTGGGAATAAGCCATATGCAAACAGAATTCCAAATCGCCTACTCAGTTTTCAAATCTCTTCAACACACGCACTTTCAACCAAATACTAACATTCTCTCTGTTCCTGCCATCTTGCTGGAAGTGTGTCACAATCTCCAAAGGTATTCTGATGAGTGGAAGACGACCTGAGGAAATCACCAATTTAAGCTCTGTTTCAAATAACAATTCAGGTGCTACATTTTAAGTCTTGGAGTTCACCATGTCAAGTTTCTCATGCTGTCCCACGTTTTTGTATTTCTTATTTTTATTCTGGGACATGATGTCAGACTTACTAATTGCTGATGATGGGCTGGTTTTTACATATTCTGTCTGATACATCTAAAAACTTCTATTTAATCAACACATGAATTCAGTGTTTTGCAAGATTAGCTTTGCCTTATCAAGTCTTTCTTATTTGTCTGTCACAATAACCACCATGCTATGCCCTCTTTCAACATTTGAGTGAGTGTGAGCTATGCCCTCTTTCAACGTTTGTGTGAAGCCCAAACATAGACTGCACACCCACACCAATGGCACCCACTCTATAAATCTTCATTATACCTTCACGCTATCAGACTAAATCTCTAACCTTGAAGTAAAATGCAGCATTGGTGTCTTGCTCAGTTCTGAGCTGCAAACGGAGTGAAACTGGAATAGGCACTGGGGGGAACAGTGGCATCAGTGGCTTAGAGACAAAGGTTATGATGTGGGTCAATGTCTGACTTCAAACTTCTTGGTATTCAGTTACTTTAAACGTGTTGCAGAAGTTTAGTTCTGACGAGTGGTGCTGAGAGTGAAACATTTATATTGTTACTATTACCTGTTCTTATCCTCACTAAGCATTAATAGCCCAAAAGATGATGTGGTCGAGAAAATTTGAAGATTTGCATATTTCACCACCACAAAGACCACATCCCGAAATCCAGTTGACTAAATCAAACTCATAAGTAGAATTCCACAAGCCACCAAACAGGTGCAACAGAAAAGCACATTAAGAGCCAGTTCACATCAATCACCCTCTCCGTGCATCAAATACGCTTCACATCACAAAGTAGTATCAAGTCATCTGCATGCATAAACATTCAAACCATATTAGGAAAATACAAACTTTAAACCCATGTAACTGTGCATAAACTACACTTATCTTGCAGTGACATATTTCCAGTCATATTGATAACAGTCAAACACTTTTAAATTGGGCATAAATAATTTTCGAACAGCACCCAGGTCCTCACTCATAGGGTCAAAGTCTCCAGTAACATGCAGCTTCAATAGTGTGGGTCGTGGATAATTTGTCACACCACCATTTTCAGCTTGAGTTCCAGATATCAGCTGCACTAGCATATGAACTGGGTCTTTGCCTGGAGCAAGATGGTCACATGGAGCTACTCCCTTTCAAGTTGTGCCCAAATGAAAGAAGGCAAAGAAAGATTGCTGCAAAATTTAAGCCTTGTGGAAAGCAACACAAGTTTTCCAAATAGCTTGGAAAGTATGCAACTGCCTTTCAAGATCAAGTAATAACTGAGTATCACAATTATCTCAATGCAAAGGTTACAGAAGAGAGAACTCCTTCTGGAATACATGGGACTTGCACAGGTCAAGTTCCAGCTTGGGTCCAGTGTCCTTACATTACCCTTTGCAGTTAGTTAGTGTACCAGTGGTCATATAATCTGACCTCATATGAAGGATGCCACTGGAGCAGAGGCTTCAACGTTCCCACTGAGTGCTGAACTGTGCCCAACAATCAGCTTTGGATTGAGAAAGAAAACTTGGGGGGGAAAAAAAAGGACACCCAAGGTTAGTCAAATCATCGGAGTATTTCAGCGACTATCAGGGAACCTGAACAGTCTGGCAGCTAAAGAACAAACAAGAACACAGCAAGTCTTTCACATCTTCTTAATGTCCCAAAGCACTTTACAACATAACTGAAGCTTAGTCACTGTTGTAAAATATAAAAACACAAAATGGTTGACAAATACAGCAAAATTATTGGAATTTTTAAAATAGTTGAAAGGTTGAACAGTTTTCATTAATTCACAGGATGAGGGCATCGCTGACTGGGCCAGCATTTATTACCCACCTAGTTGTCCAGAGGGCAGCCAGAGTCAATCACATTGCTGTGGGTCTGGAGTCACATGTAGGCCAGACCAGGTGAGGACAGCAGATTCCTTCCCTAAACAACATTAGTGAACCAGGTGGGTTTTTCCGGACAAACAGCAATGGATTCACGGTCACCAAGAGACTCTGAATTCCATATTTTATTCAATTCAAATTCTATCATCTGCCATGGAGAGATTCAAATCCAGGACCAAAGACACTTCCTTGGTCTCTGGAATAACAGTTCAGCAATAATACCACTAGGATGACACCTCTCCAATGGCAAGAATTACCTCCTTGCTCTTCATCAAATAGTGCCATAGGATATTCTGTATTCACCTAACAGTAACGTGGCCTCTGTTTAATGCTTCATCTGAAAATCTTTGACAGGACACGGAGTGCCAGCCTGAACTTTGTGATTAAGCCTATTTATGCAATCCACAACATTTTGACTCAGGAGTGACTGTGCAACAACTGAGCCAAGGCTGGCACTATATCAGCTATAACAGTTACATTTCAGCAAGTGGTACTGGCCTGGGAGGCAAATAATTACTCTGTTTATCCAATTTACTTTTGAACCATTAAAGCACACTACAGGTTTATCTTTCACTTCTGTTCACAAAGCCTATCCTGTGTCTTGTCAGTGATTGCGTGCGTTGGGATTGATCAGGAGGAACTGAACAAGCATGCTCCAAAACACGAATTACTCTCAGCAGCACACTTTAAAGAATAGCACAGATCTGCACAGAGATCACCGTTACTGAGCAGGAATCAAACAGATTGAATAGGCACTGTTATGTCCTCACCTTCAGCCACTTCCTGCTTTTCTTCAATTTGCTGAAATTGTATACGTTTCCCTTCTCAACTTTGAATTCTGCTGAACATAAACATTGCAGTTAATTATTAGTTACCACCACCCCACAAACCTCAGTTAAAGCAAATTAGTTCTTGAAACTGAGCAACATGCTGAACAGGGTGCTTTGTGAAGAGGAAATATTCAGAATGATAGGAACCAATAACACTTTGAAGCAAGCAGGTAGTTGAGGTCTTCTTATACCATCTTGAACCAAGATATCAAAATTTGAGAAATTTATGAACCTGGTCTGGAACACCCTTAAAGTCAGAGGGCTGCAGCATGAAAACAGGTCTTCGGCCCAATTTGCCCATGCTGCCCAGTTTTCACAATTTAAACTAGCCCGATGTGCCTGTGTTTGGTGCGTATTTCTCCATAGCTATCCTATCCATGTACCTGTCTAAACGTTTCTTAAATGACAAAATTGTTCTCACTTCCACCACTCTATCTGGCAACCCGTTCCAGACACTCCCCAACCTCTGCATTAAAACAATTACCATTTTGTACCCTTTTGTATCTCTCCCCTCATTTTAAACCAATGCCCTGTAATTTTAGGGCCCCCCCAACCATGGGGTAAAGTTGTCCGCTATCTAACTTATCTATGTCTCTCATGATATTATATACCTCTATAAAAAGTATATTATATCATGAGACATGATATTGTACACCTATGCTCCAGGAGAAAGAGTCCAACCCTGTCTCTTTATAACACAAACCTTACATCCTGGAAAAATCTCGTCTACACTCTCAGTTGAACAGTAATCTTTTTCACCATCATCATCTGCAGCTGCAACAATATGTCCTATACTCAATGCACACACCAATAAAGGCAAGTGTACCAAATGCCATCTTCACTATATTGTCTGTGACTCCACTTTCAAGGAGCTATGAACCTTAACCCTTAAATCTGTTTTATAACATCCTCCAGGGCCCTAATTCCCACCCTGGTTTGCTTTACTCAAATGCAACACTTGGCATTTATCTCAAATAAACTATCTGCTATTCCGCAGCCCACTGGTCCAGTTGATCAAGATCTCACTGCATTCCCAGATAACCTTCTTCACTGCCCACTATACCAATAACCATGGTATCATTCACGAACTTACTAACCATACTTCCTGAATTCTCATCTAAATAATTCACGTAAATGATGAGTAACAGTGGACCCAGCACTCATCACTGTGGCATCTTGTTGGTCACAGGCCTCCAGTCTGAAAAGCAAACCTCTATCACCACCCACAATCAAGCCAATTTTGCATCCAACTGGCTAGCTGTCCTTGGATCATAGAGTCCTACAGCATGGAGATGGGCCCTTTGGCTCAAACAGGTCCATGCAGACCAAAATGCCCATCCACGCTAACCACATTTCCCTACACTTGGTCTATATCAGTCAAAACCTTTCCTATTCATGTATTTGTCCAAAAGCCTTTCAAATGTTAATGTATATCCACCTCAAACATTTCCACATGTGTAGGTAAAAAAGGTTTAGGTTCCCTTTTATTCTTTCCTCTCTAACCTTAAACTGATGCACTCTAGTCCTTGGATTCCCCAACCCTGGGAAAAAGACTGACCACATTCACCCTATGTGTCTCATGGTCTTATATACTTCTAAATGTCCCCCCTCAGTCACCTACGCTCTAAAGGAAAAAGTCCAAGTTTGTCCAACCTCTCCCTCTAACTCAGGCCATTGAGTCCTGGCAAAATCCTTGTAAATTTCTTTTGCACTCTTTCCAGCTGAATAACATCCTTCTTATAGCAAGGTGACCAAAACTGAACATATTGCGCCAAGTGTGGCCTCACCAACATCCTGTACAACTGCAATATAACTTCGCAATGTCTATCCTCAATGCCCTGACTGATAAGGCCACTGTGTCAAAAGCCTTCTTCACTGCCCTGGCTACCTGCAACTCCACTTTCAGAGAACCGTGCACCTGAACTCCAAGATCCCTCTGTTCAGGTCCTACTTTGATTTGACTTGCCAAAATACAAGACCTCACTTATCTATATTAAATTCCATTTGCCATTTCTCGACCCACTTCCCCAGCTGATCAAGGTCTTGCTACAATTTCTGATAACCTTCCTCACTGTCCACGATACTGCCTATTTTACTGTCATCTGCAAACTTATTAATCATGCCTTGGACACTGGCATCCAAATCATTGATAGAGATAACAAACAGCAATGGGCCCAACACAAACCACTGGAGCACTCCACTCGTCACAGGCCTCCAGTCCGACAAGCATCCTATTACCCTCTGCTTCCTGCCATCAAGCCAATTGTATATGCAATTTACCACCTTCCCTTGGATTCATGCGATCTAACCTCTCAGAGCAGCCTACCATGTGAAACCTTATCAAATGCCTTGCTGAAATCCATATAGACTATGTCTACCACACGGCCCTCAATAACCTTCCTGGTCATGTCATACTCTAACAAGTTTGATAGGCATGATCGCCTATGCACAAAACCATGCTGACTACTCATCAAACCTTGTCTTTCCAAATGCACATATATCTTATCTCTCAGAATCTTCTCAAGTAACGTACCTACCACAGACGCAAGCTTACTAGTCTACAGTTCACAGGTTTTTCTTTGCAGCCCTTCTTGAATAAGGGCATAGCATTCACTACCCTCCAGTCTTCTGGGACCTTTCACCTTGAAATTTAACTTTACTCAACAATCTATCTGCAGTACGTTATCAAAGGTCTTGCTGAAGGCTAATGCACTGCCTTCATCTACTTTCTTGGCCACCCCTTCGAAAAACTCAAATCACATTCATGAGACATGATTTCTCATGCACAAAACCATGCTGACTATCCCAAATGTGTCCTTGCCTCTCAAAATGCTTGAGATCAGTCTCTCAGAATTCTCTCGAACAACTTACTCACCATGGTCATTAGGCTCACCAATCTGTAGTTCCCAAGCATCTCCCTGCAACCTCTCAAATAATGGCAACATCATCAGCTACCCTCCAATCTTTGGTCACTTCACCCATGGCTGCTGCTGATATAAATATCTCGCTAGGCACCCGACAATTTCTTCCCTAGCCTCCCACAAAATCCTGGGATGCACGTGATCAGGTCCGAGGGATTTATGGACTTTAACATGTTTTAAGACTTTCAGCATCTCCTCTTCTGTAAGGTGGACACTCTACAAAACATCACTATTTATTTCCTTAAGTTCTCGATCATCCATATCTTTCTCGGCAGTAAGCACTGACAAGAAATATTCATTTAGAATTTCACCCCATCTCTTCGGGCTCCTTGTTATCTTTAGGAGGACTTATCTGCTCCCTAATTATTCTTTTGCCCTTCATGTACTTTTAGAATCTATTTGGATTCTCCTTTGTTTTATTTGCCAATGCCATCTGGTGTCCCCTTTAGCTCTCCTGACTCTTAAGTGTAGGAGAAAGTGAGGTCTGCAGATGCTGGAGATCAGAGCTGAAAATGTGTTGCTGGAAAAGCGCAGCAGGTCAGGCAGCATCCAGGGAAAAGGAGAATCAACGTTTCGGGCATAAACCCTTCTTCAACACATTTTCAGCTTTTCTCAAAGTGTACCCTGACACCCTCTGTACTCAAGGACATTTTTTTTAGATTACTGACAGTGTGGAAACAGGCTCTTCGGCCCAACAAGTCCACAATGCCCCGCCGAAGCGCAACCCACCCATACCCTTGCATTTACCCCTTACCTAACACTACGGGCAATTTAGCGTGGCCAATTTACCTGACCTGCACATCTTTGGACTGTGGGAGGAAACCGGAGCACCTGGAGGAAACCCACGCTGACACGGGGAGAACGTGCAAACTCCACACAGTCAGTCGCCTGATATGACTGCTCTTTTTTCCCCCAAGACCAGATTCCCTATTCCTGCCAGCCTTATCCTTCACTCTAATATACTGGCCCTGAACTAACTCACTTTGAAAGCCTCCCACATCCCTTTGCCTAAAAAACCTCCCCCAGTCAACCTGTCTAACACCATCAAAATTGGCCTTGCCCCAATATAGAAGTTCAACTAGGGAACCAGATATATCCTTTGCCATCGATATTTTAAAACTAATGGAATTATGGTCACTGGTCCCAAAGTACTCCCACCTACTAACATTTCCATCACTTGCCCTGCCATATTTCCCAAGAGGATGTCAGGTTTTGCCCCTTTTCTGGTGCAGCCACCTGCATGAGAAATCCTTCCTGAACACACTTAAATTTCTCTCCAGCCAGGCCCTTAACACTATGGCAGTCCCAGTCAATGTTAGGAAAGTCAAAATCCCCTACTATCACAACACTAGTATTCTTGCAGCTATCTGCGATCTCCTTATATATTCGCTCCACGATCTCCTGTTGACTACTGCAGGTGCCTATAGTACAGTGCTATCAAAGTCACTTCCCCCTTTTTATTTCTCAGTTCTACCCACACAGACTCACCGAAGGAGAGTGTCTTCTCTCAGTACTACTGTGATGCTCTCCAGAATCAAAATCGGAAATATCACTCCTCTCTTGCCTTTCCCTCTGTCCTTCCCATAGCATCTGTACCCAAGAACATTTAGCTGCCAGTCCGGTTTTACCTCCCAGGGATGTTTCTGTAACAGCCATAATATCCCAGTCCCATGCACCTATCCATGTCAAGTTCATTTGTCTTACTTGTTCGCCTCTTGTGTTTAAATAAATGCAGTTGAACCCAGATTTCCCTTTGTTTTTACCTGCCTAGTACTGGGATTACCAATTATTCTTATCTAACAGTGGTGTCTCCTTCGCTGGGACATGCTATTTGATTTCAGAGGACAGTAGCTCTCAGCCTGCCGATAGTCAGTGTGAACCCTAATTGACTGTCTTTGGCTGTGGAGAATGATGAGTATGGGAGCAGGAGGCACTTTGAGTGGACTCAAAGTGCTGTTGTGTGATTTTTTTTTTTAAATTAACTGACCCTAGCTGCATCTACTCCCAATGGTGACTTAGACCTTAGCCATCTGAGAATTCTTGGTTTAATGTCAGATCTCTGCTTATTTAACTGACTTCTGCCTATTGTTTGTGATAATCTTCTTCATGCCAGCAACATTTAATTCCCCTATTTATTGATAAAAACCATTAACCTGGCAATTAAACTTCCCACTTTTATCTCATCCACCAATACCAAACATTCCGATCAATAATCTCAGGTCAACCTGAGTCTGATAGAAAACAAATGATTTCCCGTTAGTTTACATGAGTGACACGTAACAATCGAGTTAATCAATGAGAAACAGAACATACTGTGTCCTGTACCAAGCTCATTTGTCAATGTGAACACCAAAACATAAACTCAATGTTTTTTTACTGGAAACTCAAGCAGCATTTTAATTTGTGCAGTGCCAACTTACTCTCAAGACTGTCAAAAATTACCAAACATATAAAATTAGAATTCCATCCTTTGGAAAATCGCTTTTGGCATACCAAGCACAAAGGACCAAGTTTGAGAGAGTGTGACGCTACTCCCAGAACAAACATAGTACCCTTGTTACAAAATTCTGTCAGCTTTCCAGCAAATTCATGCTAAAAACAATGCCCATGCCCTCCAGACTCTTACCTGGATGAAAGGCACCATTGAGCGAGGGTGGAGCTGTCAGAGTTCTGCTATGTCCAACTTCTGGTTGCTCTCCCAGTTCCTCATCTACAGGCTCCTTTTTAACACTGTTCAGAAGATTTCCAGAACCGGTTTTAGACAATGACGAAGCATCTTCAAGCCCATCATCGCTCTCGTCACTATAACAGTAAGAGAAGCAAAAAGCATTTGCAGATTTAGAAATAAACATGGGGATACTTGTTAATACAATACAGACATTGCAAATGTGCTCTGAGGGTAAAAACGATTCATTTATGCGGTTATCCAAAAGTGTCACATAAAATTAAGGATCAAAGACACAAACAACAAGATATTTCTTGAACCTTCATGATTCAAGTATACTTTGTTCAAATGCTACACAAAGGGTAGCATAAACAATTTCTGTACAAAGGCATATGTACATCAAATAAGACCACTGAAAGTAAAGTAGAACCGCTCTATCTTTGCCACCTGCCTCTCTAAAACAGTTGTCCTTTTACACTATTTCAGGAATTTGAAACACATGACCACTTTGTCTCGAGGTCAAGGGCAGTAGAAACTTAGGACTACCACTATCAAGGTCCCCTTCAAAACACTACCCATCCTGATTTAGCTATATCTTAGCATTCCTTCAGTGTTCCAGGATTAAAATTCTGGAACTCCTGCCTTCACAACATTGTGGGTCTACGTAAACAAAATATATTGCAGCTGTTCAAGGAGGCAGCTCACCACAACCTTCAAGGGAAACCAGGCATGTTCAATAAAGCAGGACCAGCCAGCCATCCAATCGCATACCCCATAAATGAACTTTTCAATCCCCATTCACAACTTAGGCAAAAAATGCAATCCAACTTCTGCAAGCTGTCTTACCTTGAAATAGGCCTGTTGAAGACATTTGCTGCCTGACGCAGGAAAGGATCAAGTCTAAGAGCACGCTCCAGGTACTGAAGATGGAGAGGCTTTGCCAGCTCTGCACCACTGCCATT
The DNA here is from genome assembly GCF_037043375.1 of Chiloscyllium plagiosum. Classification (NCBI taxonomy): domain Eukaryota; kingdom Metazoa; phylum Chordata; class Chondrichthyes; order Orectolobiformes; family Hemiscylliidae; genus Chiloscyllium; species Chiloscyllium plagiosum. The sequence goes on along the minus strand of NW_028270146.1, from coordinate 99,514,357 downwards.
CTCACTTTGAAGTAAATCTGCTGCCATAGAAAGTTCCTCTCGTGTAGGAGAAACTGGGCCTTCTGAAGGTACTACAGAAATCAGATCAACATAATCAGCAACATTACGAAGTACATACAGATTCTTATAAACCTTTAAGTGACTGCAGTTTTTCAGTCTGAATGAGCAAGACACCAAGATTTCAAATCTGAACATTAAAGAGTGTGCAGTTCTCAAAACTCTAATAGGCTGGGGCTGCCATTCCTGGTGTGTCAGAGGCTGAGTGGGGACCTTATAAAGGTTTATAAATCATGAGGGGCATGGATAGGGTAAATAGACAAAGTATTTTCCCTGGAGTGGGGGAGTCCAGAACTAGAGGGCATAGGCTTAGGGTGAGAGGGGAAAGATATAAAAGGAACCTAAGGGGCAACATTTTCATGCAGAAGGTGGTACATGTATGGAATGAGCTGCCAGAAGTAGCGTTGGAAACTGGTATAATTACATTTAAGAGGCATCTGGATGGGTATACGAATAGAAAGGGTTTAAGAGGTATATGGGCCAAGTGCTGGCAAATGGGACTAGATTAGATTGGGATATCTGGTTAGTATGGACTAGTTGAATGAAAGAGTGTTTCTGAGCTGTACATCTCTATGACTCTAGTTGGTCTGGCAATAATGCACATCTTGCACCCTGTGCAACTGTAGGCATTTCAACGGAATATAGTCAGAGTATAATCCACTTCAACTGAAAACACTACGTAGTGATACCTGGGAAGATAATAGATAGGTGCAGACTTTTCAACCCTTCAGACTTGCCGCCCCACTGAAGATTTTATGCCTTAACTCCATCTTCGTGCGTAAAAGTCTGTCAACTGTCTCAAACATGCTCAACAGCTGACCATCCACAGCAGTCTAAAATTCCAAAGATTCCCACTTTTAGAGTGATTAAAACTTTGGTCACCTCAGTTCTAAAAAGTTGATCCCCAATCCGATACCATGATCCAATTCATAGGTTTGTCAATTAAAATAACATTCACCCTGTTAAACTCTTTCAGAATTTTCTTTTAATTACATCATCTCTCATTCTTTGAAAACACCATGAAATATAGATATAGTTATACAAACTGTTTTCACAATCCTCTCATTCCAAAAGCAGTATGGCAAAATTTCACTGAACACCCTCCAGGGCACTGTATCCTTTTTTAATTTCTTCACTGGATGTGGGTGCCACTTCGCCATTTATTGTGGATCTGGAGTAACATGTCAGCCAGACCACACAAGCTTCCTTCCCTAAAGGACAGTTAAACCGGTTGAATTTTTCCTAGTAATCGTCAATGGTTTCATGGTCATTAGACTCTTAAATCCAAACTGTGTTGAATTCAAATCCCACCATCTGCCATGGATTCAAACCTGGGCCCCCAGAACATGACCTGTGTCATTGACTAATTATCTACCAATAATACTAGATAGGGTAAATAGATCTGTGCGCAATTATTTTTTTTATTCTTTAACTTTGATTTGTATCTGCAAGGTGAAATACTGGTATTTGCAGGTCTATCATTTTTTTACGAGGAACGTAAAGTTGTAAAGCAGTAAGATATTAAGTTTCATTTCTTTTTGACAATAGAGCTACTTAAACAAGTCAGGCGACAATTGTGACTTGAGATCCTGCAGCCACTAGCAAATGCATTAAACATTATAAAATCAAAGCGTTCAGTTAACAGTAAAGCAACGCAAATACTAAATATGTAAAGTAGAAATGCAACTAGGAGCAGTGTGTGATGGCAAACTCCAAGTTAACACTTGACCCCGCAGGTGAATTAATTCCACTCACCACCTGAAATTGCTTCAAATCTAAAATATACAAACTTTAAGTATGGACCACTGCAGTTAAGTAAAACTTGCAATTCAGTGTATTAAACAGATACAAAAGTGCTTCTGTTGCATAAATTAACCAAGCATCATGTCCAGCCTTATTTCAACTATTGAAGTCATATCACATTTGAAACATGAATGCTGTTTTTTCTCTCCATAGATACTGGTACATCTGCTGAGTTTCTCCCTGGTAAGGCAATTGGAGAGGCTCCAAGTCAGAAGCTTCGGTTCAAGTCCATTCTGCTCTAGAGGTGTGAATAACATCTCCAAGCAGGTTGATTAAAACTATCTCCAGTAATTTGATTTTATTTCAGATTTCCAGCCTCCATAATACCGCAAGTGGTAAGAACGGAGTAGGTCATTCAGCCCTTCAGGTATGCTCCATCAATCAATGGGATCATTGCCAATCCGAAATTCCTCAGATCCATCACCCTACCCTCAAAACTTGATTCTCTATCTTAGCTCCAATATATACAAGGATTCTTAGCCTTAAGCACAAGGAGCTTTGCCTACAGCGAGGGCTGCTGTGACAAGGAGTTCCAAAGACACTCAATCCTCGAAAGAAATTCCTTCTCATTGCAGTCTTAAACTGACACCCCTTCATTCTGAGACCATGCCCTCTGGTTATTGACTCAGAGGGGAAACATCCTCTCAGCGTTTACTTTTCAATCCCCTTAAGAAACCCATTTGTTTCAATGAGATTACTTACTAGAATTTAGAAGGATAAGAGGTAGACATTCAAACTATTTAGTCTTTGCTCTGGAGCCAATTACTAGGAATCATCAGAGTTCTCTGAACTGCCTCCAATGAAATTATATTTTTCCTTACACAAGGGACCAAAATAGCTCAACATTACTCCAGATACGAGCTAACGATCCAATAACCTTACTGATTACCTGCTGCACTGATGGGTTAGCTTTTTGCGTTTTATGTACAAGTACATACTCAGGTCCTTTTGCATTGCAGCTTTCTGCATTTTTCTCCAATTAAATACGATCTTTTGCTCTCCTTAAGATGTGCAACTTCACAATTTCCGACATTATACTCCACTTGCCAACTGCTTGCTCACTTACTTAACCTATCAATATCTCTCAAATTTTTGTGTTTAAAAAAACTGGCTACAGTACATTCACCACCTCCCAAATCATTAACACATTATAACCAGTTGTGACAGAACATATCTGCCTTCAGCCCCATTACTTTGTCTAGTACTACTTTAGTGATGATGACAGTACTTAATTCCTGCCACATCCCACCCCACACACCCCCAGAGTCAGAGAGATGTACAGCATGGAAACAGATCCTTCGATCCATTTCGACTGTGGCAACCAGATATCCCAACCTAATTTAGTCTTATTTGCCAACACTTGGCCCATATTGCTTCTAAACCCTTCCTAATCACATACCCATCCAGATGCCTTTTAAATATTCCAATTGTACCTGCCTCCACCACTTCCTCTGACAGTTCAGTCCAAACATGCACCACCCTCTGCATGGAAAGATTGCCCCTTAGGTCTCTTTCATATCTTTCTCCCCTCACCCTAAAATCTATGCCCTCTAGTTCTGGACTCCCTCACTCCAGGGAAAAAACTTTAATTACTCTATTGATACCCCTCATGATTTTATAAACGTCTATAGAGGTCACCCATCAGCCTCCGAGGCTCCAGAAAAAACAGCCCCAACCTATTCAGCCTCCCCCTATAACTCAAATCCTCCAACCCTGGCAACATCCTTGTAAATCATTTCTGAACCCTTTCAAGTTTTACAACATCCTTCCAGTAAAAAGGAGACCAGAATTGCACTCAAATATTCCAAAAGTGACCTAACCAACATATCATGCAAAACATTTGTGAAATATTAAGGTACTTTGTGTTTATGTATTTAATTCCTGTACATTCACAATCATTTCACCCTGATTTGTAAATTTGAAAGGTACTGATACCATGCAATCTTGAGATTAACAGGCCATGTCCCCAAGTGCACTCACAGAAGGATTCCCTATCTCTAAAGGCCAGGAGGACTGGTTCAAGTCCCGCCTGCTCCAGAGGTATATAAATACATCTCTGAACAGGTTGATTAGAAAAATATTCAGAACAGACCACATGGCATTATGTACAGTCACATCACAGCCTATATTTATTCATCACCATACATCATAAGATAATCTGGTCATGAATTGCATTGCTACTCACGGAATCTTGCTGTGTAGAAACTGGCTGTCATGTCTTCTATGCTGGTGACACCACTTCAAAAGTACATTCTGGTTTTCTTGACGAATCAAAAATGTTATGCAAATGCAAGCTTTTCCTTGCCTTGGTGTTAACACACCTCAAAATACTCTGAGTCAGGTCAAGATCAGGGGCAGTTGACCATGGTCACACTGGACAACTGGCTGCTTTTTTTGTTAGAAGAACTCCCGCTTTGAGATCACTTAAGCAGCAGTGGATATCGTTACATAACAGATGTTACCATTTTGCCCAATGTTATTACAGTATAGTGTACTCATTGCTGTCACTGTTTCAATACTGTTACTGTGTCCAATACTATTGTTGCACCCAAGCGAGTACAGTTGCCGAGGCGATATTCAGGCTTGGGCTGATAGCAACATTCAAACCACGGAAGTGCCAGTCAAAGACCATCTACACGCTGAGACACTCCGATCAACATCCCGGGAGTTATGATGACTGGAAACTAAACTAGACCAGCCAAATAAACACTGACATTGAGGTTGGAGGAATTCTGTCATAATTAAGGCATCTCCTGACACTCCAGTCCAGCACCTGCAAGACATAAGGCTGGAGCGTGATAGAGTACGCTTCACTTATCAAGGTGAGCACACCTCCAACATTTTAGAATATCAATACTACCTAGAACAAAGCAGCCTGCTTGATAGCATTTAAGGTAATGGGTGCCAATGGTAGCAATGTAAACAAGGTGTACCACAGCAATATCAAAACCACATCTTGAGAGTATATACAACATGGAAGAGCAAGGGGAGCAGATGCATGCCCCCAACCTGCCAGACAGTACTGTAATTATTCCTCAACTAATCTCATTTAAAGACAATCTGGTCCCTAGCAGCCCCCCCCCCCCCCAACACACCCCTATACTCTAGTTGCTTATACAAGTAATTTATCTCATAGCAACACTAAGTACTGTTATATTGAGAATATATGTAGGGTATAAGCAGGCAGGGGTAGAGTTAAGTTCTGAGATCAGGTAAGAACTTACAGTTAGGAATGAGATGTAGGGGGCAAGGGTAATGGGTTAGCATGGTGGAAAAACAATAATTAAGTACAGCTATTTAACAAGATTGGAAGCATTCAGTTTACAGGTCAGCTAGCAAGGGGAAAGTATCCATTTTATGAATCCAGTTAACAAGGTTAAGAACATTCATTGTCCAACAGTAAAGGGCTTGGTCTCTGCTATTGATACTCATTGATTGTAATGGTCACCCATTAATATGTATGTTGCCTTATCTCGATGCTCCTCCCTGCAAAATGACTATATAGTTCATTGAGAAACTCATGTTCCAGAGAAGACCGTGAAGTCATGTCTCTGGGCACATGGGTGACCGTTCTCTCTCCCTCCATGGCCCAGAATAAAGATGGAATAAAGGAGGTACAACTATGCAGTCTCTGAGCGTTTTGCTTTGACTGAGGGGAGAAACAGGATGGCAGTATTCAAATTATCTCACTAATGCCGATTCATACAATTAGTTCACTGGCTCCCATGACTGTGTCTCACGGTACTATGTACTGTAACCAAACCTTGTGTAACGCCCCTAATAAATCTTGTGCTTGGGATTAGAACAGTACTAGAATAGCATTCAATATTTGCTACTACACTATTACCAAGATTCCAAGTGTATACGTTACCACAGCAGGTACATTATACCAAATGCTGCTCTCGTTTATCTCTCCAACCTTCAGGCACTCTGCCTGTATTCCTGATGAAGGGCTTTTGCCAGAAACGCCGATTTTACTGCTCCTCAGATGCTGCCTGAACTGCTGTGCTTTTCCAGCACTACGAATCCAAAACCTGGTTTCCAGCATCTGCAGTCATTGTTTTTACCCAAATGCTGCTGCACCTGATCAGCTAATTCATTTGTGCCTATTTTGTGATTTCAGTTTCTGCTTGTGAGAATGCAGCAGTAGTTAAACAAGATTCACAAGTAGATGCTGATTAAAGTTTCACTGTTGTAACTTTGAGTTTGACCACCTTTGATTGTGTTAATTGCCACAATTTCTTAAAAGGTACAGCCATCGTAATTAGGTAGTCAGTCTATGAACCCAATTTTGACTGGACAAGCTATGAAGAATATTAAAATATACCAACTTGCATCACTTGCCTGTGTAGTTTTAAACTACACTTGAACAGCATGGTGACTCAGTGGTAAGCACTGCTGCCTCACAGTACCACGGACCCAGGTCAGATTTCACCCTCGGGGGACTATCTGTGCAGGCCCCACACATTCTCCCTGCTTCTGTGGTGGTTTCCTCCAATCAAAGATGTGCAGGTTAGGTGGACTAGCCATGCTTAATTGCCCATGATAAGCAGGCTCAGTGGATCAACTATGGGAAATGCAGGGTTACAAAGACAGGGGGTGGTGTGTCTATGAGATGCTCTTTAGAGGGTTAGTGTGAACTCATTGGGCCAAATGGCCTGCTGAACCACTTTAGAGACTATAACTCAAACTTAAACTACACTCAGGAGGGCTCTTGTGGCACAGTGGTAGGGTATGGGTTCAAGTCCCATCTGCTCCAGAGATGTACACGAAATGAATGGATTAATTTGAAAATACAGAAATAAAAAAAGAGGCGGCCGCCATTCAGCCCTTCAAGTGTGCTCCACTATTCATCACGATCATGGTTGATCGTCTAACAGCCTAATCCTGCTTTCTCCCCATAATCTTTGGTTCCATTTGCCCCAAGTGCTATTTCTAGCTGCCCCTCGAAGACATTCAAATGTTTGGCATCAACAGTGAATGAATTCCACAGGCTCACCACACTTGGAGTGAAGAATTGTCTTCTTATCTCTGCCCTAAATGGTCACCCCAAATCCTCAGACTGTGACCCCTGGTTCTGGACGCACCCACCATCAGAAACATCCTTCCTGCATCTACCCTGTCTAGTCCTGTTAGAATTTGCTAAATCTCTGAGAATCCCCGCCACCCCCCCCAACTCATCTGAACTCCAACAAAACTAATCCTAACCAAGTCAATTTCTCCTCATTTATCAGTCCCGCCATCCCCAGAATCACCCTGGTAAATCTTTGCTGCACTCCCTTGAAAGCGAGAGCATCTTTCCTCAGAAAAGGAGATCAAAACTGCAGATGATATTCTAGGCATGGCCTCACCAAGGCTCTGTATAGCTTGAACAACACATCCCTGCTCCTCTTGCAATGAAGCCAACATACCATTTGCCTTCCTTACCATCTGCTGCATCTCAATACCTGCCTTCAGCAACTGGCACACACTCCCCTCTCCCAACAGCCAGATAATCTGTCATCTTGTTTTTGCTTCCAAAGTGAATGAGTTCACATTTATCCAAATTATGCTGCATCCGCCATTGATTTGCCCACTCACCCAACCTGTCCAGATGATGCTGAAGCATCTCTGCACCCTCACAGTTCATCCTCACCCCCCCCCCCAACTTGTTATTATTTGCAAACTTTGAGATGTTACATCTTGTTCCCTCATCCAAATCATTAGTATATAGTCAATAGTTGGGGGTCCTCGCACCGATCCTTGTGTCACCCCACGAGTTACTGCCTGCCAATTTGAAAAGGACTCATTAATTCCTCCTCTTTGCTTCCTCTCTGCTAACCAATGTTCTATCTCAGCACACTTGTCCCAATCCTATGCGGTTTAATGTTGCACAATAATCTCTTATGCTGGACATCGTCAATATTTTCTAAAATCAAAATATACATCAACTGGCTCCCTCTTGTCAACTACACAGAGTAGGATCAGAGAAAGTGAGCTTAACTTCAGAATAAAACATTCTAATGTGAAGGAAAAGGCTTGCTCAAGAACTGATATTATTTATACCAGTACAGGAAAAGATAATTATTCCAAACTGTTCACTAGTCTCGAGTATCACTGCTCTTCACCTGACTGACATTTACATGGTTTCTCTTGGACAGCAACTGACTGTTGTGCGGTCACTTGTGTTTCAGGCAAATTCATTACCGCCACATGAATCTCAGAAACTCCCAACTGTGAAAAAAACTGGCAGAATAGATTTCGCACCTTCCAACCTGCAATTACAGTGGTGCAACACTGGGATGTCACAAGATGTTACCCTGGGATTCATTTATGATGATGAGAAGGATTACAAGTAGGCATTTGGTAGTCAAGAACTTGAGCTTGTTGAAAATAGATACATTGTGTCAGAGCTCTAACATCTGAAACACATCAGGAAAATTTTCAAGTACAAACGTAAAGGAAAACAACATCATACCATAGAAAAGGAGTGTGTCGATTGGTAAAGGATTGTCACAGAGAATATCAGAGGTGGTGACGGCCAATTAAAGCTAAGCATTGTTCGAACTTAAATTAGAGAGAAAGTGAGGGCTGCAGATGCTGGAGATCAGAGCTGAAAATGTGTTGCTGGAAAAGCGCAGCAGGTCAGGCAGCATCCAAGGAACAGGAGGATTGACGTTTCGGGCATAAGCCCTTCTTCAGGGGCTTATGCCCGAAACGTCGATTCTCCTGTTCCTTGGATGCTGCCTGACCTGCTGCGCTTTTCCAACAACACATTTTCAGCTCGAACTTAAATTAGGCAGGCTAACTGATTTCTCAGGGCTATGCCATGACCAATGGTCCAGCAAATGGCAGTCATCTATTTTGTTAAGTTGAAACAGGAGCAGCATGTGCATGTTATTTCTGTCTGCAAAAACCAGTGCCCTGTGTGTTAATGTGTCTTTTTCAGTGCACACGAGATTGATAATCTTAAAGGGGCTGTCAGTACAATTCTTTGCATAGTCAGGATAATTTAACAAATGCTGTCCAATCACAAAATGACATGCATTGTTACATATTGTATTGAGATTTGCAAACTCTGACAGCTAAGGTCACTAGTTTACATGTCGCATCAGGTAAAGCGACATGCTGTCTGATATGAACCACCAGCCTTTGATATGAACACCTTAACATACCTATTATCACATCGGCACCAAAAAACATTTCTCACATTGCTCATTTGTGTAATAGGTAGAACATGTCTTGGTTTGAAACCAGCATCGTGTTAGCATCAACCTGAGATGTGTTCATGAGCTTGTGCAGCACTGAAAAATATGTCCAGTCTTTCTCAGACTGCCTTGGAAGGATAAAGGTATCTCAAATTTGATTGACAGGTGACTTTCGCAATTTCAGGATGCAGGAAAAACACAAGTGGTAGACATCACTAACAAGAACGTTACCACTTTGTGAATTGTCTCAGCAGTAGTGCTGCAATTTGTTACAGCTATCAAAATATGAGCAATGTTTTCAGAGCAATATGTTGAATTTTGAATCACACGAGTTTGTCTCTAAGATGATAGCTGTCAATATAAAACGCTGTTTTTGAAGTTACTGGCCATCAACTAGATAAGGAAGCCTCAAGGAAGAGCTGCAAAGTAAAGTTTGAATTAACAGTTTGGTGAAGGCACCGACAGCAATCTGCAGCTATCGTTTTAGTGCTCAATTTCCATTACCCACTCAGGTCTTTCTTTGCATTTATATTTCCTCTTGCCAAAAGTTAATCTGGATTGCATCCTCTTTAAACCTCATATCTTTCTCAAAGCGGAGTTCAATAGCTTAGACGCCAGCTATCTTCTAAAGAAGTACCATTACTGCTTTAATTTTATCAGGAAGTGTATAATACACAGTTTCTGAGCAGACAAACCAAACTGCAATAGAACCTGTACCATTTTATGAACTTGCAAACATGTACCTTCTTTCACAGCTGAATAGCACTCCATCTTAAGCCCATGCTCCCCACCAACCCCCTCTCCACACCGGTCACCTTCCCCTGCCGCCATGAGAGGTACAAAGCCTGTGCCCATACCTCCCCTCTCGCCTCTGTCCAAGGCCCCAAAGTATCCTTCCAAATCTGGCAGAGATTTACGTGCATATCTTCAAACCTCATTTACTGCATCTATTGCTCATGATTTGGTCTTCTCTGCATCAGAGATGGAACACCTCTCATCCATATGCACCAACCAACCAGTTTCCGATGGCCAACTATTTCAAAACTCCCCTTCAACTCCCCCGATGACATGTCCATTCTGGGCCTCCTCCACTGCCTAAACAAGGCCACCTGCAAATTGTAGGAAGAATACCTCATCTTCTGCCTTAGGAGCCTACAACCTAATGGCCTTAACATTGAACTCACCAGTTTCTAAATCTCTCCACCACCCCATCCAACCCTCTGACTCTGTACTGTCCTCTTGACAAGACCTACTTGCCCATCATCCTTTCCACTTAACTGCTCCACCGCATCACAAGCCCCTCCTATCTGCATCCATCTACTGCTATCCCACCTCCCTTTCCACCAGCCCACCATGCTCCCTCTCTTTCTCAACCCCTTTCACCCACCCCAATCCTGAAGACAGGTCCTGCCTGAAACATCGACTGTCCTGTTCTTCAGATGCTCCTGACCTGCCGTGCTTTTTCCAGCACCACACTATCGACTCTGACTCTCCAGTCCTCACCATCTTCTATTGCAGTATTCCCCCATGAAGTGGTAATCAGATCCCAGAATGTTGTGCACTCTGTGCATACTCTCCCGGCAGAGAATAAATTAGACATTAGGCTTGTATAATTTTCAAAATTTATAAACTCAGCAGAAATTGCGTACGATTCTCATTCCTGATTACGTTCAGCACTCCCTAATGCAAAGCCTATCAGGCACAGCCAAAATGTTTTGAACAAATCAACAAACTAATATCTCTCTAAGCAGATCCATACAAATAATGGAGGGAAAGCAGTCACATAGTGGTAATTACAACTGGATGGGTAATTCAGAACCCCGGGCTAAATGTTTTGGTGGACATGGGTTAGAATCCCACCATGGCTGTGTAATTTCAACTGAGATACAAAACTTGGGAGTTAAACAAAGCAGTTGTTACAAAAATTCATCAGGTTTGCAAATTGCGTTTCGGGAGAGCATTTGCAGTACTTAGAGGCAGGCCTTCACTTAAGCTCCAAACCGTCGGCGACATGGTTGCCTCATGGCAATTAGAGATGGGCAATAAATGCTGGCCAAGCCAGTGACATCCACATCACATCAATTAATATAGAAAGTCACATGACTCGGGTAATACAAGACTCCAGTCACCTGCTAATCCATACTCTAGCAAATCAATACTTTCAAAGCGGCAGAATAAGTGGAATGCTGCCTTACAGGAGCTCCTAGTTAGAGCACAAAATTTTACACCATGCATTTATAATCCTCTATATCCCCTTGCAGAACGCATTCACCAAACATCAGAAAGTGCTGGCACATGAGCGTGGCAATTTGTGAAAAGGGATTATGGAGGAAAAAAAGTGTTTTTCTAAATTTATTGAAGTATTTCTTTAAATAATATTTCAACATACGACCAATGGATTAGGAAAATTGTAGTTCTCAACTTGGTTCCAAAAAGCTGTACATAAGATGACTTCAGTCTGTAGATGAGTAAATGTAAGGTTCAAAAGGAATCAGACCCTTCATCTTTCAGAGTGAAGGAAGCACATTTATCACTGACAACCTGATATTTTCACTACAACGGAGCAACCAATGACAAAATATTTTGTCACACTAACAGCCCACGTTCCATCCAAGATTTTCACACCAGGAATTGAACTTAACTGCAATTGTTTTCACAGGACTCTAACAATGGTTGTTTGCCACCAGTCCCAAAGCTGCACAACACCTCAGTTTGCTAAGAATTTTCCTCCTTGCAGTGAAACTCCCAGTGATTTTTATTAGCAACTCCAACAACAGGACATCAACACATCACATGTTCTACCACAGCCATCCAAACTGACAGCTCTTTGAAGTATCTTACTGTAAAAAAGAGATTGATCAGAGCTTTAAAACCAAGTAATAGTACTGGAACAGAATAAATAGAGCATCAAAGTAAGGGCACAGAAAAAGTTGAGTCAGCATTTTTCAAAGTAAAATTTAACTGCTCAAAGTAGGCAATGCAGGGGAAAAAACTTCAGTAAAACATCATGGTTTGGAGATGCCGGGGTTGGGCTGGGGTGTCACAACCACCTGATTAGATTAGATTAGATTAGATTACATTACAGTGTGGAAACAGGCCCTTCGGCCCAACAAGTCCACACCGACCCGCCGAAGCGAAACCCACCCATACCCCTACATTTACCCGTTACCTAACACTACGGGCAATTTAGCATGGCCAATTCACCTGACCCTGCACATCTTTGTGACTGTGGGAGGAAACCGGAGCACCCGGAGGAAACCCACGCAGACACGGGGAGAACGGGCAAACTCCACACAGTCAGTCGCCTGAGGCGGGAAGTGAACCCGGGTCTCAGGCGCTGTGAGGCAGCAGTGCTAACCTGATGACTGAGTGCCGCTCTGAAAGCTAGTGTTTCCAATTAAACCTGCTGAACAAAACCTAATGACGTGAGATTTTTAACTAAGTAAAACGAACAGCTCTAAAGCTATAGAGAAAGTGCGAAAGCTATTCTTGGAAGGCAATACCAAACTACAGAAGGCCAGAGCAGGAGTCTGACTCAAGGGACCAGAGTTGCTGAGGTTGTTCAGGAAAGAATCACACCTCACAAAAGGCACTCCAAAATACAATGCACAGCAAAGCAATGGTTAAAAGGCTAGGCCAGCAACCTAGAAAACAACTTCAAATTGCATGTTAAACATAATAAAACTAGCTGATCAAAGCAAAGGACCATAAAAGCCAGTCATTTGTTCAAATCTAGGTTTGAGAAAGGACTTTGCTAGTCTGTTCTGAGCCAATGGACAAGACACACTCTGACAAATAATTGCTGCCTAATAAAACAACTGTGGGAAATAAACAGAGTCTGACCGGCATGGTTTACATTGCAAGTACAACAAAAGAAAAAGGTCAACATTATACCAAAAAATTAATACTGGTATTGAAAAAGTATTGGTTGAGAGAGGAGCATTAGGAGACTTCACTACTCTTGTTGAAATCGTGGCATGGGATTACCAACATATTCACCCAGGTAGACAGCTTTCCAGTTTATACTTCTATCAATAGAAACAGTACTTTAAAAAGCAGGTCCTCAGTAATGTACACGAGTGACAGTTTAGATTATGCACCCAAGTGTGGGACTTGAACCTTGTACTGACAACCTTTGGACTCAGAAGTTGTACTGCCATCAAATGAGGAAAGTTAGAAAGGATTCTGATGCAACAGTTTCTGTTCCTATCCCTTATTCATTGCACATGTTTTGACTCTTCAATAAAACTACGTTTATTAGCCAAGTTACATATTTCTACACTCATTCAACTGTTTTGCATATCGCCTTTAGATAAGGTGAATCCTGGTCAAAGAGACAGTTGGTACTCCTGTGGCTGACATTAAACAATTGAGCTCACTGCTCCTGAACTGTGCAGGGATGGTGAGTAAAGAGGGGAAACCTCCAAGGTTCCTCCTATTAAGGTCTCTCAGTAAGTATAATGGCAAAATATATAGGTGTAGGCATCTAGCATGAAATCTCGTACCACTGATTAAGATCATGTGCAAAGAATGATTGAAGTACTGGCAGGACACTAGGGATTGATCATTTCCTCTCTCATTGATGTGATTGGAAATTAAGTCAGGGAAAACTGTTCAGAGAGGTTATTACAAACTTGTGGATGGGACTTGAACCTGACCTTCTGTGTCCAAAGATAGGGACACCACCACTGTACCATATGAACACCCGCCCCCTCCAATTCTTGCATTAAATAAAGCCCTTCAGGTGCCTAAGTTAATTATATAATTAACACTGCTAGAAAGGCATAATGCATTACCTTGTGGACTTCAGGAGTCAGTGAAATAATTTAGCGAGATCAGAAGGCATTGAACTGGAAATGGTCAGCAGGATTTCACTTTGGCAACAATTACAATAAACTAATATGGATCTAAAATTGATTACAATCTGAAGTCCAATGCCCTTTGTGCCCTCGAATTCCTGCTTTTTCTGAGACTCTCACAATGATTCATATGTGAAGTTCCAGACTTGGGCAATCACCAAAAATGTATTAAGCACAATACTGGCTTCTCACCCTCAATGCTGCACAGCCAAAAGTTTCCTGCATTCAAATTCAACAGTACAGACAAGTGCAGCATTCAGCATGCCTACAGCCGAACGCCACATGCAAAACAACTTGAAACTGTTTGCAGAGACATAGTCCATTTGCTGTGCATGTTGTGCAACTGACATCGAGTAATCTACACAAAATAATGCAATGAGCCGAAAGTAGACAAGTAACACTTTCATTGTCATGCAAGTAAGGCTGACTAAGACTTAGAAAATCAGATGGGCACAATACCTGCTAATTACATTGATTCCTGTTAGTGGGTGTGACACTGTTGAATGGTCCACCCCCTCAACTCTCAGCCTCATTCCTGATAAACGGCTTACGCCCAAAACAGACTCTCCTGCTCCTCAGATTCTGTCTGGCCTGCCATGCTTTTCCAGCGCCACACTTTTCAAACTCTGCTCTTGTACTCCTGTCCTCTTGAAATCAATGCAAACATTGCACTTGCCGACTGAACCTCCAACTCAACCTTAAGAGAATCCTGAACTAGGACTCTCAAGTCCCACTGGGCTTCAGATTCCTGAAGCCTTTCTCCATTTTAAAAATATAGTCAATTCCCCTATTCCCATAAAAATGTATGATCTATCATGCTGTATTCCATCTGCGACTTCTCCACCCACTGTACTCAGCTGTCCAAGATCTTCTGCAGCCTCCTTCCTCAATACAGCTTGCCCTTCCACCTATCTTTGTCATCTGCAACCGGAGCAACAATACCCTCAGTTCCTTTGTCCAGATCGTTGATGTATAGCGTGCAGAGCTGCGGTCCTAACATGGACCCCTGTGGAAATCAGTTAGTTACTGGTTGCTAGCCTGAAAAAGATCAGTTTATCCCCACTGTGCCTTCTGCCAGTCAGCCAGGTCTCGAAGCGTGCCTGTACTTTGTCCCTGACACCACGGGTTCTTCTGTAGCAGCCTCCTGGATGGCACCTTGTCAAAGACCTTCAGGAAATCCAGATAGGTCATTTCCACTGACTCTCCTTTGTCTAACTCGCTCATTTCCTCCTCAAAGAATTTTATCAGATTTGTCAGATGTGACCTCTCTTTGATGAAGCCATGTTGATTCAGCCATATTTTACCGTGAACTTCCAAGTGTACCGCAATCTAAAATCTTACCAATGACGGGTCAGGCCAACTGGTCTATAATTTCATGTCTTCTGCCTCCCTCTCTTCTTACACAGGTGTGTTATATTCGCCATTTTCAAGAACATTTAGACATGCCCTCCAGTGCAGGCAGCATCCTGGTCAATCTCTTCTGTACCCTATAAAGCATCCACAACAAGCAGGGCTTTATAGAGCTGCAGCATAACCTCGCTGCTCTTTAAAACAATCTCCCTGCTCATGAAAGTGAACACAACATACACCTTAACCAGAGTTGAAACGTGTGGTGCTGGAAAAGCGCAGCAGGCCAGGCAGCATCTGAGGAACAGGAGAATCTACGTTTCGGGCATAAACCCTTATGCCTGAAACATCGATTCTCCTGCTCCTTGGATACTGCCTGGCCTGCTTCGCTTTTCCGGCACCACACTTTTCAACTCTGGTCTCCAGCATCTGCAGTCCTCACTTTCTCCTAATACACCTTAACCACCCTAGCAACTGGAGTGGAAACTTTTGAGGGATGTGTGCACATTGACCCCAAGATGCCTCGATTCCTGCACACTGCCAGGAGTTTTGCCTTTAACCCCATAATCTGCATTCAAATTAGACTTTCCAAAACTAATCACTTCACTCTTTTCCAGGTTGAACTTCATCTGCCACTTCTCAGCCCAGTTCTGCATCCTGTCAACATCCTGTTGCAACCTTTCACAGCCCTCCACACTATCCAGAACTCCAGCCTTCATGTCATTGGTCAACTTACTAACCCACTCTTCCACTTTCTTATCCAAGTCATTTATAAAAATCACAGACCAGAGGTCCCAGAACAAATCCCTGCGAAGCACCACTGGACACTGAGCTCCAGGTTGAAGACTTTCCATCTACCACCATCCTCTATCTTCTTTGGGCCAGCCAATTCTGTGTCCAGACAGCCAAATTTTCCTGTATCCCACGCCTCCTTACTGTCTCAATGAGCCTACCATAGGGAACCTTATCAAACATCTTGCTAAAATCCATACACCACACCCACTGCTCTACCTTCACAATTTGTTCTGTCATATCCTTGAAGAATTCCAGGAGGTTTATGAGACATGACCTGCCTCTCACAAAACCATGCTGACTATCTCTATTCAGGCTATGCTTTTCCAAAATCATCATAAATCCTAACTCCCTGAATCCTCGCTAATAATTTGGCCACCACCAACGTAAGACTGACTGGTTTGTAATTTCCAAGGTGATTCCTTTTCCCTTTCTTGAACAAGGGAATAACATTGCCACCTTCCAATCATCTGGCATGACTGCAACGGACAGTGAGGATGCAAAAATCATCGCCAAAGGCGCAATCTCTTCCCTCACTTCCCATAGTAACCTTGGGTATATCCCATATGGCCCAGCGAATTTATCTAGCCTCATGTATCCTCCTCCTCAACATCAATCTGTTTCACACTGTCCTCACAAACGACAAGGTCCCTCTCACTACAGAATACTGAAGCGAAGTATTAATTAAGAACCTCCCCTACCTCCTCTGATGCCAGGCACAAGTTCCCTCCACTATCCCTAGCCATCCTCTTGATACACTTGCATGAAGAACAACGACTCCACATTTTCTGTTGCCTTACACAAAGTCTTTGCGTGAAAATCCTGCACATCAGTCCCTTTTATATCTTTGCCCTCTCAACATCAACCTATGGCCTCTAGTTCTGGACTCCCCCATCCCAGAGAAAAGACCTTGTCTATTTACCCTATCCATGCCCCTCATGATTTTATAAGCCCCTTTATGGTCACCTCTCAGCCTCTGATGCTCCAGAGAAAACAGCCCAAACCTATACAGCTTTTCCCTAAAGGACAAACCCTCCAACCCTGGCAATATCCTTGTAAACCTTTTCTGAACCCTTTCAAGTTTCACAACATCCTTCCTATAGGAGAGAGATTAAAATTGCACACAACATTCCAAAAGTGGCCCAACCAACGTCCTGTACAGCTGCAACATTACCTCCCAACTCCTATGCTCAATGCACTGTCTAATAAAGTGTACCAAATGCCTTCTTCACAACCCCATCTACCTGGGACTCCATTTTCAAGGAACTATGAACCTGCACTCCAAGGTCTTTGTTCAGCAACACTCCCCACAATCTTACCATTAAGTGTACAAGTCCAACTTTCACGTGTGCCACCTCTCTAGATGCTGAATTATCAGGCAGCTCATCAGACATCCAGCACTGGATAGCCACAAGTTTTCTCCAGTTAAATTTTGGGAAGACTGAAGCCATTGTTTTGGTCCCCACTTTGGTCTCCATTACTGATGTCAATCCACTCCCTGGCAAGAGTCAGTTTAAGCCAATTTATTTGCAACACATCATATTTACCTGTCTCAAGTGATCTGCTTCTGGAACCCTCCTCCATGCCTACATTACCTTCCAACTCAACTATTCCAACACACCTTTGACTGCTCTCTTAGATTCTATTATAAACTTGAACTTAATTCTGCTGCCAGTATCTTAACTTACAGGTAGTTGCATTGCCCCATCGAGCATTACTGATTTCAAAATCATTTCTGTTTTCAAATCTCTAAGGCTTGCCCTCCTCCCATCTCTACAACTTATTCTTGTTTCATAAACTGCCCAATTCCTCCAAAACTATATTGGATCCCTTGTCTGTTCCAAATTGTTCCATCAATGGTGGCCATGCTTTCAGTTGCCACAGCCCAAGCTTTGGGACTTCTTCCACTTTCCATCTCCACCTCACTTTCCTTTTTTTTTTCAGGTTTCTTCTTAAAAACCTACCTCAGTGACCAAGAATTTGAGCATCTGCCCATATCATCATCTGATATGGCACTGTATCACTTGTCATTTTAGAATGCTGAATATTGCATTATATCATAGGCTCTATAAGTCTTGTTGGTCACAAATAAACTTCCCACCAAAATTAAACACATTACTTTTCCCTGTTAAAATAGTTTCAGATTGGTACAAAGTGATATTGCAGTTTATTTTTGACAAGCGTTTGAACACAAAGCATAGTTTGTAGCACACTAACCCTTTCCATGGTTTGCCACCTTGCTGTTGTCGAGATGCCAGTATTCAGTTGACCCCGAAAGCAATGCATATAGGAGTCCTCAAATCCTTGCAGGATCACCCATGATACCAGATGGGAGGTACCAGAGCAATTGCAATCCATAACAAGTCCTCAAGGCTGATTGATGAGGAAGATTTTCACGCAATATCAATGGTTGCAATGGTGAAGGCTGCAGCAGTAGGTAGAATCCTTGCCACTAGAATGAGTTCTAACTTCTGCCAAGAACCATGAAACTGACATGCAACAGACATCCCACATTACAAGATATCCTGCAGAAGGCACCTCCCTAGAAGAATAAATTGGAAAGGAAGGGATTGGAAATTGTAATTGCAGCTGGATTCTCTTGCTCACTAAACACATGGAGCAGAGCTGGTCACCAACATACCGTTCCACCAAATAGGTAAGTTCAAGTCTTCTTGGAGGCATTCATCAGCAAAGCACATGATTGACAACGTCATCATATGATCCAGGGACGAAATGATGCCCTCGTTATCAAAGTGATTAACAGTGCAGAGAACTACTGGACAGACTACAGGTTAATTCATTCTTTTATGCCATCAAATCCCACAAGTAGCTCAAGACAAATAAGGATTTCAATTAAAACAAAAGCTCAATATTGAGCTGCTTCAAGAAACAAACAATCTAGCAAACCACTAATAATGTCTTGACCAAAAGTCCCTAAGAGTTCATCCTAATAGAGTAAAGGAAATCTGGAAATAGCTGAAGACAGCCAACCATTTCAAGCTGTGAAGAAACCATGAGTTACAAGGCCAGAAAACACCAAGACTGGTTCAACGAGAATGATATCATCATCCAAGATATCAAATCGACAATCAGCCTTTGGTGGACTAAACAAACAGTGAACATGATTTACACTGCTCAGCAACTCAACAAATGCCTAGATCACCACCAAACACTTGACGTGGCTTTTGTCATTCTGACCAAGGCTTTTTGACTCAGTCAGTTGGGAAATGCTATGGAAGATACAGTTAAAGGCCAGCTATCGAGCAAAATTCATTAACATCTCCAGTTCCTCCATGTCAAGATGTTGCCAAGAGGCTTCACTGAAAGTAATATGACAGAATCCTGAGGTCAAAGTGGGAGTCAAGCAGCGGTGTGTCATGAAACCTGCCTTTGTTCCATCTTCATCGTATCAATAACAAGCTTTCTCGTGGCGTGGACGTTCCCTACAGAAGGCACAGAAAACTTGTCAACCTCAAACAGTTGAAATCCAAGAAAATGACACCAACTGCACTTGTGATGATTTCAGCAAGCAGATGAAGTCATCACCTGCCACTCCCAGAAAAGAAACTTCCACAAAGATATTAAACAAGGCTTAAAAATATTGGTCTCAGCCTTGCCAAGACTCAACATCTTTATCAGCATGAGCCAGGACAGGTTCTGCCCATTCCTCCATTAAGATCAACAAAGAAATCCTCCCAAATATGGAGCATTTCCCCTACCTGGGAAACTACCTCTCATCTAAGGCTGACATCAATGCAGAGATGTTACTCTGCATCCAATCCACAAGTATTGCTTTTGGATGGCAAAGTAAGAGAATCTTTGATGACTATGATGTCTGTGACAATACCAAGATCCTTATGTAAAAGATAGTCATCATTCCAACTCTCTATATGGTGTTGAAACTTGGACTACATGCAGATGCTACCTCAAGTCCTTGATCAGTACCATTACTGCATGAAAAGGATTCTCCACATCAGCTGGAAAATAGGCTTTTTAACATCAGTGTCCTTGAAATTGCCTACAGCACTACTAGGACAGACCACAATCATCCAAAACCAGCATCACTGGGCGAGTCTTTGCTAAGGATACCAAAGTTCTGACTGCTAAAGCAAATCTTCTCTACCCAGTTCAAGGAAGACACTAAAATTACAGGAATACAAAGGCAGCAATCCAAAGACTGCCTGAAGGCTTCCTTCAAGAAATACAATATGGATGTCAACATGTAGTCAACTTGGAGAAACCTCCTGTAAGAAACGGACACAGTTCTTTGAGAAAATCTATTGACAAAATGAAGTATGGAAAAGGAACCAGAGAAAAGAGTGCCAAATGATCAAGGCCAAGGGTCAACTCCATCTCCCAGAAACACCTGTTAAACTCAGGTCTGGCACATCTGTGGAGAGAAATCAGAAGTAACATCTTGAAATGTGAACTCTGCTTTCTCTCCATAGATACTTCCAGACCTGAGTTTCTCTGCATATGTTTGTGTGTATCAGATATTCAGCATCAACAGTTCTTTGTTTTATTTCACACAATCAGAAACGCAATGCTGCGATTGGACTCATCAGCCAGGTGAGACAATTTCTTAGGTGGACAATCAGTTAACAAATGATTGCTCATGACAAACTCGAATGCCTTGGCTTGGTTTCTATTTGGACTGAGTAATCAGCAAATACTGCAGATACTCAAACAAAAGACAACATTTGTAACATTGACAATGTTACACTACCTGTGGACAAAGTTTTATACCTTCATGAACCTCCTTGGAACAAAGAAGGTCCTGGCATCATTAACAGATGACCAAGAACTCATGTCGAAGGTTCCAGATCAGGCATGAACTAAAAGCAAAACCAAATAACGTCTCAGCCTGCTGATTGTCTACTGTTTCTGATGCAATAGCACAAATCAAGATCACAAACTGTCTCATTTTTCCTTTGCAATTCACGGTAACCAATAACTGTTCCGTAACTGTTTGAACACTGCAATTGGAATCCAGCACTCGCCAAACATTCCACTTGGGCTGACTTTCATCAAATCGCTCCAAGTAGAGAGCTGAGGGGGAAGACTAGCATGCAATTTATCCTGGTTGCTGGCATGTTTCACATGCAAAATTAGTAAAACCTCAGTGATGGAGATAGTGAGACAGGTATACAGAAACACAAGTAAAGATCGCTGGAAAAACTCAGGTCTGGCAGCATGTGTGGAGAGAAATCCCAGTTAACCTTTCAGGTCCAGTGGCTACTCTTCAGGAGAAGTATGTTTACTGGTTTGATGACTAGATGGTGCAAATATTGCTGGAATAGCAGACAAGAATTTGCCACAGGTATCATCTTCTAAATACTTGCAACACCACTTATTTAAATATTTTCTCTCAATTTGTCAATCCATCTCTTACTGAGATATGCCTCTTGATTCAATCACCCCCCCCTCCCCAACACCACCCCCAGGTGCATATTACTTTTAAATTTAAAAATAAAACACATTTGACATCCTGATACATGCAAGGTACCTAGCTTGATCCATGGTCTCACTGATTTTAGCTGGGGATCATTCAGAATGATGCAATTACCTTTAACATCTTTTAAATAAGGGATTTAGTCACTGAGTCAGCTGTCAAGCATACAAGGGTTCTGCTTCCCATGGCATTCAATTGCCTTCTGATACTATGTAGGTTTTTTCCTTACTAAGATATAGTAGCCTGCCAGAAACCATGTTGAAGGAAAAAACAATGGCAAAATAATACTCTAACACATGGGACTGCAATCCCACAGAACAAACAAATGCATATCATCATATTGCATGTGCACAAATGTAGGTGTAATAACAGGTATTGGAAAAAGCGAATAAACCTGCACCAACACCCATGGCTGGCACAGCAGTGCTATCAATGTTTTACCAACCACATTCTTCCAATACATTAACTTTGTACAGCTACACAGACAAGATCCAGTGTTGAATTAGCAGTCACAAAGAGCAATTGCATGGCTGCTTCAACGGGAACTGGACAAGGAGAAATCCTACTTTTCACAGGATTAGTATCACAGTATATGCACATGGAGTAAGAAGGTGACATAGTGTACGATCATTGGATTAGTAATCCACAAGCCCACGCTAATGCTCTGGGGCCGATGTTTCAAATCCCACTGTGACAGGTGATGGAATTTAAATTTAATTATATTAAACTAAAAGCTAGTCTCACTGATGGTGACCATGACAAACTATTAATTGTTGCAAAACACATTAGGTTCAATGAACAAGGAACTCTGTCACCCTTACTTGGTCTGGCCTAACATCTGACTCATTATGCGTACTAACGTGGTTGACTCTTAATTGTCCTCTGAAATGGCTAAACATGGACAAAGGAAAGTAGGCAGGCAGGGTCAGGCTCAGCTATAATACGAGAACAAGAAGTGGCCATTCAGCTCTTCAAACACATTCAACTACATCATCAAATTATCTATGACCTGTATTTCAACACTGTTATCCCTACACCTCAACATTTTCCAACCGCTAAGCAGACCTCAGAGGTCCACGCATAATAGCGGCTAGAGAAACCAGATATGAACCAGTTAGTTTGCATGTATGGTCAGGAGGGCTGCACAGCTGCGCAGTTTGGAGGTACATTTGGTTTGAAACCTCAGCAGAATCCATGGCCTTTTGTTAAGCTAAGTCCAGATTGCTACTAACTTTTGTGTCGAAGTACTTTATGGTTTCACTCAAAATTAGAATTAGGCTGTGCAAATGCTTTCCCATTGTTCAACATTCACCATTGGGAAACTGTTTCTCTGTACCAGCTGATTAAATCCCTGAGGTGTTAAACACCTTAATTCAGTCAACCCAACTTTCGATGCTCAAGAAAGTACAAACAACATTTATCCAATGTAACATCAAACTGTGTGCAGTTCTGGTCGCCTCACTTTAGGAAAGATGTGGAAGCTTTGGAGAGGGTGCAGAGAAGATTTACCAGGATGTTGCCTGGAATGGAGAATAGGTCGTACGAGGATTGGTTGAGAGTGCTAGGCCTTTTCTCGTTGGAACGGCGAAGGATGAGGGTTGACTTGATAGAGATTTATAAGATGATCAGAGGAATAGATAGAGTAGACAGTCAGAAACTTTTTCCCCGGGTGCAACAGAGTGTTACAAGGGGACATAAATTTAAGGTGAAGGGTGGAAGGTATAGGGGAGATGTCAGGGGTGGGTTCTTTACCCAGAGAGTGGTGGGGGCATGGAATGAGCTGCCTGTGGGAGTGGTAGAGTCAGAATCTTTAGTGACCTTTAAGCGGCAATCGGATAGGTACATGGATGGATGCTTAAGCTAGGACAAATGTTCGGCACAACATCGTGGGCCGAAGGGCCTGTTCTGTGCTGTATTATTCCATGTTCTATTCCTTCAAGCTTTTATCTAATTCTCATTAATCCGGAACGGCCACAAATGAATGCGATATTCCAGGTGGAGACTTACCAAGGATAAATATATCTAAAGAATTATTTCTTAGTGTGTGTGTGTGTGTGTGTGTGTGTGTGTGTGTGTATCTCAATTCTAACCTTCCATTTGCCATTTTGGTAACTTTTTGTACCCCCTGACTAGCCTGTATTGAGTTGGAAGGATACCTAAACTCCTTTACTCTTCCATTCTATTAAATCGTTGCATTCTCATTAACTGAGCTCGACAGTCTTCCATAAGTGAGGGGCT
Organism: Chiloscyllium plagiosum; assembly: GCF_037043375.1. Taxonomy (NCBI): domain Eukaryota; kingdom Metazoa; phylum Chordata; class Chondrichthyes; order Orectolobiformes; family Hemiscylliidae; genus Chiloscyllium; species Chiloscyllium plagiosum. Next base: position 99,490,622 of record NW_028270146.1, on the reverse strand, counting down.
TCAAATTGAGTATGATACTCCAGCTGAGAAACATCATGCAGAGTTACAAGAAAAAAGGTCAATAGAAGAGAAAACTGTAGGAGCATTGAAGAAAGTAGCCAAAAGATTAACATTCTCTAATCGTCTGCAGCAGGAGCCTAAGAGGACAAACAGACAAGAAATGCAGTGATGCAAATGTTGGAGAAGGAACTGCTCGTTCCTTCACCTTCAAAGATTTGTGTATTAGAACCCTCAAACCTGTTTTTGCACCCTTTTAAAAGCTGCACTATTAAGTCCATATTACTCACCTTTTCTCTATCAAAAATTAGTACTTTGTATTTCTCACTGCTAAATTTTACGTGAAATATGCTATAGCCCACTTATCACCAGACCTTACCATATTGATGAATGTGTTTGCTGTTAGCTTTCATATCGATAAGAGTCATACAGTCAGATGTACAGCACAGAAACAGACCCTTCGGTCCAACTCATTCATGCCGACCAGTTAGCCCAACCCAATGTCATCCCACCTGCCAGCCCATATCCCTCCAAACCCTTCCTATTCATATACCCATCCAGATGTCTTTTAAATGTTGCAATCGTACTATCCTTAAAACTATTTCATTCTTTTAAAATCTTTGCTGCTTCTTTTTGCCTTTCCTATCCAGATTAACTTTCTTTTGTATGTGTGAGCCTTTGCGTTTATATTAATCAGTCATTTACCTCATTTGTTGACCATGCAACCTGCTGACGTGTCCATGAGCTTGTTACTTATAAATACAACTGTCTACGGCTCTCCAGGGTAAAAACAATGACTGCAGATGCTGGAAACCAGATTCTGGGTTAGTGGTGCTGGAAGAGCACAGCAGTTCAGGCAGGATTGAAGGAGCAGTGAAATTGACGTTTCGGGCAAAAGCCCTTCATCAGGATGAAGGGCTTTTGCATGAAATGTCGATTTCGCTGCTCCTTGGATGCTGCCTGAACTGCTGTGCTCTTCCAGCACCACTAATCCAGATACTGCTCTCCAGGCCCACTTCAAGTTAAAGGTAATCAAAGTTCTGCTGCCTGTAACCTAACTACTTAAGGCAAATGGAAGCTATTGCTCGCCAAGTTCAAGAAAACAGGAACACTCTAGCTTTGACATCCGATTTGGGCTATGTGGCCAATCTGAGGTACATTAGGCGTAGATTCAGGATGAATAAGATTAGGATGGGCTCCGGCTCTGATCGCACTTAGAGAAAGCGTGCATCTGTCGGCTTTAGTACACAGCGACATCCACTCCATTCACTTGCCTCAACCATATGTTGTGCATGCTCAGCAATGTACAGATCAATTGTCCTTAATGACATGCTCAAGTCCATAAAACTCAATTCTATCCTCCTGAGTCAGACACTAGTTGTCAAGATGGGGGCAGAGTAGCAGTGCAGCATGTGGACTCCTGCCCAGAACTTGTATGCTCTGTCTGCTTTTTCTTCCCCCTTCATTCACAGCATTTCTCTCCTTTCTTTTCCTTTTAATCTACTTATCCGCTGTAGACATCAGCGACTTCCAAGTGTCCAGTGTGCCTGGGAAGGTTTCTCCTGAAGGTGGCAATGAAGGGAGTCAACTTTGGCGCAACAGGGTGGAGATCACGTCCGGCACAGGGGAAAGGAAGAGAGTGAGCCCAAGGTCTCCCAGCATTTGTGGCGGCATTGAACATGAAGGAGGTCAAACCCTTGAGGGGAGTGCGAACCCAACAAGGCTAAACACACAGCAAACGTCATGTCAAACTTTTAACCTTATTTCTTTATTTTTCTACTTTGTACCGAAGATTTTCTACCCAAGTATGACACTACCCACTTTTCATCGGACTCCTGTATCCATATGCTTGAATAAGTGTGACAACATCTAATTCTAAACATGAAGCAAATGTGGATTCAAATGGGTTGAGCACTTTTTGATTATATATTCTTAACGAGTACTTTGCATCGGTACTCACCGAGAGGGGCGTGGTGGATGTTGAGGTGAGGGGTAGATCTCTGATTACTCGAGGTCAAGTCAGCATAAGGAGAGAGTAAGTATTGTGTATTCTAAAAGGCACTAAGGTGGACAATTCCCCAGCTCCGGATGGGATCTATCCTCGGTTACTGAGGAAGCGAGAGGGGAAATAGTTAGGCCTTTAACAGACATCTTTGCAGCATCCTTGCATACAGGGGAGGTCCCAGAGGACTGGAGAATTGTTAATATTGTCCCCTTGTTTAAAAAGGGTAGCAGGGATAATCCAGGTAATTACAGACCTGTGAGCCTGATGTCCACGGTAGGGAAACTACTGGACAATTTACTAACAGATAGGAAATATATACATTTCGAAGAAAATGGGCTTATCGGTGATTGGCAGCATGGTTTGTGCAGGGAAGGTCATGTCTTACTAACCTAATAGAATTTTTTGAAGAGGTGACAAAGTTGATTGTTGAGGGAAGGGATGTGGCTGTCATATCCATGGACTATAGTAAGGTGTTTGATAAGATTCCCCATAGTAGACTGATGAAAGTGACATCGCATGGGGTCCAGGGTGTCCTAGCTGGATAGAGAGAGAACTGGTTGGGCAACAGGAGACAGTATTAGTGGAAGAGAGTTTCTCAAAATAGAGAACTGTGACCAGTGGTGTCCCACAGGGATCTGTGTTGGAATCACTGTTGTTTCTGATTTGGAAGATGATGTAGGTCGCTTCATTAGCAAGTTTGCAGATGACACTAAGATTGGTGGAGTAGCAGATAGTGAAGGGGTCTGTCAGAGAATATAAAATACAGATATGGGAATGTGTATAGGGTGCAAGCAGGCAGGGAAAAAAAGTTAAGCTCTGAGTTTTTTTAAACAAGAGGTTCAGCTGAACATGACTCAGGTCTGATAAGAACTTAGTTAACAATGGGGTGCTTCAGGCAAGGGTAATGGGTGAACAAGGTGGAAAAGCATTCATTCTATACAGCCATTTAACAAGATGAGGTAGCATTCAGTATGTAACATGAGTTAATCGGCAAAAAGTATTCATTATGTCAAGTCAGTTATTCATTATGTAACAGATGGCTTAAATCTTTACTCTGGACACTTGCTGATAGTAACGGTCACCGAACCAATATGTATGTTGCCTTATCTGGATGCTCCACTCTGTACAATGTCTATATAGTTCATTGAGAAACTACTGTTCCAGAAAAGTCCGTGAACTCTTGTCTCTGTGCACATGGATGATCATTCCCCCTCCCTCCAGGGACCAGAATAAAGATGGAGGAGGTAAAACTATAATGTGTCTCTGAGCATTTTGCTTCAACTGAGAGGGGGCAATGGGATGGCAGACAGATTGGAAAGTTGGGCAGAGAAATGGAGTTCAACCAGACAAATACGAGGTGATGTATTTTGGAAGATGCAATTCCACAGCGAACTATACAATAAATGGAAAGGTCTTGGGGAAAAGTGTTGTATAGAGAGATCTGGGTGTTCAGGTCCATTGTTCCCTAAAGGTGGCAACGCAGGTCAGTGGAGTGGTCAAGGCGGCATACAGCACGTTTTCCTTCATCGGACGGGATATCAAGTACAAGAGTTGGCAGGTCATGTTACAATTGTATAAGACTTTGGTTTGGCCACATTTGGAATACTGCATATAGTTCTGCCACATGACCAAAAGGACGTGGATGCCTTGGAGATGGTACAGATGAGGTTTGCCAAGATGTTTCCTGGTATAGAGGGTGCTAGCTATGAGGAGAGGTTGATTAGGATTATTTTCATTGGAAAGGAGGTTGAGGGGGAACCTGATTGAGGTCTACAAAATCATGAGGTGTAGACAGGGTGGATAGCAAGAAACCTTTGCCCCCAGAGTAGAGGACTCAATTAGTAGAGGTCACGGGTTTGAAGTGAGAAGGGAAAGGTTTAGGGAAATATATGTGGAAAGTTCTTCACGCAGAGGGTGGTGGGTGTCTGGAATGAGCAGGGGCGGGATTGATAGCATCATTTAATATACATCAAGACAAGATACACGAATGGGCAGGGAGCAAAGGGATACAAATCCTTAAAATAGGCAACAGATTTAGATAGAGGATAAGGATCGGCGCAGGCTTGGAGGCCCAAAGGGCCTGTTTCTGTGCTGTAACATTCTTGGTTCTCTTTGTTCTTATTGACAGTGCTGCATTTGTAGGCCAAAATGTATTCAAGGTTTGAACTCTTCTTACATACGATAAAAGGTATTTTCAAGAATTATGTCTTGTAACTGCCAGTTACTCATTTGAGATCAGAAGGAGCACAACACAAGTTAGTCACAAGAACACCCTTGCATATATCAATTTGCGGATTCAAGTCCCATTACACAAACCTTCTACACAGTACTGGAGAAATGAAAGTTGCCTCGGCTAAGGAGGCAACAGTATCAATATCTGCTGAAGGCACTAGTCAGTCAGATAAGTTATTCCAGAACTTAAATTATGAAAAGGCAGTTGGCCATTAAACACCACTTCCAGAAATTAAAATCTGGGGCATTTCTTAAATCATTTCATGATCTAATTCCAACTATTAGAAGCAAAAGCTAAATGGTGCACCCAACGATTTTCCCAGGGCAGCATATCAATTGTTCTATCTGATATTCATTCATTACAAAATATTTTCACTAAAGGATTTATTAAAAAAAAGGAAGGACAAGTTTCACTGGTGGCTCAGGATTTGAACATGAGCCCATGCTGACATCAGCCATAGAGCACTCACCTGAGCATTGGTAAATACAAAATAAAAGTCACAGGGAACGCACAATTATATTTGCCAAAGATGCCAACGCTATCTTTACTTCTATGGAGAGCAGGTGCATTAAATGTTCCGGATACTAATGACAAGGTTTCACAGTTCCAACAGAATTTCCTACAGTTGTCCAACAGTATCAGCCTGATAACTTTGTGCTTTGAACCTAACCTTAAACCTTATCCCACCCAACTGGAACTGTCTTTCATAATATATTCCTGTACAGGTAGTTCTTCGATAACACATGGTTGCATTCTTGGAAATAGCACTTAAGTGTTGGCGATGTAACTGCATTGCAGGCAACATGTGAAATATTCACGCTTGAGATACAGTATCCCCAATTTGTCAATCACATTACAGCAAATTCACATTAACAAAACAAGTGTTATAACAGAACAACCTGGACTAAGGCCATGGCCCAAACATTCCAAAGTCACCTAATCTGCCCTGCTTAACCACGTCTGATTTGCCTTTCCAGTAAACCATTTTCATTCCATAAACCAATCCTCTAATACAACAATATTGGAACAAGAGATGCTGTCATGTTAGGGAAATCTCAAGTTCTCCAACACTATTCAATGGCCTGAAATGCACCAGTTAAATTGCTGATCATACATTTAGTGTTACACTTCACAAACAAAAATCTGTGTAGCAATCTCAGAAATCTCACTACATGTCATAGCTGGCAACTTTAGTAGGAACATAGGAACAGGAATAGGCCATTCAGCCCCTGAACCCTGTTCCACTGTTCAAGGAGAGATTAGCTGATTTGTTGCCAACTCCATATACATGTCTTTGGCCCACATCTCTGGCCCACATCTCTTAATAATTTATCTATATTTGCCCTGTCTTTTCCTGTTAATATCTGGAAGACTTGGATCAGATCAACCCAAAACCTTCCAAATTCGAGAAGAAATATTATAATCTCTCCTCGTAACTTAACCCATGAAGTCCAGGCATCATTCTAATAGATCGGCATTGTACTCCCTCCACAGTCAAAATATTGTTCCTAAGGTGAACAGATCTGTTCACAGTACTCCAAGTGGGGTCTCACCTGGATCTTAGGACAAAGTGAGGACTGCAGATGCTGGAGATCAGAGTCGAGAGTGTGGTGCTGGAAAAGCACAATAGGTCAGGTATCATCCGAGGAGCAGGAGAATTGACATTTCAGGCATAAGGCCCTTATGCCTGAAACGTCAATTCTCCTCCTCCTCGGAAGCTGCCTGACCTGCTGTGCGTTTCCAGCACCCCACACTCGACTCTAAACAGGATCTTGTTATACTGTAGGTGTACATCTGCATTCTTGTACTCCAGCCCTCTAGATACAAAGATCTGCATTCCATTAACTGTCTTGTTTTTACCTCGGTTCAGAAAATAATGATGTAGATGCTGGAAACCAGATTTTGGATTAGTGGTGCTGGTAGCAGCAGTTCAGGCAGCATCCAAGGAGCAGCAAAATCGACCTTTAGGGGAAAAGCCCTTCATCAGGAATAGAGATAAGCTAGAGGAGGTTGGGGGTGGGGAGAAAGTAGCATGGAGTACAATAAGTGATTGAGGGAGGGGATGAAGGTGATAGGTCAGGGAGGAAGGTGGAGTGGATAGGTGGAAAAGAAGATAGGCGGGTAGGACAAGTCATGGGGACAGTGCTGAGCTGGAAGTTTGGAACTAGGGTGAGGTGGGGGAAGGGGAAATGAGGAAACTGTTGAAGTCCACATTGATGCCCTGGGGTTGAAGTGTTCCAAGGCGGAAGACAAGGCGTTCTTCCTCCAGGCGTCTGATGGTGAGGGAGCGGCGGTGAAGGAGGCCTAGGACCTCCATGTCCATGTCCTCGGCAGAGTGGGAGTGGGAGTTGAAATGTTGGGCCACAGGGTGGTGTGGTTAATTGGTGCGGGTGTCCCGGAGATGTTCCCTAAAGCGCTCTGCTAGGAGGCGTCCAGTCTCCCCAATGTAGAGGAGACCGCATCGGGAGCAACGAATGCAATAAATAGTATTAGTGGATGTGCAGGTAAAACTTTGATGGATGTGGAAGGCTCCTTTGGGGCCTTGGATGGAGGTGAGGGAGGAGGTGTGGGCGCAGGTTTTGCAGTTCCTGTGGTGGCAGGGGAAAGTGCCAGGATGGGAGGGTGGATTGTAGGGGGGCGTGGACCTGACCAGGTAGTCAGGGAGGGAACGGTCTTTGCAGAAGGCGGAAAGGGGTGGGGAGGGAAATATATCCCTGGTGGTGGGGTCTTTTTGGAGGTGGCAGAAATGTCAGCGGATGATTTGGTTTATGCAAATGTTGGTAGGGTGGAAGGTGAGCAGCAGGGGCGTTCTGTCCTTGTTAGGGGTGGGGTCTGAGGGCGGAGGTGCGGGATGTGGACGAGATGCGTTGGAGGGCATCTTTAACCATGTGGGAATGGAAATTGCGGTCTCTAAAGGAGGCCACGTGGTATGTTCTGTGGTGGAACTGGTCCTCCTGGGAGCAGATACGGCGGAGGAATTGGGAATACGGGATGGCATTTTTGAAAGAGGTAGGGTGGGAAGAGGGGTAATCCAGTTAGCTGTGGGGGTCGGTGGGTTTGTAAAAAATGTCAGTGTCAAGTCAGTCATCATTAATGGAGATGGAGAGGTGCAGGAAGGGGAGGGAGGTGTCAGAGGTGGTCCAGGTAAATTTAAGGTCGGGGTGGAATGTGTTGGCGAAGTTGATGAATTGCTCAACTTCCTCGCGGGAGCATGAGGTGGCGCCAATGCAGTCATCAATATAGCGGAGGAAGAGGTGGGGAGTGGTGCCGGTGTAATTACGGAAGATCGACTGTGCTATGTAGCCAACAAAGAGACAGGCATAGCTGGGGCCCATACGTGTGCCCATGGCTACCCCTTTGGTCTGGAGGAAGTGGGAGGATTCGAAGGAGAAATTGTTAAGTGTGAGGACCAGTTCGGCCAAACGAATGAGTGTGTCGGTGGAAGGGTACTGTTGGGGATGTCGGGAGAGGAAAAAACGGAGGGCTTGGAGGCCCTGGTCATGGTGGATGGAGGTGTCAAGGGATTGGATATCCATGGTGAAGATGAGGTGTTCGGGGCCGGGGAAACGGAAGTCTTGCAGGAGCTGGAAGGCCTGGGTGGTGTCTGTGTCGTTTTAAAGATCTATGCACCTGAACCATGCACACACTCCCCCAATTCTCTGGACATCCACTGTATTGAACTTCATACTAACTAGAAATCTTTATCTATTCTTTCTCATTCTGAAATGGATAACCTTGTGCCTTCTTACATTGAACTCCATCTGAATAGTTTTGCCCATTCACTTCGCATAAAATTATAACTGACTATCTATACTGTCTGCAATACCATCTAATTTGGTGTCAAGAACAAATTTGGATTCATGACTTTCTATGCCATCACCCAAGTCATTAATAATGTGAATAATTGAAGCGTGAACACATCCTCATGAGACACTACTGGTCACAACCTGCAAATTTCAGTATCCAACCAATATCACTACTTTCTGTCGCAATTTCTCAGCCACGTCAGTAATTTGGCCACTATTTCAAGAGGTTTGGAGTACAAGAATGGGGAAGTCTTACCGCAACTGGACAAGGTGCTGGTGAGACTACATCTGGACTCCTGACAGCAGATTTGGTCTCCATAAGGAAAGATAGCATTTCATGGGAGGCAGAACAGAAAAGGTTTACAAGGACTACCTCTGGTGTGTAGGGACTGTGCTGTGAGCAAAGGCTAAACAGATTGGGACTTTACTCACTGGAAGAATGAGAAGGAATCTTATGGAAACAATTCTTAAGGGGGTTGACTGGTTAAATCATGAGCGGAGGTTACATCTTATGAGAGTGTTTGGGAACAAGGGCACAGCCTCAGAATAAAGGGATGTCAATTTAAACTGATACGAGGGGGAATTTCTTCTGAGGGTTGAGTGTCTTTAGAATTCCTTGCTACAGAGAGCAATGGGGACAGAATCCTTGTGTATATTTAAGACTGATAGAGATTTTGATCAGTCAGGAAAATCAAGAGTTAAGGACAAAATGCAATCAAATGTCCATAAGGAATATTTGATCAGCCATGAACCTATTGAATAACAGAACAGGCTTGAGGTCCTGTTTGAATTTTTAGTGGCCATGTGATAGGATAATCTTACCATGGAATGATAGCTAGAGTTGCTGAGTGCAATGAATACACTGACCACTTCGAAGCAGCAAATGTTGTCAAGCAGGGGTGTAACATGGCCTATCCACTATTCAATAAATTCTTTGCCATGTTTTGAGGCATTTAATGCAAAACAGTCATGGAAATTACCCCACAGATGCCAATCTCTTCAACTGGAGGCTTACTGATACCCACACGAAGACAGAAATGATGATACAGAAATTTTAATTTACCATGATTAAGCTCTGCCATACTGCTAAAATGGTCTTCAAAAGATTTTTCAAAATTAGCTGATGAAAACCACGAGCTCAAGAAAATAGCTGCTCCAATCACTGTCAAACTGACTATACCCTTCCTCCTATAATTATTAACAACACAAACCGAAAGACTGTTGATCACTTCACCCATCTTCAAACCACAATCTCAAGAAATGTCTGCATTGACAGTAAAGTGGCAAATAGAATTGCCTCTGCAAGCTTAACATTTGTCTATTTCTGCAAGAGTTCTGGAGGAAATAAACTTTCAACAGCCCTAGCTCTATATAAAACTGTGGTAACACCACTTCTCCTACAAATTTGCATCCTAGATTACCTACTTCAGCCATATTAAGTAGTTGGACAGGTTTCATGGAAGATGCAGAACATCAAGTTAATTCAAAAAGTAGAAATTGCCAACCATTAAAGAATTCATCAGAGCCCAGCTTCGATGAAATCTACTTCCATGTACTAAAACCCAAGATGATCATGCATTCACAAATTAAACTTGGGCACGACATGCAAGATAAGGTACAAGAATTTTTTGAAGACTACCCTCCTGAAATGTGGCATCTCCATCACAGACAGGAAGAAGCACATGAAGTAACCCCAAGTATTGGTGATATTTCCTTTAAACAACAAAGAATACAGACAAAGTCACAAAGACAAGTTAGAAAAAGTGGGCAGTCCCAACAGAAATCAGACAATTAACCAGGAAGAGTACATAAGGTCTTGCAAGTGGTACAGCACAGATTTAACACAATGTCACACATTTCATTCTCATATTATGAGAAATGGTTGAATTGTCTATATTCCCATATTTGGGGGTTCCTGAGGCAAAAACCAAAACTGATAGACAAGAATATTTATCTTGACAGAAGCATACTCCATATAAATTGCGTAACAGTCTGGAGGGTTTATAAATTGACCACCACACTTCTCAACAGGTCACCAGTGACTGCAATTCAGTCTACGAGTACTAGTGGAAATAGCATCTCGCTCACTTACATCAAAAAGTAGTTTCCCAGCTAAAGAACACAGCTAAGACAAACATTCTTAGATAGGTGTTAAGCAGACTGATAAAAGGCCTTGAAACATGCCCCCAACTCTCTTTCATACCAGAAATTGAGAAGTAACCCCATCACATGAAAATGCAAGATGGAACTACACATCACAGATTTGAGACATGATATCTAGGGGTGATATTAAAATTTTGGAAATATGATTATCTTCTGATGGTTAAATATCTTTGCTATTCTTTTCAAAGCAATTTAACTTAGGGTATGCCTCATGGGGCAGTTAACTTTAATAGGAGAAAGTGAGGTCTGCAGATGCTGGAGATCAGAGCTGGAAATGTGTTGCTGGAAAAGTGCAGGTCAGGCAGCATCCAGGGAACAGGAGAATCGACGTTTCGGGCATAAGCCCTTCTTCAGGAATTCCTGAAGAAGGGCTTATGCCCGAAACGTCGATTCTCCTGTTCCCTGGATGCTGCCTGACCTGCTGCGCTTTTCCAGCAACACATTTCCAGTTAACTTTAATACCCAGTCACCTTTGCAACGATGATCCATAATAACGCTGGTTTGGCAAATATTCAATGGATATGTGAACCATACAGATTGAGTTCCTAGGTTCAGTCTCTGGTTTGTTCCAAGTTAGCTGGCATCAGCAAGGATGAAGGTCATAAACAGGTCCTGTATCACCTAAGTTTTAAGGGAGGAACTCGAGATTTTCTTTGAGAAGTCTGTTGAAATGTGTTCATGTCTGACAAGAGCATATTACACTTTAAATGATATTCTCCATGAGCTCAATGACCATGTTCAAATGTGATCACAGTCTTGCTGAGGGCGGAGTGTTGGTCCCTCATGAAACTAGCAGCAAAGATGAACGAGGAACATTGAAGTAAGAGATAATGCAATAAACTGAAAATTAAATCTATCGTGGCCTCAAACTGATAGTGAAACAAGCCGAAAATGAGGACTTGCAGATGCTGGAGATTAGAGTCGAGAGAAAAGCACAGCTGGTCAGGCAACATCTGAGGAGCAAGTAAAAAAGAAAAAAAAAAATTTGATATTTTGGGAAAGAGCCCATCAGGAATCAGATGACTTTGGAACCAGAAATAGGGGGTCAGTGAAATTCAAACTGGAAATCAAGACTACAGGTTACTTCACTGCTTTTAAAAGAATAAAGTGCATATACTTTTGGCCTCCTTCACCATGGAAGTTCCAATTTATTGGTCAAGTATATAAGCCGTACCATTTGTCTAACAAATAACTTATAAATGTAAACCACTCGCTACATTCAGAAACAGGTCTCACATTTTATTTGGCAGTGGACAGCAAAATAGAGCATAACAGCTCACCAGGCTTAAAAAGCGAATAAGAAATTTTTGAAAACAAGCAGAGTGGGATTGGAGGAGGATACAAATTAACGAGAGACTATAGAAGTTAGATCAGATGCTACAATGACTGTCAAATACAAGCATCGGTTCATGGAGGGTAATGTCAGGGGACTCTACTGCATTCTTGCTACACACATCACCCAAAGGCAGCAGACACTTTGATCCAAGGTCAATGCTGCTCTGACCAATTCACTTGCTATGATACTGGATAATGAAGAGAAAAAAGTGTTGTACCTGTCTACGACAACAATGGGAAACACATATTGACGAGTCGTTCTAGCTGTGTACCTTAGGAAGGTATCAATGGACGAGCTGGGTAGATGAATAAGAGATAAATGGAATTCAATCTGAAGTAGTGAGAGACTGTGAATGTACAAAGTGAAAACAAGGCAAAAAAATTACATGATAAATGGGCACATGCCGGGTACAGTAGAGAAACAGAAGGATTTTAGCACTACATGTCTACAGATTCCTGAAGTTGGTATGGCAAGTAGATAAAATGCCTGGGGTGGGAAATGAGATATTTTCCTTATTAGCATAGGCAAAGATTATAAAGCAGGACAGTTGTGCTGTAAATGTATAAAACACTAGTTTGGACACAGCTAGAATACGGTGTTCAGTTCTTGTCACTGCACTTTCAGACAAAAAGCAATAATGCTCAAGAATAGAGAAGAGTTTACAATGATGTCACTAAAGCCAGAGAAAAGACTTGACTAGGTTAGAAAGCCTTCCTTGGAAGAGAAAACAGAAAAAGAATTAATCAAACTGCATAAAATGAGGGGCCTAGGAATTTATTTCCTCCCTGCTCTATTTTTGTAAGTAATTAAGTAACCAACAGGTAGAGACTTAAAGCAACTGGTAGCTGGATTAGAGGGTACAAGGAGAAATGTTTCCATCCAGACAATGTGGCCGCCTCAAACTCAATACCTGAAAGTGGTGGAGCGGAAATCTTTGTTACATTTAGTAAGGATTCTCAAAATCTCACTCCACAAGGGTACAGACAAAATGTTAGAACATGAAATTAGCTCAGGTAGACATGAGAGCCTCCATTTGCTCACTCCTGACCTCAATACAAGCCTTGGTCCAAATAGGGACAAAGGGACTGGAAAGCCAAGAGGAGGTAAAAAGACTCCACCTTCGACATGAAGGTTCACATTTGAGAACACAAATTCAAGGAGCCCTGATAAAATAGAAGGATAATATGAATCAGAAGTATTCTCTCTGCTGGACAGAATCAAACCTAGCATGAAGGAAGGTGGTTGTGGTTGTTGGAAGTCAACCGTCTCAGCCCCAGGACAACTCTGCATGAGTTACTTACAATAGTGACCTCAGTCCAACTATTATGAATGACTTTCATTATAGAGGTCAAACTGAGCATTTTTGTCGATGATTGTGAAATGTTCAGCACCGTTCACTACTCCTCAAACACTGAAGCAGTACGTGTCCATATACACCAAGTCCTGGACAACATCCAGGATTGCAGCAAGTACCAAGTGACATTTGCACCACAGGTGCTAGGCAATTACAATGACCCAACCATTGTCCCAAAATATTACATGACAGTACCATCAGTGAATCCTTCAATATTAACAGTGGGGCAAACTGTTCTGGATCAAGCATACAAATGCTGTGGCTACAATAGCAGGTCAGAGGCTGGGTTTTCTGACGAGCCAAAACCCTTCCCACCATTCACAAGGCACAGACAGGAGTACAAGTCATGAAATATATTCCATTTGCCTGGACAAATACAGCTCCAACAAGATGCTTGATACCATCCATCACAAAGCATATCCACCTAAACATTTAATCCATCCACCAACACACAGCTACAGAGTTTATCTACAAAATCCACTGTAATAACTCACCCATGCTTCTCTGACAGCACCTTTTAAACCCACAACCACTATCATCTGCAAGGACAAAGGTAGCACATGGAAGGGAACAATCATCTGCATGTTCACCTCCCAAACACAAACACCATCCTGATCTGGAAATCCCTAACAACACCGTTGGTGTCAGTACACCACGTAGATTGCAGTGGTTCAAGAATGCAACTCAACCAAATCCTACAACTAACAATAATATTCTGTCACCTTCACTTTTTTGGCAAATATTCAATAGACAGGATTTGATTTTCAGTAAAACTATATTGAGATACGTCACAGAAATTTTATTTTCAAACAAAAGCAAATTACCCTCATACTCAAGTCCATGTGAAGATTTTGAAGGTTTCACGGGGACGTTTCACGAGGACATTTCCTCAAAAAAAAATTTCACGAATACACTAGACAACTGAACGTACAAAACATGCACAGTGCAAATAACCCAAAGGGACAAACTTAAACCAAAAGCTTTGCTTATAAAGCAATGTATTACATAAAGGAAAGGTCAGTTCTGTTAGATCACAACCTATACCTTATAGGAGCTGAAATACTCAACTTTAATTTCCTGCCATTTTGCCTCTAATTCCTTAAGTGATAAAAGTTTATCTATCTCAGCCTCAAAGGATCACCCACAAGAACAAATGGTAACATAGTTTATAACTACAAGGGCTCTTGTGGTGCAGTGGTAGTGTCCATACCTTTGAGAAACCTGGGTTAAAACCCACCTGCCAGCCATGTATCTGAACAGATTAACATAAAAATACCCCCATGACTACAAAACAGACGATTAGGAAGACACACAGGATCATTTCCTTTCTCAGCCGAGACCAAATAAAAGGCATCCACCACTGGATAAATGACGAGTTAGACTACAGCTTTCCTTGGGATGGATGAGACTGGAGTGGGAAATGAATCAAAATCCCTGTAATTATGAGCAGATGACTCCATAAACCACAGGGTTACTAACTCCAGAATCCTTTGGTTATCTGATCCTAGATTTAGACAACCAGGCCTCTTACTGAATACCCTGCAAAAATAGCATGTGGATGTTGAGAATAGACAGGCAACACTCACTGGCACCAAAAGACAACCAGTAGAATACAAATCAAAATGCATCCTGGCATGAGTCAGCTTCTTCAAGAGAAGAATTAACATTACGGGCACTAGGTAGATACATCTTTGCTTTCATTTGTAACCTCGAGGATGAGTTGGGGATGTCTTAATGTCATGAGTGACATGATCCCATTCAACATTTTATTCGCTGAGCAGGTTGGTCATGTCACCAAATCTTAGGTTTTATTCAATAAAATACTGATTTTAATTTACAGCCATTTAACACTCATCCCCTGAGGGCATCATTTTTTAGACTTATCTTCTGTGACTTGTCTAATTCAACATGTTTGGATTCAGTTATTTTCAGGCACTGTCCTTGGTGTTGATCACAAAAAACGAATTGCTCCGATATTTATCAGTAAGTGTTAGTAACAGGTCACAACTTACTTTTTGACCCATTTAAATTCCAATATTCAAGGAAATGAATTAAGAGTGCGGGAAAGCAACTAAGAATGACACGTGAAAATGATTTTTTTCCCCCAAAAAGGCCCCAAAATGTTGTTCGTCAGAGCCAGCACGAACAGGTTGAAATTTCACATGAAACACATTGCGAATGGACTATATCATTTTGAAGACCGACAGATCCTCACTCTGAAAAGGCAGTGCTTTCTCCAAAATCCAAACACCTGCCGCGAGAAAATAAAACGTAAAAAAATAAATTATATTCTCCACAGCCCGCACCTCACCTAAAAAAAAAACGCCCTTTACAAAGTCAACGAGGCAAGCAAGAAGCAGGCAGCGGAGAAAGGAGAGAAAAAAAAGGGAAAAAAAAGTTAGGAGTGGGTTGCTAGTCCCTTACGATGAGGGCAACCTTTTCGGTTGAAGGCAGCAAGAGATTAAAGTTTGAGAGGCCGGCAAGGCCCGAAAGCATGAAGGAGGCAACGGTTGCATTGAGAGAGGGAGGAATTGTTTGGGGTGGGGGCGTCAAAGAAAGACAAGGAGAGGACAATCGAAGCCCTTTACACGGGGCCGATGCTTCCGCCGGTGGTACAGCGGGGTTGAGGGATGAGGCGAGGCCCGGGGTTGGAAGCAGCGGGGAGCAGGCCGCTCCCGCTGTTGAGACGGGAAGAGGGAAAAAATAAAACTCGAGGCGAGCGAGAAAGAGGCCAGGGGCGATGGGCCCGGTCTGGGGTTTTTTCCTCCCTCCGCCCCGACACCGCTGCACATTGGAAGTCGAAAGGGAAAGAAAAAAAATCATGTCAAGAGATCGAGGCCATCTCCCATTAAAAGAAACGGTACAAACGCCCCGTCCGCCCGCCTCCCACACTCACTGTCTGTCTGTTCCCCCCCCACCCCCCTACAACCAACACCCACCCCTTCTCCTCCCACCATACACTCACTCACTCCCTCCCTCCCTGCCGCTTACCTCCACTCGCTCTTGCTTCTGCCTCGCCGCGCCGCTCCTCTCGCCGAGCCAAGATGGCGCTTGCTGTGGAGAGGCAGAGGTTGCGATGTCTGACAGAGGGAGCGGGGCGGCCGGTTTCGCAGCCGCTCTGCCTGAGTCCCTCCGAGCGCCGCCGCCGCCGACCGCCATTGCGGCTCTACCCCACCCCCCCCCCCTCTCACAGCGCCGGCCTCCTCCTCCCCACCCCCACAGACGCAGGCCCGAGCAACCGAGCGCCGATTGACAACACCAGAGAAACTGCGCCGACACGGCCCGCTGCTTTCGGGAATGTTGGGCACCTCTCGCCCGCACACCGATCCGCTCTGGATCGTCAAGGAAAGGGGCAAAATCAGTGGACTGAGGCGAGTGGGTCATCGGTCGGATCGATCATCGACTCTCAGGCCTCGATCGACGGAAAATGCCGAAGTGTGCGTGACGGCGTTCGGACGGGGCTGGGATGGTTGACCAATCAGGAGGCCACTTCTTGATCCTCGTGCGGCTCCGCGAAAGGAGGGGCGGGGTGCCAAGCTCTTTTTGGGGGGTCTAGGGAGGAAATGGTGCTTCCTCTCGCGATATCTCTTCTCTAACGGTCTGAACGTTTCAAAAAGGCATGAGGCGCGCTTGGCACCTGTCAATCACCGAGGGGTGGAGCTAACGGCTGTTGGTGCTTGCGGGAGCACGTGATGCGGGCAGGTGTCACGCACGTGCTTTCACCTTCTTGCTGGTTGTTGTGTGTCAACGCCATGGACTCTGCGTGGCTCCGGGAGCTCCTCACCAAGCGGCTCCGGATTAGGCTGGAGTGCGGCACATATTCGGGCTGTCTCCGGCATGTAGATGCCGCGACGAAGGCCGTCGTGTTGGATCAGGGTGAGAATTGCGTGCGGGTAGAGCATGCACAATGCGTTTGCTTGTGGGAAGTAGTCCAACAGATTTGTTTGGAAAGAATCAAAATTAGAGTGGTGCTGAAAAAGCACATCGGGTCAGGCAGCATCCTAGAAGTCGGAAAATCGACGTTTTGGGCAAAAGCCTCCAGGATGGAGAGTTAAATGAGGGGGGTGGGTCTGGGGAGAAGGTAGCTAAGAGTGCAATAGGTGGATGGAGGTGAGGATGAAGGTGAAAGGTCAGAGAGGAGGGTGGAGCAGATAGGTGGGAAGGAAGGGAGGCAGGTGGGGCAGGTCATGAGGATGGCGCTGAGCTAGCAGGTTGGAACTGGGGTAAGGTGGGGGGAGGGGGAATGAGTCCATATTGATGCCCTGGGGTTGAAGTGTGATGAGGTGCTCTTCCTCCAGGTGTTGGGCGGTGAGGGAGTGGCGACGGAGGAGGCCCAGGGTCTGCACGTCCTCGGCATTTTTGGCATCGGGGCGGAAGGGTTGATCAGTGCGGGTGTCCCGGAGATGTTCCCTGAAACGCTTTGCAAGGAGGCGTCCAGTCTCCCCAATGTAAAGGAGACTGTAACGGTAGCAGCGGATGTGTGGAAGTGCAGGTGAAGCTTTAGATGTGGAAGGCTCTTTTGGGGGAGGTGTGGGTGCAGGTTTTGCAATTCCTCCGGTGGTAGGGTAAGGTGCCATGAGGGAAGGGTGGGTTTTTGGTGGGGGGCATGGACCTGACCAAGTAGTCACGGAGCAAACAGTCTTTGCAGAAAGTAGATAGAGGTAGGGAGGGAAATATATCCCTGGTGGTGGGGTCAGTTTATAGGTAGCGGAAATGTTGGCGGATGATGTGGTTTGTGGTGGGATGGAAGGTTCTGTCCTTATTGTGGTTGGGGGGGGTGGGGTTTGAGGGCGGAGGTGCGGGACACGGATCTGCAGTCTTCACTTTTGCCTAGGTTTATTTGGAAACACTTTCAGAGCGCAGCTCCTTCATCAGGTGGTGATTTTTAACTTTGTCCACCCCAGTCCAATACTGGCACCTCCAAACATGTGGGAAGTATCACAGTTGGGAGAGAAAGGGTTGATTTTACTCCGCATGAAGTTTACTGAGAGGATTAAGGTCCCCACTCTGTGGATATCTCTGAATAGATAAACGTCCCTCACAGCTTACCCCTCTTCTCCCCTTCCCTTTGCAATGTGCACCCTTTCCCCTTTGCAGCCACGTCTACTCTGTATGCAATCCCCCACCTTCTTGTGAGTGTCATAATTGCTATTGTTTTGACACTGACAATGTTATTTTATATTTCCTAACTCTTAACGTGTTTTACTTTGAATCAGTCAACAAAGTCTATCATATCAAAAGTTTGGGGAGTAGAACGCACTTGTAAGAAATGGGGAATGTGCCCCATACAGGTGGCTTAATATTGTTGTAGACCTATTTCACAACCTCTCAATCAGATGCCAGAAATTCAACTTGAGATATCATCTGTCATCAAACAAATGTTTGGCAACACTAATTGTCAACCATGTGAGCTGAAAAGGGCAGGCTGTTAGTTGAAAATAAAAGGGGAAGGATCAGTGGGGTTTTGTCGCCAAGAATGTATGTTGTGACTTAAAACACTCATCTGCTGGAAACTATGGAGTAGCAGACGACTTGAAACTAAAAATGAGGGTGAGGGATTAAGCTGGAATAGATGTAGCAAACCAAGGACTAGAGATTCAAGAGAGTAGGGACTGGAATTGCATTATGGCTAGTACAGTTAAGGAAAGTTCACATTCTACAAATAATGGTCGAAGTCATTCAATCACTATAGTCAATTTGTGTTGAAGAAATGTGGGTTATAGCAGAACTGACTGTACGAGCAATGAAGGTCAAGGGACAGGAGAATTAATGCAGGAATAGTCAAGCTACAAAGATGACAAAGGCAATGCTAAAGGCCTTCTTTCTGAACACTCTTAAGACAATAAATAAATTGATAGCACACATTGAACAGAATAAATATAATCTAATGACCATTATAGTGACACAGCTGCAGGATAACAGAATTGGGTTATGAACATTGTGGAGTATGTGGCATTCAAGAAGAATTGGTATGATATCTAGAGATGATCTTGGCTCAGGAGATCAGAATTAGGGAATAACACATAAGCATGGATAAAGGATTGGTTTATTGGCGTAAAAGTGTATGCATAATACACTTTTTTTCGAACTGGCAGGATGAGAGGAGTCCCTCAGGGAGTCTGTGCTGTGGCCTCTGCATTTTACAATCTATATCAATTACTTAATGAGAAGAATGAAGGCATTATAGCTAAATTTGCATATGTCACTAAGATGGGTAGCAAGGTATTGTGAATTTGATATAAGGAGGTGGGTATAGATAGGTTGGATGGCTGGGCAGAGATATAGCAGATGGAATATCATGTGGGGAAATGTGAAGTTATTCTCTCGATGTTTTGTTGCATTGTACAAGGCTATGGTTCGATCCCCAGTTACAGTCCTTCATTAAGTTCTGGCCACCACAACTTAGACCATAAGATATTGAAGCAGAAACAGGACATTCAGCCCATTTGATGATGATTGATACGTTTCTCAACCCCATTCTCTGCTTTCTCCCCATAACAGTTGATACACTTGGTCAAGAACCTATCTATCTCTGTCTTGTTTACATTAAATTCCTTGGACTGCCATAGCCGCCTTTGGCAATGAGTTCCATGGATTCACCACCCTCTGGCAGAAAAAAATTCCTCCTCTTCTCAGTTCTAAAGGGTCATCCCTTCACTCTAAGGCTCTGCCCTCAGGCCCTAGTCTCGCCCAAACTGCTCACAGTATTCCAAATGCAGTCTGACCAGAGCTTTATGCAGTCTCAGCAGTACATCTCTTGATTTCTCGCCCTCTTGAAATGAATTTTAACATTGTTTTACCTTCCTAGCTGCCAACTGAACCTGCACTTTAGCCTTGAGAATCCTAAACTAGGACTCTTAAGTCCCTTTGTGTTTCAGACTTCTGAAGCCTTTTCCTAATCAGAAAATAGTCTACACTTCTATTCTTCCTCTGAAAGTAGATAATCTCTCACTTTCCCGTAGTGTACCCTATCTGCAGCTTCTTTGTCCAGATTATAGTGGTGCTGATGAAGGGTTCCTGTCCGAAACATTATTTTCCTGCTCCTTGGATGCTGCCTGACCTGCTATGCTTTTCCAGCACCACTCTAATCTCCAGCATCTGCAGCTTCTTTGTCCACTCTACTAGCCTGTTCAACAATGTTAAAATTCATTTCGTTCTGCAGTCTCCCTGCTTCCTCGCACCACCTGTCCCTTCACTTATCTTGGTGTTATCTGCAAACTGAGCAACAATACCCTATGTTTGTTCATTCAGATGTATAACATGAATAGTTGTGGTCCCAACACACAACCCTGCAGAACTCACTGGCTGCCATCCTCAAAAAGACCCCTTTATCCACAACTTCTGGAAATAACTTGGAAGTGGCTCTGAAAGATTGAATTTAAGTGGCAGGTTGCACAGACTGGGCTTAAGCATGGAAGATGAATGGGTGATCTCATTGAGCTATTTAAGATGATTTAAGGGATTTTGAGGTGGACTCAATAAAACTTGCTAACACGAATATAAAATCAAGAGGCCTGAACCTCATTGTTAGAGCCAGACTCTTCAGGAGGGATATTATGTAGCACCACAAGGTAACAAAAATCTGAAAAACCTGCATTAGTAAAGCTGAAGAAGCTGGATAAAATGAACATTTCAAATTGATACATTTTTGGGAATGGAGAGTTTAAAAAAAGCAAAGATGGGCAAATTGAGTTAAAATATAGGTCAACCATAATATAATGGAACAGCCACTCAGGCTCATGGAGCAAAATGGCTTTTCTCTATCCCTGTTTGAAATTAATCAGTTTCTAACATTTATCTATCTTTCTACAGTTGAAGATTTAGAAAATAACAGGAAGCTGCCTGGTGTCAAAATGTTTTTTGGTTATGAGATCAGAGATTGTAAGTATTTTTACTGATTTCTCCTTTGTTCTCTGAAGTGTATTTTAGCTGTTTTTAATGAAATGATAGGATATTCAATCCAGTGCTGGTGCAGAAGAGCGGTGAATTCTTTCCTCTAAAGAGGAAGAATTGAGAAGTTAAGTATATATACTCACTTGGATTGTCTTGGTAATCATTCTGAAATCAACCTATTTAGGTTGTAGAATGAATACAGAAAGCAGCTTGCAAATAAATATCTAAATGCGCAAAGTTGCATTTTCGGCAGAAGGACAGGATGAAGTACTAACTAGATGCTAGACGTGACTGAAATACTTGGCGTAAGTAATCTTATGAATTGAGAGCTCAAGTTCAGATGAAATGTGTCCAGTTCTGGTGTCGGTGACACAATGTTAACACATTCCTGATTGCAAATTTGCAACAACAATTAGAAGAACTGACTGGAAACTAGGTGCAGTTGGTTTGCAAATTGTTCTTCAACTCTTATACCTTTTCATCAAGTTGCCAAGGTCTGTGCAGAAACATGGGCAGAGTGTGAATTCCATTTGCCTTTCTCATGTCATACATATAGAAAATATGGCTTCTATGTTATTGCTACATACTGTGGTCCATAATTTATAAAGGTGAGCCTTGGACCACTGCTATTTCTACAACAGGCAACTGATGAGCCAGAATGTTGCCCGCAGAAATTGTATATGCAACCCACCAGGTCTTACCTGAGATACACAGGAAAACAACTAGGTAGAATTTTGATGGATGCTGGAGGATTCTTCATCCAGTCAAAAGCTGTTCCTGACCCACATTTACTGTTGATAGGCAGGGAATTCAGTGAGAAACAGCTGATGTTTAAACAAGGAACACAAAATCGGACAGTAAGTATCAACAACCTGATGACGACAAGTGTGTGTGTGAATGCAATGTAGTCCACTTAGAAAAGCTTTGATCAAGTTTGTACGCAATAAGCAAGTTGGTCATGCATATACATCTGCTTTATTTCCAACATTCCTTAAATTTAATTTTATTTTGAAATTGATGTTTAATGTTGTAGCAAACCTTTGCATTTCAAATCTGCTCATGAGCTTCTTAAGTGAGAAAAAGTATTGTGGTCTCTTGCACCAGACAGTTGGACAGCTGCGTTCTTTTCGGGGGGGGTAAAAAATTAGTGACTCAAGTGAGTCGTAACGTTGCCTCGCAATTTTCTCTTAACATGAGACCTAGGAGCAGAGTAGACAATTCAGCCCCTTGTGTCTGTTAGTCAGAGATGAACAGCATGGAAACACTCGTCGGTCCAACTTATCTATGCTGACTAGATGTCCTAAATTAATCTAGTCAGTTTTGCCAGCAATTGGCCCATATCCCTCTAAATCCTCCCTATTCATATACCCGTTCAGATAACTTGTAAATGTTGTATTTGTACCAGCCTCTACCACTTCCTTTGGCAACTCATTCCATACATGCGCCACCCTCTGTGTATGGGAGTAGAAGTAGACTATTTGGACCAACCTGGCAACAGCATTATAAATCTTTTCTGAGCCCTTTCAAGTTTCACAACATCCTTCCTATAGCAGGGAGACCAGAATTGCACACTATATTCAAAAGTGGCACAACCAATGTCCCTTATAGCCTGAGTATGACCTCCCAACTCCTACACGCAATGCTGTGACCAATAAAGGAAAGCACACTAACACTTTCTTCACTATCTTATCTACCTGAGACTCCTCTTTCGAGGAGCTATGAACCTGCATTCTGAGGTCTCTTTGTTCAGCATCACTCCCCAGGATCTTACCATTAAGTGTATAAGACCTTCCTGAATTGTCTTTCCAAAATGCAGTACCTCACATTCATCTAAATTAAACTCTTATCTGCCACTCCCCACCCCTTTGGCCCTTCTGATCAAGATCTGCTTGTACTCTGTGGTAACCTTCTTAGCTGTCCAGTACACTCAATTTTGGTGTCATCTGCAAACTTACTAACAGTACCTCCTATGTTCACATCCAAATCATTAATATAAATGACTAAAAGCGGTGGACCCAGCACCAATCCTTGTGGCACACCACTGGTCACAGGCCTCCAGTCTGAAAAGTAACCCTCCTCCATCATCCTCTGTCATCTACTTTCAAGTCAGTTCTGTATCCAAATGGCTAGTTCTCCCTTTATTCCGTGTGATCTAACCTTGATAACCAGTCTACCATGAGGAAATCCATAAAGATCGTGTCCACTGCTCTGCCCTCTTTGTTACGTCTTCAAAAACCTCAATCAGGTTAGTGAGACATGATCCCCCATGCACAAAGCCATGTTGACCATCCCTAATCAGTCTTTGCCTTTCCAAATACATGTACATCCTGTCCCTCAGGATTCCCTCCAACTTGCTCATCACTGATGCCAGGCTCACCGGTCTATAGTTCTCTGGCTTTTCCTTACCAACTTTCTTAAATCGTGGCACCATGTTAGCCAACCTTCAGTCTTCTGGCACTTCACCAGTGTCTATTGATGACACAGATATTTCAGCAAGGAGTCTAGCAGTCACTTTCCTAGCTTCCCACAGAGTTCTAGGATACACATGATTGGGTCCTAGGATTTATCCACCTTTATGTATTTTAAGACATCCAGCGCCACCACCTCTGTAATATGGATATTTTTCAAGATGTCATCATCTATTTCCCCACATTCTATATTTTCCATGTCCTTCAAAAGTAAATACTAATGCAAAATACTCATTTAGTATCTCCCCCATCTCCTGTGGCTCCACACTTGCTGATCTTTGAGGGGCCTTATTTTCTCCTTAGTTACCTCTTTGTCCTTAATGTGTTTATAAAATCCCTTTGGATCCTCCTTAACCCTATTTGCCAAAGCTATCTCATGCCCCCTTTCTGCCCTCCTGATTTCTCTTTTAAGGATATTCCTACTGTCTTTTAAACTCTAAGGATTCACTCAATCTATCTGTCTATACCTGACATATGCTTCCTTTTCCTTGACCAAAACCTCAATTTCTCTAGTCATCCAGAATTCCCTGCACCTACCAGCTTTGCCTTTCACCCTAACAGAAATATACCGTCTCATTTTTGTAGGCTTCCCATTTTCCAGCCATCCCTTTACCTGCGAGCATCCACATACAGTCAGCTTTTGAAAGTTCTTGCCTAATACTGTCAAAATTGGCCTTCCTCTAATTTAGAACTTTTGTTTGTAGATTCTGTATATCCTTTTCCATCACTCTTTTAAGATATTAGAGTTATGGTCGCTGGCCCCAAAGTGCTCCCGCACTGACACCTCAGTCACTTCCCCTGCCTTATTTCCCAAGGGTAGGTCAAGTTTTGCACCTTCTCTAGTAGGTACATCCACGTACTGGATCAGAAAGTTTTCTCGTACACACTTAACAAATTCTTCTCCATGTAAACCCTTAACACTATGGTAGTCCCAGTTTGTGTTCGGAAAGTTAAAATCCCCCTCCCATTTACCACCCTGTTGTTCTCGCACATAACTGACTTCTCTTTACAAATTTGTTTGCAATTTCTCACTTCCACCCAAATAACTTCCCTGGATGTATTCACAGGAATATCCGTAATGTTAACCTTTATCAAAAATGCCACTCCATCTCTTCTCTTGCCCCCTCTTTGTCATTCCTATAGCATTTGTATCCTGGAACATTAAACTGCCAGTCCTGTTCTCCCCTGAGCCATGTCTCTGTATTTGCTATGATATCCCAGTCCCATGTTCCCGACCATGTCCTGAGTTCATCTGCCTTCCCTGTTAAGCCTCCTGCATTGAAATAAATACAGTTTAATTTACCTTGTTCTTTGTTCCTGCCTGCCCTTTGTGCCATGTAATACAATCATAGCTGATTTTATTTCAACCTCAACTCCACTTTCCTGCTCACTGTCCATAACCCTTTAAACCTGTTAAGAATTAAAGATGTGTCTGTCTTCTCCTTAAATTTATTCAGTGTGCTGTTGTCCAGTTGCACTCTGGAGTAGTAAATTACACAGATCACAACT
This sequence comes from Chiloscyllium plagiosum, assembly GCF_037043375.1. NCBI lineage: Eukaryota > Metazoa > Chordata > Chondrichthyes > Orectolobiformes > Hemiscylliidae > Chiloscyllium > Chiloscyllium plagiosum. The sequence continues at coordinate 99,465,858 of NW_028270146.1, read as the reverse complement.
TTGTGAAAGTAATTTCTCCTCATCCCTGTTTTAAATCTGCTACACCTGGTAAGTGTAAATACCTGAAGAGTAGGGATAAATGGGTATTTTTCTGGTTGGCGATCAGTGACTCATAGTGTGCCTTAGCGATCAGTGTTGGGACAGCAATTATGTACAACTTATATAGATGATTTTGAGTTGGGAACCAACTGTAGTGTGTTAGAGGTCACAGATGATGCTGAGTGGTAAAGCAAACTGTGAAGAGGACATTGAAAGTCTGTCGAGGGACGGAGGTTAAGTGAGTGGGCAAGAGTCTGGCAGATGGAGTACAATATTGATAACTGTGAGGTCATCCAGGAATAACAGCAAAATGGATTAGTATTTAAATGGTGAAAAATTGCAGCATGTTGCTGTGCAGAGGGAACTGGATGTCCTTGTGCACAATCACAAGAAGTTGGTTTGGAGGTGCAGCAGGTAATTAAGATCTTTGAGGCCAATTGGATATAGAGTCATAGAGATGTACAGCATGGACACAGACTCTTCGGTCCAACCCGTCCATGCTGACCAGATATCCCAACCGAATCTAGTCCCACCTGCCAGCACCCGGCCCATATCCCTCCAAACCCTTCCTATTCATCCAAATGCCTCTTAAATGTTGCAATTGTACCAGCCTCCACCAAATCCTCTGGCAGCTCATTCCATACACATACTACCCTCTGCGTGAAAAAGTTGCCCCTTAGGTCTCTTTTATATCTTTTCCCCTCTCACCCTAAACCTATGCCCTCTAGTTCTGGACTCCCTGACCACAGAGAAAAGACTTTGTCTTTATCCTATCCATGACCCTCATAAATTTTGTAAATCTCTATAAGGTCACCCCTCAGCCTCCGACGCTCCAGGGAAAACAGCCCTTGCCTGTTCAGCCTCATCCTATAGCTCAAATCCTCCAACCCTGGCAACATCCTTGTAAATCTTTTCTAAACCCTTTCAAGTTTCACAACATCTTTCCGATAGGAAGGAGACGAGAATTGCACGCAATATTCCAACAGTGGCCTAACCAATGTCCTATACAGCCGCAACATGACCTCCCAACTCCTGTACTCAATACTCTGACCAATAAAGGAAAGCATACCAAATGCTGCCTTCACTATCCTATCTACCTGCCACTCCACTTTCAAGGAGCTGTGAACCTGTACTCCAAGGTCTTTGTTCAGCAACTCCCTCAGACCTTCCCATTAAGTGTATAAGTCCTGCTAAGATTTGCTTTCCCAAAATGCAGCACCTCTCATTTATATGAATTAAACTCCATCTGCCACTTCTCAGCCCATTGGCCCATCTGGTCAAGATCCTGTTGTAATGTGAGGTAACCTCCACTCACTGCAATGCTGCTGTGTTCACCAAACTGCATTCCAAGGAATGGAATCTTGCAGGTTTGTATGGCTCACCAATTATTGGATAAGCCTTCTGACTGAAAGTAGTGAGGATCCTCATAAGCTTTTTTTTTTGCGGTAAAATTTCTGAAATTGCATGCAAATAATGTAAAACAGATTCTATTTCTTAACTTGTGAATGTCCTGTTTGTTTCAGTGGAGATCCTTGATGGTTTGCCCACCAGATCCATGAATAAATCAGCAAATAACAAGTAGGTGACAGCTTGCTCATTTGCAAGCTTTTCTCGTTTTAACTCCAATTACCCAAAAACCCACAATTGCTGTTATAGCACTCCTTATGCTGTATTTTACTGACTGAATGTTGTACTTTTAAAGTTTCACTGATCAAATCCAGTCTAGTCTACCATGGTCTGAGCATTTTGAGTAGCTTACGTTTCTAGTATTATTCAGCAACCCAGTAATGGCAGAAGAGTATACCTTGTGCAGAGATATAACCATCCTTTTCTATCCTCAAAGACCCACAGCCACACTGAATTATTCCTTGAAATTATGCAGAGTTTTTTTTATTATTCTCCACAATGGCTGCTTTTGCAATGACTGAAATTACCATTTGATTAGATTAGATTACCTACAGTGTGGAAACAGGCCCTTCGGCCCAACAAATCCACACCGACCCTCCGAAGAGAAACCCACCCCCACTATATTTACCCCTGACTAATCCACCTAACACTACGGGCAATTTAGCATGGCCAATTCACCTAACCTGCACATCTTTGGACTGTGGGAGGAAACTGAAGCACCCAGAGGAAACCCACGCAGACATGGGGAGAATGTGCAAACTCCACACAGACAGTTGCCCAAGGTGGGAATTGAACCTGGGTCCCTGGCAGACTGATTCTGACATCTTTAGTATCATCACTTATAATCAAACAACTGCCAAGTGTCTCAGCTTTGGAATTGTTCCTGACTTTTTTCTCGAATCAGCCCTCTTTATTTGAAGTACACCACAAAACCAACACTCGTATGTTGGAGAAACGCAGTAGATCTAGCAATACCTGTGGAAAGAGAAACAAACTTGACATTTTGAGTCCAGTATTACTCTTCTTCTGAACCTGTTCAGAATCTACTTATTTTTAATATATATTTTTATTAAACTTTTCTTTCTTTACAAAGCCATAAAAAAAATTACAACACCGGTAAACATTATTCTATATACATATAACAACGAAAAGAGAGAAAAGGAAAAAAACCACAACAGCAACAGTACACCCAAAATACAACTATACTTACGTACAAAACAGACAAATCAATAAAGGTCATTAATGAACAAGCAAAACAGTCCAACACAACAAAACTTTAGCTCTCTACCTCCAAGAGCACTAAGTATTGTGCTTAAAATATTCGGAATTCTTCCTTGAAGGACATCAAGTACACTAAATCCGTGATTACACGGAAGCCCTAGTTAAAATGGCAGATAAATGTGCACCCAAGAAATCCAGAAAGGGCTGCCGTGTCCTATAGGAATTTTATTTTCTGGTGCATGATTTTTGTGAAAACATCCAGAAAGATAAGTTCCATAAAGGGGGGGGGGGGGGGGGGGAGGAGAAGGAGAGAAAGAGTTAAAATAAATTTTTCCTTGCGCATAAAGTGAGGATATTAATAAGTTCTTTTTTCCCCATGTCCATCCAAAAAGGGTATATTGGGTAGGCCCAGGAGGAGAGAGGTTAACCTCTGCCCTCAAGACCCTCTCTATAACCCGTGCCACAGAACTCCAATATGCACCGAGCCTGTGACAGGACCAGAAACAATGAGTGAGAGTACCGATGTTTACCTTACATTTAGGACAAAAGGGGGATGCTCCCACCTTAGAGCTTGAGGGATAGTATGGGGTGTGATGGAGCCTATGCAAGTCTTTAGCTGTATGGCATGGGTCCTATTACAAATTGAGATCTTCCTCGCATTATCATGGATGTTCTCTCTTCCCCCCCCCCCCCCCCCATGCCTCCATAGAAATGTGGACCCTTAATTCCCTTTCTCAAACCTACAAAGCTGCTCAACGTCTTCTGAAGGATCACCCCCCAGAAAATGATAAAGCATACTAATAGAGAGAGTACTTTTAGCATAAAGTACCGTCTTCTCCATAATAGATCTGGAGGGGTTAGTCAAGAGCGTGGTCCCTTTCTGAATAAAATCCCTGACCTGAAAAAAAGCAGATAAGGTCTTTGCTAACTAAACTATATTTACGAATTATTTGGTCACCTTCAAACCTTCAAATTCACCTTCAAATAAATCACCAAAACAGGAGATTCTCCTCACTGCCCAAACTTTAAATCCGGGGTCTGTTACCTCCGGTTGAAAACCCAGCAGATCCGCAATGGGGTAAAAAATGACATTTTGGAATTATTACCCTCCCTCTGCCGCATTATGCCTTAACAGTATTAATAACATTCAGATTATGGCAATATTCCATGACCATATTCATTTTATCTCCGAATAAAAAGCAGGTGAGGTGACATCTGGGAGGCCTAGAATCTATTTTAGCAGTTGCCTCCCTCTCCTCCCCATATTTTCTTCAGTGAAATATGTAGTATTATAAAAGGCTTAGAATGTAAGTGAATGGGACAATGGTGGTAATGTCACTTGACTCATTTAGAGACTTTTGAGGGGGCATAATTTCAGATTCCATATCTGGAGTTCTAAAACTCGTCTTTGATTATTTATAGTTTTTATTGGGAACGTAAAGACCTACTTCCATTAGTCTGAGAGGTCAATAGCCAGGAGACATGGATTGAATGTAATTGGAAAATAATGGAGGAGTAATTATTTTTTATTCATTCATAAACCATTGATGTCGCTGCTGGCCAGCATTTATTGCTTGTCCCCTATTGTTGTCACCCACAGGGTGGTGTATCTTTGAATCTCACTGTCTGGAAGAATCGCAGAGACAGAAACACTCATCACGTTTTAGAAAACAAAAATTGTGAACATGGTTGTGGTGCTGTAACCTACAATGTTATAGACCAAGACCTGGAAGGTCAGATTAGACTGAGTAACTCTCTTTAGACTGATGAGAACATAATGAAATGAATAGCCTCATGTTTTGTATGCTCTTGTCTCCAGTCTTGAAGTTCCTGCCCCTCCTCAGATATATTTGCAGCAAACTTAATGTTATCTTGTTGAGTGCCTGTCTTGATAAAGTACTATAGCACACTATTTACAATTTGTCACTTCTCTATTATGAATATCATGTTAACTTTGAGTAGGATGAAAGTCCGGAGCCCCTATGGTTACTAGTCTGTTGAAAAGGTCCTTTAATCAAACTTCAGAATCATTGGTGTAAGCTATCGAGCAATGGCTATTTTTCTCACTACAAGAAAAGAATAGACCGGATTGAAAAGTTGAAGTTCTAAATTGGAGGATGGCTAATTTTGATAGTATTAGTCAAGAATTTTCAAAAGCTGATTGGGGGTAGATGTTCACAGGTAAAGGGACTGCTGGAAAATGGGAAGCCTTCAAAATTTAGATAATAGGAGTCCAGAGACAGTGTATTCCTGTTAGGAAAGGCTGATAGGTATAGAGAATGCTGGATGACCAGAGAAGTTAAGGTTTTGGTTAAGAAAAAGAAAGAAGCATATGTCGGGTCTGGACAGGAGAGATCAAGTGAGGGAAATCAGGAGGGCAAAAAAAGGGACATGAGATAGCATTGGCAAATAGAATTAAGGAGAATCCAAAGGGTTTTTAAAAGTACATTAAGGGCAAAAGGGTAACTGGGGAAAGAACAGGGCCCCTCAAAGATAAGCAAGGCAGCCTATGTGTGGAGCCGCAGGAAATGGGGGTAGATATAAAATGGGACAAGTATATTGCATCAGTATTTACTGTGGAGAAGGACAGGGAAGATATAGAATGTGGGAAAATAGATGGTGACATCTTGAAAAATCTCCATATTACAGGGGAGGAAGTGCTGGATGTCTTGAAATGCATAAAATTGGATAAATCGCCAGGACCTGATCAGGTGTAGTGTCAAGAATATGGTGCTGGAACAGCACAGCAGGTCAGGCAGCGTCCAAGGTGTACACTCTAACTCTGTGGGAAGCTCAGGAAGTGATTGCTCGGCCCCTTGCTGAGATATTTATATCATCAGTAGTCACAGGTGAGGTACTGTAAGACTGGAGGTTGGCTAAGATGGTTAGGAAAAGCCAGGGAATGATCAACCAGTGAGCCTTACACATTGGTGGTGGGTAAGTTGTTGGAGAAAACTCTGAGGGACAGGATGTACATGTATTTGGAAAGGCAAGGACTGATTAGGGATAGTCAGCACAGCTTTGTGTATGGGAAATTGTCTCACGAACTTGATTGAGTCTTTTTTTGAAGAATTAACAAAGAGGATTGATGAGGGCAGAGTAGTGGACGTGATCTATATGGACTTCAGTAAGGCATTTGACAAGTTTATGGGAGACTGGTTAGCAAGGTTAGATCACATGGAATTATAGGGAGAACTAGACACTTGGATACACAACTGGCTTGAAGGTAGAAAAAGAGGGTGGTGGAGGGTTGCCTTTCAGACTGGAAGTCTGTGACCAGTGGTGTGCCACAAGGATCTGGGTCCACTACTATTCATCGTGTATATAAATGATTTAGATCTGACAAAAGGAGGTACAGTTAGTAAGTTTGCAGATGACACCAAAATTGGAGTTGTAGTGGACCTTCAGACTTCAGATGGGCTGAGGAGTGTCAGATGGAGTTTAATTTAGATAAATGTGAGGTGCTGCATTTTGGAAAAGCAAATCTGAGCAGGACTTCTACACGTTTATGGTAAGGTTCTGGGGAGTGTTGCTGAACAAAGAGACCTTGGAGTGCAAGTTCATAGCTCCTTGAAAGTGGAGTCGCAGTTAGATAGGATAGTGAAGAAGGCGTTTGGTATGCTTTCCTTTATTGGTCAGAGTATTGAGTGCAGGAGTTGGAAGGTCATGTTGCGGCTGGACATGACATTGTTTGGGCCACTGTTGGAATATTGCGTGCAATTCTGGTCTCCTTCCTATCGGAAAGATGTTGTGAAACTTGAAAGGGTTCAGAAAAGATTTACAAGGATGTTGCCAGGATTGGAGGATTTGAGTTATAGGGAGAGGCTGCATAAGTTGGGGCTGTTTTCTGTGGAGTATCGGAGGCTAAGGGGTGACCTTACAGAGGTTTATGAGGAGCATGAATAGGATAAATAGACCTATAGATAAAATTTTCCCTGGGGTGGGAATACACAATACTCCACATATGGTTTCTTTAGTGCCCTCTTTAACTGAAGCATGGCTGCATACCTTTGTTTAGTTCTCCTTCCGTAAATCATAGCAATCTATTAGAATTCCTAATTACTTGCTATATCGAATTTTAACCTGGGGTGGGGTGTTCAGAATGAGGGTATTGGTTTAGGGTGAGAGGGGAAAGAAAAAGCAGAAACCTCAGGGGCAACATTTTCGCACAAAAGATGGTGTATGTATGGAATGAGCTGCCAGAGGAAGTGGTGGAGACTGGTACAACTACAATATTTTAAAATGCATCTGGGTGGGTATATGAATAGGAACGGTTAAAAGGGATCTGGCCAAGTGCTGGCAAATGGGACTAGATTGGTTTAGATATCTGGTTGACATGGACAAGTTGGACCAAAGGGTCTGTTTCTGTGCTGTACACCTCTATGATTCTCTGACTAATTCTCAGGCGAATCAATTCAAACACACCAAAAAAATTGAATGAGGCTTCATGAAATTTCTTTTTGAAGATATGAACAAGGCACAAGAGCAGGTTATTTCGTCCCTGTTCTTTCATCTGAAAGGTCATAGTTGGTTTGATTATATCCTGGAATCTACTTTTTTGTGTACTTTGACCTTTCACCACTTGTTTAACATATATCCATCTCTGCCTTAAAAATATTCAAGGCTCTGCTTTCAGAAGAGTTCCAAAGAATCATGACGCTCAGAATATTTTAAGTGCGTGACCCTGATATTTAAGTGACCCCAAATTCTTGATTCTCCTAGAAAACAGAACACCCTCTCCATCAACCCTGTCTTAAAGACCCCTCTGCTTCTTAATTGTTTCAATCAAACCACCTCTTACTCTTCTAAACTCCAACGAATACAAACCTATTCCTGTCTGCCATTCCAAGTAGTACTCTGTTAAACCTCTGAAATGGTTTCAATGCATTTACATCCTTCTTCAAGTAAGGTGATTAGTACTATACACAATACTCCACATATGGTTTCCTTAGTGCCCTCTTTAATTGAAGCATGGCTGCATATCTTTGTTTAGTTCTCCTTACCGTAAATCATAGCAATCTATTAGAATTCCTAATTACTTGCTATATCGAATTTTAACCGTTGGTGATTCATGCACTAGAACATACAGATCCCTGTGCATCTCCAGGCTCTGGAGTCCTTCTTCAATTAGATAATAAACTTCTTTTTCATTCCTCCTGACTAAATGGACAATTTCATACTTTCCCACTTCATGTTCTATTTGCCAGGTTTTTGCCCACTCTCTTACTTGTATCTTTTTATTTTAAACCATCTCGCGTGCTTTCAAAGCTTAGTTTCCTACTATCTTGAGTCATCAGTAAACTTGGCAGCCAAACATCCTGTCCCTTCATCCATGTCATTTCTGTAAATCCTAAACAACTGAGGCACCAGCACCTATCCCTCTGCCACAACATTCTTTTCAGCTGGGCAAGATGTAATGATCCATTTATGCCTAATCCCTGCTTCATGTTCGCCAGCCAATCTGGTATCCATGTCATTAAACTAGCCCCTCCCCAAAGCCATCAAATCATACTTCGCACACTCACTTTTATAGTCACTTTATCAAATGCCTTCTGCTTTGTTGCACTCAAAAACTGGCAACCTTTTCTCGGGTAGATGACAGTATAGCTGTTCAGCCAGCCATCTGAAAGTTCATGGCATCTCCAACTCGCAGCTTTTCTCAAGAAACTGTGGTTCACACAGGGTCTTTTCTTGGATCTAATTCAATAATTCCTAAGAGTGAGCTTGTCTTTTTTTTGGAATTGTGACTAAGTTTAGCTACTTTTGCCTCCAATTTTTAACATACTAAGAAGTTCTGGATTCAGGGCTTCAGGTATATTTCAGTAGACCACTATGGGAATGTTGCACAGTTAGGGATGCCATTTTTCAGATGAGATGCTAAACTGTGGCCCTGGATGTCCTTACAAATAAATGGATGTACAAGATCCAACAATACTATTATCAAGAAGAGGTTCATTGACGAGTTCATATTTACCCCTCCACGATCAGAATTTTAAAGTAGAAACAGATTATCTGATCATTATTGCTGCGTGTAATTTTGTACGAGGTTGCTGCATGTATTTTTTGCAACTTTTAAAGTGTTTTGAGACATCCAACACTTGGGAAGAGCGCTACAAAAATGACTTTTTATAACAAATTTATTAATGTTGTCCAGGCATGTGTTGTATAAATATTAATCCCTGCTTTATTGAAACTGGTGAGAGAACAGATGTAATTTATCCAGTTTTGAGAAGACATGTAGCTCAGGTTGAGGCTCTGAATGTAATTTTGCTTGCTGAGCTGTAAGGTTCGTTTTCAGACATTATAACATCATCACTGAGCCTCCAGTGAAGCACTGGTGTTAAGTCCCGCTTTCTATTTAATGTGTTTACATTTCCTTGGGTTAGTGATGTCCTTTTCTGTTTTTTTTTCCCAGAGGGTGGTAAATGGGGTACAAGTCAATGTGTGTGCTGATAGAGATCCAGTTGGAATGCCATGCTTCTAGATATTTTTGCGCATGTCTCTGTTTGGCTAGTCATGGGATGGATGTGTTATCCCAGTCAGTGTGGTGTCATTCCTCATCCATATGTGAGGATACTAGTGAGAGTTGGGTCATTTTTTGGGTCTAGTTGATGTTCATGTATCCTGGTGGATAGTCTTCTGCCTGTTTGTCCAATGTAGTGTTTGTTACAGTTCTTGCAATGTATTTTGTAAATGACGTTATTTTTGCTTGTTGTCTCTGTAGGATCTTTCAAGTTAATTAGCTGCTGTTTAGTGTGCAGCTGGGTTTGTGGGCAACCATGATGCTAAGAGGTCTGAGTAGTCTGGCAGTCATTTCTTCTGGGTTTGGCTAGGGTATTAGGGCAGGTTTTGTCTGCTTGTTTGGGTTTATTGCTGAGAAACTGGCAGACTGTGTTCATTGGTTACCGTTATTTTTGAATACACTGTACAAGTGATTTTACTCTGCTCTTCATAATTCCTGTGTGCTGCAGTGTATGATGCCTCATTAAAATGTTCTAATGCAGCTTCGCTTGTGCTATTGGGATAATTGCTTCTATAGTTCAGTATCTGGTCCATCTGTGGTGTTTTCCCATAGACGTTGGTTTGAAGTTTCCCATTGACTGTTCACTCTACTGTGACATCTAGGAATGGTAGTTTGTTGTTTTCTTCCTCTTGTGAATTTTATGCTTGTAAGGATATCTTTGGTCTTGAAGGTTTCCTCGAATTTGTTTTGTTTAGTGATGGCAAAGGTGTCATCCACATAGTGGACCCAAAGTTTGATGGATGGCTTGCAAAGCTGTTTATTTGAGTCTGCATTACTGCTTCTGCTAAGAATCCTGATATGAGATACTATGGGTGTTCTGTTGGTTTGTCTGTAGGTTTTGTTGTTGAAGGTGAAGTGGGTGGTAACGTATAGGTCCACTAGCTTGACGATATTATTCTTGCTGATGAAGTTGGTGGTAAATGGTGTCACTGCACACTGCAGCACAGAGGAACTACGGCGTATTCAAAAAGAGAGAGTACCCAATGAACACAGTCTGCAGATTTCTCTGCAACAAACCCAAACAAGCAGATAAAACACTCTCTGAAACCCTCGGCCATGTCCCTTATATCAAAGACATCTCAGAAATGACTGCAGGCTACTCTGACATCTTGGCATCATGGTAACCCACGAACCCACCAGCATACTAAAACAGTAGATAATGAACTTAAAATATCCTATACAGACAACAAGCAAAACTAACATCATTTACAAAATACCTTGCAAGAGCTAGAACAAAAGCTACATTGGACAAACAGGCAGAAAACTAGCCACCAGGATCTATGAACATCAACTAGCCACAAAAAGACATGACCCACTGTCACTAGTATCCTTACAGACAGATGAGGAAGGACACCACTTCGGCTGGAACAACACATCCATCCTTGGAAAAGCCAAACAGAGACACATGAGAATTGCTAAAAGCATGGTATTCCAACTGGAACTCCATCAAACACATTGGCTTGGATCCCATCTACCACCTTCTGGAAAATATGAACAGGAAATGACATCGTCCAACATAGGGAAGACATAAACACAGGAAATGACAACACCAATCCAAGGTAACCTAGACACAAATAGAAAGTGGGACATAACACCAGCACTTCACTGGAGACTCACTGATGATGTTACCAGGTGACAAAACGTCTCAAAGTGAACCTTCCAGCTCAGTGAGTGAACTTAGATCCCAGTATAAATTATTCCTAACCTTTTGCATTAAATAAAGTGGAAAACACTGAAAATCATGTTTTTGTGTTTCTGTTTTGAAGTGATTCGAGGGATAAACTGGAGGACACAACTATAGAGAACGATTTTGGAGAGCAACGTTTTTCAGGTACTTTAACAAATTGGCTTTCCAGATCTTTTGTATGTAGGCACCCACTCAGTGAAGTTGAGTGACAGCACAAGGATATAACCCACCTGGTCCTCAGCTTCCACCCCACCAAATCCGGATAGAACACGTTATCCTTCGCCATTTCCAATATCTTCAGTCAGACCCCACCACAACAGATATATTTCCCTCCCCAGCTCTGTCAGCATTTCGCAGAGACCATTCCCTCCATGGCTGCCTCATTAGGTCCACACACCCCAACAACCTACCTTCCACTCCTGGCACCTTCCCTTGCCACTTCAAGTGGTGTAAAACCTGCACCTGCACCTCACCCTCCCCTCCAACCAAAGCCCCAAAGGATGCTGAGATTTTCCTGCACATCTAAACATGTTACTGTGTCTGTTGCTCTTGATGTGGTCTCTTGAACACTGGGGAGACAGGATGCCAAATCGTGGAACGTTTGAGAACGCCTGATTCGTGCACCAAAACAACATCCCATTGCCCTGTGGCTGACCTGAGAGAGAGAGAGTGAGAACCTGCACAGTTACCGCCTTTGCTGTTTGAATTCGTGTATCGCTGGACATCGGAGTACATCTGGGAAAATTAACAAACAGTGAAATTCACAACTAATCTTGGAGGAACTGTTGGGCGAAGTTCACAGCACAGAATCAGATAAGTTCATGGTTGTTTTAAGTCTGTCCAAGAGAGAGGCTGCAGTAGTGAGTACAGTGGATTCTTTCTTGATTATATGTTTTTGGAGATAAGTCTCTTGATTAAACTTAAAATATAAGCCATAGCTATTAATTTAACCGGGGGCAGTGTTTGTAGATGAATAAGACCGTGTTACTTTCTGGGTCTGTAGATTGTGAAGGAGCAAAACTGGTCTTTGCAGTGATATGTACTACTTGTCAGATGTGGGAGCTTAAAGAAAGTTTAAGGGTTACTGTGGCATATATCTGCCATAAATGCTGTTGGATGCGAATCTTATCGGATTGAGTTGATTGGTTGAAGAGACAGATAGAAGCGATGAGGAATCTGCAACAGCAATAGTATGTGATGGATGGCAGTTATAGTAAGGGGGGGACAGTCTCAGATACAGTCACATAGATGGGTTAACTCCAGGAAGGGTGAGAGAGGTTGGCACCTAGGACAGAAGTCTTTTGTGGATGTACCCATTTCAAACAGATATGCTGTTTTGGAAAATGTAAGGGGTGATGGATTCTCAGGGGAAACAGCCAAGTTTCTGGTATTGAGACTGGCTCTAATGCAACGAGGGGTACGTCGGCTTCCAAGAGATCAATTGTGTTAGGGGATTCTGTAGTCAGAGGTACAGACAGACGTTTCTGTGACCAGCAAAAAAACAGGATGATATGTCTATGCCAGGATCAAAGGTGTCTCCAAGAAGGTGCAGAATGTTCTCACGGGCGAGAGGTCATTGTCCACATTGGAACCAACAACATTGGAAGGGAAAAGGTTGAGACTGTGATGGGACATTAGAGAGTTAGGCAGGAATTTAAAAAGGAGGTCCTCAAGGGTAGTAATATCTGGATTACTCCCAGTGCTACGAGCTAGTGAGGGCAGGAATAGGAGGATAGAGCAGATGAATGCATGGCTGAAGAGCTGGTGTATGGGAGAAGGATTCACATTTTTGGATCATTGGAATCTCTTTTGGGGTAGAAGTGACCTGTACAAGAAGGACAGATTGCACCTAAATTGGAAGGGGACTAATATACTGGCAGGGAAATTTGCTGGAACTGCTTGGGAGGATTTAAACTAATAAGGTGGGGTGGGTAGGACTCAGGGAGATAGTGAGGAAAGAGATCGATCGGAGACAGGTACAGCTGAGAACAGAAGTGAGTCAAACAGTCAGGGCAGGCAGGGACAAGGTAGGACTAATAAATTAAACTGCATTTATTTCAATGCAAGGGGCTTAACAGGGAATGAATTCAAGGCATAGTTAGGAACATGGGACTGGGGTATCATAACAATTACGGAAACATGGCTCAGGGATGGGCAGGACTGGCAGCTTAATATTCCAGGATACAAATGCTACAAGAAGCATAGAAAGGGAGGCAAGAGAGGAGGGGGAGTGGCATTTTTGATAAGGGATAGCATTACAGCTGTGCTGAGGAAAGATATTCCCGGAAATACATCCAGGGAAGTTATTTGGGTTGAACTGAGAAATAAGAAAGGATGATCATCTTATTGGGATTGTATTATAGACCCCCCCCCCCCCAATAGTCAGAGGGAAGTTGAGAAACAAACTTGTAAGGAGATCTCAGCCACTTTTAAGAATAATAGGGTAGTTATGGTAGGGGATTTTAACTTTCCAAACATCGACTGGGACGTTAGTGTTAAACGTTTAGATGGAGAGGAATTTCTTAACTATGTACAAGACAATTTTCTGATTCAGTATGTGGATGTACCTACTAGAGAAGGTGCAATACTTGACCTACTCTTGGGAAGTAAGAAAGGGCAGGCGACTGAGGTGTCAGTGGGGGAGCACTTAGGGGCCAGCAACCATAATTCTATTCATTTTAAAATAGTGATGGAAAAGCATAAACCAGATCTTAAAAGTTGAAGTTCTAAATTGGAGAAAGGCCAATTTTGACGGTATTAGGCAAGAACTTTCGAAAGCTGATTGGAGGCAGATGTTCGCAGGTAAAGGGATAGCTGGAAAATGGGAAGCCTTCAGAAATGAGAGAACAAGAATCCGGAGAAAGTATATTCCTGTCAGGGTGAAAGGGAAGGCTGGTAGGTATAGGGAATGCTGAATGACTAAAGAAATTGAGGGTTCGGTTAAGAAAAAGAAGGAAGCATATGTCAGTTAGAGACAGGATAGATTGAGTGAATCCTTAGAGTATAAAGAAAGTAGGAGTATACTTAAGAGGGAAATCAGGAGGACAAAACGGGGACATGAGATAGCATTGGCAAATAGAATTAAGGAGAATCCAAAGGGCTTTTACAAATATATTAAGGACAAAAGGGTAACTAGGGAGATAATAAAGACCCTCAAAGATCAGCAAGGTGGCCTTTGTGTGGAGCCACAGAAAATGAGGGAGATACTAAATGAATATTTTGCATCAGTATTTACTGTGGAAAAGGATATGGAAGATATAAACTGTAGGGAAATAGGTGGTGACAACTTGAAAAATGTCCAGATTACAGAGGAGGACATGCTGGATGTCTTGAAATGGTTAAAAGTGGATAAACCTCCAGGACCTGATCAGGTGTACCCGAGAACTTTGTGGGAAGCTAGAGAAGTGATTGCTGGGCCTCTTGCTGAGATACTTGTATTATCAATAGTCACAGGTGAGGTGCCGGAAGACTGGAGGTTGGCAAACGTGGTGCCACTGTTTAAGAAGGGCGGTAAAGACAAGCCAGGGAACTATAGACCGGTGAGCCTGACATTGGTGGTGGGCAAGTTGTTGGAGGAAATCCTGAGGGACAGGATGTACATGTATTTGGAAGGGCAAGGACTGATTTGGGATAGTCAACATGGCTTTGTGTGTGGGAAATCACACACTTGATTGAGTTTTTTGAAGAAGTAACAAAGAAGATTGAGGGCAGAGCAATAGATGTGATCTATATGGACTTCAGTAATGCGTTCGACAAGGTTCCCCATGGGAGACTGATTAGCAAGGTTAGACCTCATGGAATACAGGGAGAACTAGCCATTTGGATACAGAACTGGCTCAAAGGTAGAAGACAGAGGTTGCTTTTCAGACTGGAGGCCTGTGACAAATGGAGTGCCACAAGGATCGGTGCTGGGCCCTTGACTTTTTGTCATTTACATAAATGATTTGGATGCGAGCATAAGAGGTACAGTTAGTAAGTTTGCAGATGACACCAAAATTGGAGGTGTAGTGGACAGCGAAGAGGGTTACCTCAGATTACAACAGGATCTGGACCAGATGGGCCATTGGGCTGAGAAGTGGCAGATGGAGTTTAATTCATATAAATGCGAGGTGCAGCATTTTGGGAAAGGAAATCTTAGCAGGACTTCTACACTTAATGGTAAGGTCCTAGGGAGTGTTGCTGAACAAAGAGACCTTGGAGTGCAGGTTCATAGTTCCTTGAAAGTAGAGTCGCAGGTAGATAGGATAGTGAAGAAGGCGTTTGGTATGCTTTCCTTTATTGGTCAGAGTATTGAGTACAGGAGTTGGGAGGTCATGTTGCGGCTGTACAGGACATTGGTTAGGCCACTGTTGGAATATTGCGTGCAACTCTGGTCTTCTTCCTATCGGAAAGATGTTGTGAAACTTGAAAGGGTTCAGAAAAGATTTACAAGGATGTTGCCAGGATTGGAGGGTTTGAGCTATAGGGAGATGCTGAATAGGCTGGGGCTATTTTCCCTGGAGTGTCGGAGGCTGAGGGGTGACCTTATAGAGGTTTAAAAAATTGAGGGGCATGGATAGGATAAATAGACAAAGTCTTTTCTCTGGGTCGGGGAGTCCAGAACTAGAGGGCATAGGTTTAGGATGAAAGATATAAAAGAGACCTAAGGGGCAACGTTTTCACACGAGGGTGGTACGTGTATGGAATGAGCAGCCAGAGGATGTGGTGGAGGCTGGTACAATTGCAACATTTAAGAGGTATTTGGATAGGTATATGAATAGGAAGGGTTTGGAGGGATATGGGCCGGGTGCTGGCAGGTGGGACTAGATTGGGTTGGGATATCTGGTCGGCATGGACGGGTTGGACCGAAGGGTCTGTTTCCATGCTGTACATCTCTGACTCTATGACCACTTCAACACCCTCTCCTCTCTCTTTCCCTTCTCTCCCCAACCCCAACTCCAACTCCTAGCTACTCAATACCTGGAGGAAGAACACCTCTTTCCTCATCCCAGATCCAAACTTCCAACTCAGCACTGCCCTCTTGAACTGTCCTACTTGTCCATCTTTCTTCCCACCTCTCCGCTATGACCTATCACCAATTTCCCCCCCCCTTCCACCTGCGTCTACCTATCGCCTTCCAAACTATTTCACCACCCCTCCCATTTACCTCTCAGCCCCCTTCCTCTTCCACATTCCTGAGAAGGACTTATGTTCGAAATGTCAATTCTTCTGCTCTTCAGATGCTGCCTGACCTACTGTGCTTTTCCAGCACCACACTTTTCAACTCTGACAGCATTATACTGTTGGCTTTGGGAATTGAGAATAAATAGTTACAGTTCTGAAGATAGCAAATCAGTTTACAGCAAATTGTGCCTTTTTTTTTACAAAAACCTTGACTTTTGCAGCATTGAATGGCATGGTGAGCAGATAAATTTATGGTGTGCCTCAATGTAGAACAATGTGAATGAATCATGTTCTGGAAATAAACAAAAACAAATTCCAATGGGCTGGTGTGCAGATACACAATCATTGAAGAAATCGGAGCCATTAAATAACATAGATTATCTTTGGTTTTGTGTCTGGAGATTTAAATTGCATTAAATTTCTTTTAGACCCTTCGGGTCGACTACCCAGGTAGACTAAATGTGTAATTTTGGGAACCACTGTATAAGGAATGTTGTATGACAGAAAAGGTACAATATTGATTGTATTCTGAGATGAGCTGAAATTATCAGTTAGATTGAGACAAACCTGATAAATGTTCTGGATGAAGAACTCATTTGAGCTGCTAAGTTTAAGGAATAGTCTAATAAAACTTGGAGGATTTGTGATTATGATTAGTGATTTATTTCTAGCAGTTAATGAGATGGTAACTTGAAGACTTGAATTAAGATAATTGAGGAAGATCTACAGGACCAATTACAATCTTGGGTGGTTAGAGTATGCAAGTTTGTGATACGTCACTAAAAAAGAAAGACCTTAAAATTGTATTGGCTGTCTGAAAAATGCATTTAAAAGAACACAGTTGGAAGACAGAGTTGGAGAAGAGAAACGTGATCACAGACCTGATCGGGTACAAGTATGGGAAGTTCTGTGAAGTTGATTGGGGAATGTATATGATGTTTATGGATCACTAAAAGCAGCACCTTCTACGCATGTGACTGTCATTTTCCAACGAGCTGATGTGACCTATTCTTTGGTGTTTAGTAATCTGGTTGTTAATGAGGCTGTTCATCGAGCTTTCACAGCGTTGTCAAATTTGCCAGATATTGACACAGCCTTTTTGTGACATTGAAGATCCCAGTGACTGGTAATAGAATTGTAGAAGCCCTGCAACCTATCATGTCTGTGCTCATCATCGAAAACCTATTTACTCCAATTCTACTTCCCTGCACTTGGCTGTAGCCTTGTTTGCTATGGCGTTTCAAGCATTTTATCTAGCAGGTCATAAATGTTGTGATGGTTACTCCCTCTACCGCTCTTTCAAGCACAGAGTTAAGATACTTTCCACCCTCTGGATGAAAACATTCTTCTTTAAATCCCCTCCAAACCACCTTCCATTTACCTTCAATCCATGCTCCCTGACTAAAGGGAAAAGCTTCTTCCCATTTGCCAGATGAATGCCCCCTCATAATTTTATACACTTCGATTAGGTCCTTCCACAACTTTCTCTGCATTCAGGAAAGCAACCTCAGCCTGTTTAGTC